>NC_135371.1:110387348-110690378 GCF_049243985.1 Paroedura picta | reverse complement strand
CTCTGATTTCTTGCACATTTAAACTCTACCCACAAGTTGCAAAGGGAAGAGGATTCCATACCACCACTGAAAAAGTCTCTAATTGCCACCTGCCTCGTATCTGAAGGCAGGGCATAGAGGCCAGGGTTTGTGACACAGCATTTAACTAGCAGAGTGGGCAGCATAGGAGGAAGTTATCATTCAGTTACCCTGTTCCAAGTTATTTGGGGCTTTAAAGTTATGGGGGGGGACACTTTGAACCCTACCTAGAAATTAATGGGTAGCCAGTGCAGATATTTTAGCACTGAGATGATGCAATCACTGTACCCCATCCTGACAATAGTTCGCATCTAGACGTTGTGGTCTAGGCACTTGAACAGCTTGTACACCATATCTTTTATCAAGATTCACTAACTGAAACTCATCCCTACTACTAGGATCATACTGCTCTTCAATGGATTCCTGATAGTGAATTACATCACCTATGGAATGTAAAGCACAGCAGATACAAGATATTTTATAAACAACGTGTATCACAAAGGCAGCACAACAGCCCTATATATTGTCTAGGTCTACATTTTTGGGAACCTGGGATAAAAGCTCCTTCCCAAACCATATTCAGAGGCTAAATACTGCTGAGTGTAGGATTCTGGACACAAAAGATTGAAAACTTCTTTTATCACCTTCATCTGAATATAAACTTCCCAAGGTCTTTCTGGCTGGCCATTGTTAGATTAGCAGACAAGGCTGACTTTGTCCTGATGCAGCAAGGTCCCTATGAATTTATGTACCTCTTGACTGAGTTGGAGAAACATGCTACATAGCTATACAGAGCATCATTTCAATCATTCCTAAATTTTGCAAGCCATATGGAATGTTGACAATTCTCTTGTCAAGGTGACCAAAGCCAAAGCTGGTTTTTTAAACAATAGAAATAATTGTACTGTGCTGTCTTTGTTTAAAGAAAATCAATATACTTGTCGCCTGGCCGTATATTCTATTTACAGGTGTCAGACAATGGCAGATGGGGGGAAGTGTTGTGTTAAGAACTGATATGCCATCTGAAGGAATGTTCAGTCTTTTGGTTAACTGACTGAATTGGTGCCAAATGCTCCATTTTATATGAATTCTGTAGAAAATAAATTACTGAAATATAAATATAATATAGCACACAACATTAAAAAAATCTTTATTAACCAATCCATTATGATAACATAAGAATGAGATTCTGTTCTTCATTAACATCAATTTTTAAAAGTTATTCCAATTAAACCATTTAAAGGTTCAGCTAACACTTATTTAAGATTTAGTGAAACATTACTATTACTTGGCTTTTTCAATCATGAATGTTTACAGAAGTACTAAGCCTCCAGTGAAGCGCTCTTTTCCTCTCTCAAAAACAGGCATACAAAGTATCATTCTTTTCAGAAAATTATCCCTTTTATGGAAGATTTCCCCAGCTTTGGCTATTGAAGCACTTTAAATTAACGAAGGCTTATTTCAAAATAGGAGAATTTACCTGGGACAAAGTGTAACAGTGGTTGCTCAATAGGCATGGATACCTTATATGAAGAGCCTCTTGTGGCGCAGAGTGGTAAGGCAGTAGACATGCAGTCTGAAAGCTCTGCCCATGATGCTGGGAGTTCAGTCGTTAAAATGAGTACCCAGCTTGCTGGGGGGTAAGCGGTAATGACTGGGGAAGGCACTGGCAAACCACCCCGTATTGAGTCTGCCATGAAAACGCTGGAGGGCGTTACCCCAAGGGTCAGACATGACTCTGTGCTTGCACAGGGGATACCTTTACCTTTTGACCTTATATTAAATGGTCTGCTGCCTTTGTTCCCTGTCCTAGATGGCACAGGCTAGCCCTATCTTATCAGATCTCAGAAGCTAAGCACTGTGGATGGGAGACTACCAAGGAAGTCCAGGGTCAGTTTGCAGAGAGAGGCAATGGCAAACCATCACTTAATGTCTCTTGCATTTAAATACCTCTGTTATTTAAATCTAGCACCTAAGACTTTGGTTTTCTTTTTACTTTATAACTATGCCAGTAGTCCGTAACCTTCTCGAGGCTGCGGACCGGCGGGGAGGGCAATCACCCGGCCGGGCCATGCATGCGTGGCCCTGCTTCCCTCTCCCCCTCTCCCACAAAAAGAAGCTTGCCGGGCCGCAAGCTAATCGGCTGCTTTTGTGGCCGATTTACTTGTGGCCTGGGAAGTTTCTTACGGGCGGCGGGGGCGGGGAGAGGGAGCTGCAGTCCAGTGCCAGGGCCCGGTGGTTGGGGACCACCGCTCTATGCCATTTCCCTATACCTGCTTGCATGGTGGGTTTATAACAGGCTAGAATTGCAATGTATAAATATTATGGAGACTGCTGTAATAAGAAGAAACCATGGCTGGAATACCAGGAAGGCTACTGTTTCTCCTTTCTTAATACCATGTTTCCCCGAAAATAAGACATACCCATAAAATAAGCCATAGCAGGATTTCTAAGCATTTGTGCAACATAAGCCATACCCCGTAAATAAGACATACCCATAAGCCATAGCAGGATTTCTAAGTGTTTGCACAATATACACCATAGAAGTAAAGCTGAGGCTGACTTTTTACTCAGCACTATTGGTCTCTCCCCCCCAGCCACAAGGCTGGAAATCTGCCCTGACTTGGGGGTGTTTCTCTCTCCTCTCTTCAAAAGAGCGGGCAGAAAATCCCAGCCAAGAGGAGACAAAAGGAAGAGCCACCCACCCTCCCTCTCTCCCTCATGGCAAATTCCAGTGCACACCACCCCCTCCTCCTCAGTGCAGTGGCAGCAATCCCAGCTTGCTCCCAGCAGCCGAAGCAGGAGAGGTGAGTGTGCTGCCCTAGCCTGACACACGCAGGGCTAGCGCAAGAGCAAGCACGGTTACAAAGTCAAGCAAGTTCAAAGTGCGTACCAGAGAGTAGTCAAAAGTCCAGTCTGGGTCTTATCAGGAATTGCTAGTGGAGAACCAAAAGAGTTGTCGTTTATCTTTACCAAGGTTAAGCCGGGAATCTGTGGAGCATTCAATCAAAGCATAGTCTAGTCGGGTGAAGCAGGGTCAAGCCGGGAATCAGTCAAGCAGAGCTTCGCCGAAGCGTCAGGGAGCAGGAAACCAGTCAAGGCAGCGGGTGGACATATGCACAAAGTTGCAGCCACACTGGGAAGCACCTTGGCTGTGCTTAAGAACAAGCTGAGCTGTCACACCAAGTGGCTGCACATGGCACTCAGCCTGCCTCCGATGAATGAGCCCCACCTGAGCCCAACCTAAGCTGTTGCTGTAGTCTACCCAAGCACTTTGCCTGCGTGTTGCCAACGTTGTCCTCCTGCATTCCCTCCTGCGCTCTGGAGATGAGTCTGGGCTGTTCAGGGGTGTTGCTGCAGGCTGAGGTAATGCTGGTGCAGAGGGCATGGTGTTTGTCCGGCTGGGACCTGGTTGTGGCTCCCTATTGGGATTTGCTTCTCTAAGCAGCACCCTGCTGCTTTGCTCCAGCTCCTCCACTTCTTCCTCCGAGGGAGCTGGCAGAATGAGCTCAGGCCGTGGTGCAGAGGCACCCTCTGGAGACAGGGCCATGACAGTGAAGCGGTGAGAAGGGCATTTTTTGTAACCAGGGACAACCGGCAGCAACACACCAGCTGATGCTTGGCCGAAGACTTAGGTGCCTGCAGCCAGCCAGGCATCCTCCCGGGCACCAACCCTAAGCACACCTGGCATATTTCCACCCCTACCCTGCTTTTTTCCTCCCTTCCCCTGCCGTGCACCCACTTCTCTCCCCTGGCCCTTTTGGGTGTTGCTCTCCTGGTGGGAAGGACGAAGCCTGTACCAGCATGCCAGCCAGCACCCACATGTGGGCATAGAGCTCTGTGTCTGCGTGTGTGCACCGGCTGGTACACCGGCAGCATCAGCACTCCACCCCTCCATGGCGCTGGCCACCCCAGTCTCTCTCACTCCACACAAACACTTCTGTTCATGGCATTGAGTTTTCTAAATACCAATAAGACACCCCCTGAAAATATGCCATAGTGTGTCTTCTTGAGGAAAAATAAATATGAGACATTGTCTTATTTTCAGGGAATGGTTGTATTATAGTGCAGTTTACAACGAAAGGTCTGATCCTTACTAAACACAACAGTTTGTTTATACTAAGCAACAGAAGTCACTTTTCAGGAACCAAATCTATGTTCTCAGCTAGAAAGTGAAAAGAATATACTCAAAGCCTTTTCCTAAATTCTGTTAGCTAAGCAAATTGGTCAATTTTCTCTAATAAAATTTTCTCTAATAAAATTCTATGTAGTTCTGTAGAATTTAAAATGCTACTCAGAAATTAACCAAACTTTTGAAGTGTTTAATTGAAGAGTGATTTAGATGGACAAAACAGGAAAGATATCCTAATATTCACTGTAGTATTCTATTTGGCATTTGCATGTATATTTTTTATATTTTATTTATTATATTTGTTTAATTCACATGACAGATAAGAGACATCCAAAGGTGATTTGCCATTGCCTGCATCTGTGTCATGACCTGGTATTACTTGGAGGTCTCCCATCCAATTACTTGCCAGGGACAATCCCATTTAGCTTCCATGATCTGATGAGATCGGACTGGCCTGGGCTATTCAAGTCAGGACAGCAGCAGTACTAACCTGTATCTAAAGAACTGTACAATTCCTTTGAATCTATGATGAACATTGGCTTGTTCTTTAAATATCCTGGCCAAATGGAAGCCATTTTTCCAAGAGTACCCCCCATGAGGTACTAATCTTTAACCGCTCCTAGCGGAGCGGAATAAATAAAGTAGTAAGGGCCCCGAGGGCGGGCCCTGTCCGGGATGAGGAAGGGTGCCAATAGACCCCTTCTCCTGGACTGACAAGTGGAGGGCCCAATCGGGAGGTGCGAAGTGCTTCCCAATTGGGCCCTCCGCTTGTCAGTCCAGCCCCAAACTGCCAATCAGCAGCCGCGCTGCGTGCGGCTGATGATTGGCTGTTTGGCCGGCTAACAACCACTTGGGAGGCGCGAAGCGCCTTCCAACCCACCTCACCCCCCATGAAGGCTAACCTTCACTCCATGGCGGCCAATCCTCTACTGGCTGCTGAGAGCAAAGGTAGGCCCGCTGGCCCCGCCATCTACCCAAAAACGGCTCCCCAGACCCCGGGGAGGCCGCTGGCCGGCTCACTGAGCTGCCCAGCGCCCTCCCCAGGGCCTTGGGAGCGTTTTCGCTTGCTGGGGGGAGGAAAAACGCTCCCCAGGCCCCGGGGAAGACGATCCACGGCTCGCTGGGCCGTGGATCACCCTCCCTGGGGCCTGGGGAGCGGTTTTACATCTGGGGGGAAGAAACTCAGTCCCCAGGCATTGGGGAGGATGATCCGTGGCTCACTGGGCCACGGATCGCTCTCCTGGGGGCCTGGAGAGCTTTTTTGCATCCGGGGGGGAAGAAACCCGCTCCCCAGGCCAATCATCCTCCCCGGCATTCAGGAGTGCTTTCCCTCCTCCCAACCAAAAACAACCCCTCCCCATGCCCCAGGTTGCCTTTTCCCTTGGGGAGGGGGTTGTGACTCCCCTGGCCTCTGGGAGCCAGATCCCTGGCTCTCAGAGCCGGCCCTGGCCCTCCCTGGGCCCTGGGGAGCATTCTCCCCAGGGGAGGCAAAGTTTGGGTGGGCCCAGCCCTTCCCAACCACCCAGGCAGCACTGCCAAGGTGGTTGGGGACGGCTAGCGCCCACTGTATTTTTTTTACAGCGGGCTTTATTACGAGTATTTAATAATGATAATATTATAATAATTTTTATTTGTATTCCACCTTTCCAAGAGCTCAGTGTGGGCAACAACATTAAAACATATACAAAGATTTAAAAATTTAAATATTTCCATGTTTCTATAACTCATAGCCCTGACTAGAATCCCAATCAGGGAAGGTTTGGCAGGAGCTAGTCTGTTGCTTTTGTTCCGTTCTAGGCATTGGCACACTGCCCTGGTGACTGGATTATTTTAAACTTTATCCCACCCACATAGGAACTACATACAAAAAAGTGGCTCTCAAAAAACTAGGGCAAAGTTTAAAAGACACCAATGGCACATAGTCAAATGTTTTTGAAACAGAGTGGAACATAAGATGTTCAAAGAAAAAATAAAGAATGTCAGCAGAGCCAGTGGGCATCAGGGGCAGCTGGAGGATGCCCAACCACCTACAGTTCTGCCATCCTGATGGGGGGAATCTTCTCCTTCCATGTGTCACTGTGCGCCAACTATGGTAATCAGCCAGCCGTTCATTGGCTATTACACCACTTGGGGTGGCCTGTCTGGCACTAGCCAGAGCTTGGATCTTTTCCACAGTAGCTCTAACTTTATGGACTCTGAAGACATGAAAAGGGGCCCCTCCTTGGAGATCTTCAGGAGACATTCCAAGGCTTGATTGTTTGCCAGCACTTTAGAGAGTATGTGAATGGTGGGCATCTTTTAAAGGAAGAGGGTTTTGGAGACTGGGGATGTTCTGACTATTATTATAAGCTTCCTTGAACCAAGTGGAAAGGCAGGATATAACTATTTTGATAAATATATAAGATGAGCAGGTTCCTGATACCATTCACTTCTTCCCACTCTGGGGCTCCTGCAGATAGCTCCTGGGTTCAGCAATGGCTCCCTCCCATCTCACAGTGGGGGCAGCAGAGGGTGACATTGATTCTGAGTCCTCATCCTGGACTTCTCCCCATCACCATAGATTAAGATGTTGCAGAATATGAATGTGCTAGTAAAACCTTTACATGAGTCTAAGCAGACCTCAGGATCTCAGCCGTTGTCTCTCTTATTTAAAAGAAGTTACCACAATAAATTGTAATACTCAACCTCCATCTATCATTAAGTGGTATTTAAAACAAATGATTTATTCAAGTGCTTGTATATATCTGAAACAGTAAACGAAGTACAACTTTCTTCCGTGATACTCATAACCAAGAATCTGAATAGGAAAATGTATTTGTGAGACAGCATCTCTGGGAAGGATTAGTCTTGGGTAATGCCACGTTTCTCCCTTGCTAGTCTGATCTACCTGGTTGTTTTTGCCCACCAATCCCTTCCTTGCTAACAGATCATTCCATCTGTTCTCTGTGAATACTTTTTTGGAGCCAAGAGGCTTCTTCTGACAGGATAAGTTTGTTTAGAAATATGTATTTTAGTGAACTATGTATGCTGCAATTATGAGATGATTTGCTAGCCATTCAAGGGTTTTTAATTACATATACACAACCTATATATGTATTGTATGTATAAAGTCTTAAAATACGTAAGAATAATTGTATTACACAATGATTTCTAGCAAATTGTCCATGAAAGAAAGAAAAACTTAAAAATAAATGAACAACAAAACAGATAAACAGCTTTTATCATTGTTTTATTTTAGTTGGGCTTAATGGAAACTATTCCCTAACATTTGGTTTTGAATTTTGATATGGATATACACAGCAAATCCCCTCAACCTTCTTTTAAAGAAATAAGTTTCTTTACAATGTCATCATTACTCCACAGAGGGCTGTTGGGTGGTACTGCTGATATAGGAAATTTTCAATTCTTGGGATTTCAATTTTCAATTACTGTTTCATTTCTTCTAATCAAATGTTAATATATTTTTGTATATAAAAAGAACCTGTTTAAAAAAATCCATTGTAATGTACCAGTGCAAAGATGATTTTGTGAAATTATTTTTTCAAAGTAAAAGAAATGGCCTGGATAAATTTCAGAGGAACCTGTTAGATAGAATAAAAAATAAAGTTAACTATTTTAGCATTGTATTAAAGGTTGGATTTCACTAGACGTAATATTGCATTTTCCTTAATGTTAACAATATATGTTAAAAAGCCCCCAAGACCTATCTACAGAGGCCATTGCCACTGCGGGGGAGGAACACTGACAGGGACCTGGCTGGTGGGAGAGAACTCCCAGCATTCTCTGGGCAGCGCATGTGTTGGCACCGTAACAAGATGTGTGGCCAAGCCAGGTGTCTCTTCAAAGGATGGCCTGACATTGCTTGGCCTCGTTTCCCTCTCAAGGTACTCGAAGACATGTCGCTTGATGGGAAGAGCATTTTTTCCTGGCCCAACCACCTTGCAACGACTGGGAAGCCCAACAATATTTTTTGAGGGAAAAGGGACGGTAGACATGCTGCAGGGCTTTGTCTGCAGGACCTGAGGGTCAATGTTTGGCTGACTAAGCTTGGGGTTATGCTATGGGACCACAGGTATGGATGGAGAGCAGGAATCCTGCTACTGCTCCAAAGTTGGGGGCTGGTTAGTCCACGAAGCCCCCTTTGGGTTATGCAGCTGGGAAAAGCCCACTTGGTACTCACCTTACTAGGGAAATATGCAAGAGGACCTTTGATGGGTATTATGTCAACATATTTAACATGGTGTGACCAGATGAAGACATCCCAAAAATAGTGTCCAAAAGGGATTAAAAAAGGCTTTACAGCAGTACAAAATGATCACTCCTTCACTAACTGGTTAAGGGGTTATGCAGAATTTCTACGCCTTGTTCCAGTGCTTACCCAGAAAGGAGTTGGCATTTGGGGAATCACTTACCAAATGTCTTGGAGGCCAAAGCACTTTTTGGGGATGCAGAGGCCATGGCGTATGACAAGTAGGCTCACAAGTCTTCAAACAATATCCAAGCAAGGTGAGACTTAAAGAACCATGATGCCTAGTACATGAAAGTGGGCCTATATGTCAGGAGGACAGAACAAGACAAATGTAAGTCCATGGGTAGGAAGGATGGGTGGGGCACCTGTTGGGAATTCAATAGGGGCATGTGCCAACACCATTGGTGCCATTTCGAACACTGCTAGACATATGCCTGGGGGTGTAATGAAGTAGAGTATGCCTTGTCTCCACTCCAGGAATATTGGTTTCAGGCTTTGGCTCTCACAGTGAAACTGACGCCGGACCAGAAGATAGGAGCTGTGGAAACTTGCCAACATACCCTCTAGCAAGCAGTGACTTTGTCCTCGGTCCCAGCTATACAGCAGGCCTATTCAAAAGCACTCAAGAGATACATCAAATTTTCAATGTCATGGGGTTATCCCCACCCCCTACCACCAGTGGAGGATTTTGTTTTATATTATTTCATGCATTTGCATGAAACAGCAAACCTGGGAACAGCACCATACTTTAGGGGTATCCTGTGGCCATACTGGTGGTGCTGTCATTTTTCTTTCTGTAAGATGCAGAATTGGTGGGACCCTGCTACCTCCTTCTTGGCACATAGGGCTATAGCTGGATGGAAATGGTCAGCCCCCTCCCAAATTAGATAGCAGGAAACGAGTTTCTATACAGGTTTTACATGACATGTTGAATATACTACCAGGGATTTGGGATTAAGAATTTAAAACCACAGTATTTCAGCAGTTTTACCATCACATTTAGGTGCAGTGAGGTGGTTTCATCTTCTAGAATGACTCCCGGAGATCGATCAAGACTCTGCAGCATATACAAGTCAGTGACCAGGGGCTGTACATTTGGTTGTGGCAATCAAAAGCTGACCAAATGGGGATGGGGGCAGCAGCGATATTACCAGTAGCCTCTGGTGAGGAAATCTGTCTGGTTCACTGTATGTGAATGTACTTGTGTGTTGGCCCAAACGTCAAAGGACCGCTTTTCATACATGCTGGTCTCAAAACCAGTTAGTCGTAGTCATGAGGTTGGCTCAGTACAAGCTTGGAATCCTGGCTGAGCAATATGGGATTCACTCATTCCGTATTGGCACAGGAACCCAGGCTGCTATGGCAAGGTCATCGGTAGACGGAATCAAGTCTCTGGGATGATGGCAGGCATCGGATTATAGGTACTTTGTTAGGAGGGATCTCCTTCTCTGAATTTTATTTTCACAGATTTACCTCCCCCTGTCCAGGCCATATGGATACTAGGACACAGCATAGTGCTTTGGGTTGCCAACTAGGCTGCACCATTTGACTGGAGTGATTGCCTGAGATTGCGAGGTCATAGTTGAATTACCTGGCAAGGTCACTGTGGAATGCACTGGAGGTTGTTCATGGATATGCTGTTGAAAGCTGTTCCGTGCAAGGGATCCCCCATATATGCTGTTAATTCAACTTGTTGAGAACAGGATAACAGAGACTGTAGGCAATATCCCGAAACAAGCAATCCTGAGAGATTTGGCCATTGTCCAGACAAGACTTCCACGAGTGACAATATCCTGATCTGTGCTTTTGGAACATCGTATTTGGTTCCCAGAGTGGGTTGACCTTGTGAGATAGTGTGTGGACGAAGCAGTGATCCACTTTGTGAAGTCTAGCAATTCTTGGGGGCGGGAGAACTCAACCGAGGCTGATGCCCAGGGGGATTACTCCATGTTGCCTCTCCCTCCCTTTTCAGCCTGCCATTATGTCTGGGATTTTGGGCTGGATAGCCAATGCAATCCATTGAGGAACAGACTCCTGTGGGCTACCTAGTGGTCAGCTGACCACAAGAGGGCAAGATCCTCTTCCCACGCTTGCCACCCTAAATGTTGAATAAAAGCTGTGTCCAAATATTTTATGCCAAATTATGGTTGTCAGTGTCCTCATTAGGTGATCAATATCCCCCTGCAAGGCAAGATTGTTTGCCGTATAGAAGATTGTTTCCTTTTATGCAGCTCAAAATTTATATGAATCCTCTTGGGGGGTAGACTTGGCAAGAGTAGTGGGGGGAACTAGCTTTAGTACTGTAGATTAATTGCCACATGTACATTTCTATAAACCTAATGTCCTTGCCAGTCTACACCAACCAGTATTTTATATGTATTATATATAAGATGCTGATTACTTAAATGAGTTCTTACTTAAATGAGTAAAAGGGTGGCATTGTTAACCACTGCTTGTGGTTTGAGCAATTGCCTGTGATATGAGTGGGGGGGAAACACAGTACAGAAAGAATAGATGATAATATTTATGGTAACTTCAGACATTTGGGAAAATGCTTTATACTGTGAGTGCATCTTATAATTGCTTCTAAAAACTGAAAATTGAAATGATAGTTTAGATTTTATTGTTCAAAAATTAGAAAAAAATATTTTGTAATTTTTAACCAATGTATCTGTTTAAAAGTAGAAACAATAAAATTTTAAAACATAGGAATGATAAATAATATAACAAGTTTTTAAAAAGCCAGAGGAATAAAAATAGCACAAACAAAATTCAGCAGCCTAAAAACAGTTTTCCTAACACACGCTAAAAGCAGATCATTAAAAACCCTTAAATGCAATTGAGCTCTTTAATTCAAACCCTGGGAAAAAGAAATGTATACACCTCACATCTAAAGACAATAAGGTACATGCCATGCAAGACTCAAGGGGAAGACCAATATCAGTGCCATCGCTGCAAAAGCCCTGTCTCTCTTTGCCACACACCTCATCTCTCCAGGTAGGTGGACAAAGAGTAGTTTTTGGGAAGACAATATCATTTAGCAAACTGGAAAAATAAAGCTTTTAAGCTTATTGTGTTATTTGTATGAGAATTCAGTCTTGTTCAAAGTTCTTGAATCTTAAATGAAACATTGGACTGTCCAAACAGAAATTGGTCATAATATTCTTCATTTTAGCAAATATTTAAAGAAATGCTTAGGGTTAAATTTAGACAGTTCTGTTATGTTTATCAGAAAATCTCTAAGCATTTGTGATTCTAGCAACTAAGAAAATGGAGTATTGCTGGTTCTATCTGGCCTTTCCAGTTTTGGGGGGCTAGTTTATTACCCAAGAAACCTAAAATCTCAGGCATCAGTGTAGATGCCAGCTGGTTTGGTTTGTGCCTCCCATTTTTTGCTTGTTCCAGGGCTGCCTGGGTCAAAGCAGAGAAACTGTCTCGCAGGCACTTTGGATCCTGCTGGGCTTGCAGCCTCATGAGATGAGGTGTGTGCCTGCTATAATTTTGCTACCATATTGGATCCATTCAAGGTGCACTGAAGAGCGTAGCATTTAGTCTGCAACCTGACTTGGAACCTACACCAGTGAGAGGTGGCCCTGGCTTTATGTAACAGTTATACAAATTTACAGACTACACATTTCAAAAATATAATTCTGACATGTATTCCATACTGTCAGCATTCTGTCATTCCATCTTAAATCTTATCATATGGGTTCTAGTAACTGCTTCTAAAAATTTATAAATCTTTGATGTGTATTAAGGGCAAGGCCCATTGTATCCAGGAATGTAATGGGCGTTAGAGCTTGGTGGTAGGAAGAGGAAGGGGAGGAGTTATCCATTCTGTAAGGGCATGGGGTTGAATGGGTGTGTTGTGTGGGAGTTTGTGGTGGCATGGTGACAAATGAGGGCATGGGTGTGGGCTGATGGGTGTAAAGAGCCTGTAGTTTGGAATGTTCGTTGAGTGTGGGAGAGGACTGACCTTTGGGAATTGTGGCACAATGCTTACAGATGAGCTTTCCAGAGCCATGTCTTCAGATATGTGAAGAGAAAATCAGACTGGAGACTCTTCTTTAGGGGAGATTACATAACAACCAATTCCTCCTAGTTCTGCATTCTTTTTACTACCCAAAGAAGTCACGGCTTACAGTCCCAGTTCTACATTCAACGTCATTTCCCTTCTTGTGGGAATTAGACCACAGACACCGAAATGTCCCTCTGCCCTAATACACATGGGGTAGTCACAGTACATAAGAGTCTGCCCTGTTCCTTCAGTCTCCATTTTTTTTACTGTTGATAAAATGTTATGTGCCCATATGCTTTCATGGTTGCTCCTTAGAAGAAGAGCTGAATTTTTGTACCCTGCTTTTTATTGCCCAAAGGAGCCTCGAAGAGGTTAACAAACATCTTTTCCCTTTGTCTTCCCACAATAGACAACCTGTGAGGTATGTGGGGCTGTGAGAGGTCTGAGAGAACTGGGAATGGGCTGCAGTCACCAGTAGGCCTCAGGTGTCTCAAAGAAGTTTCCAATCGACTTCCATTCCTCTCCCCATAGCAGAATCCCTGTGAGGGAGGTGGGGTAGAGAGCCTCACTTGGAAGATGGAAACTCTAAGAGGAGGTCTCTCTGTGCACAGCAGTCTTGACATTAATCAGGTTTATGCACACTGAGGTAGTATGGAATTCTAGAATATGAACCTACACCAATCTGGCAACCTTACCTCCTCTCTGCAATGTTTTCTTGAACTGAAATAGGTCAGGAGGTTCTCAGTGACTGCGGGGGCATTACACCCTTTTGAGGTTGCACTTCCAGACCTCAAGGAATATGTTCATACCAGGGACAGCCAACCTCCAGGTGGGTCCTGGAGATTTCCTGGAATTGCTGCTCATCTCCAGACTATAAAGATCAGCTCCCCAGGCAAAAATGACTACTTTGTAGGGGTGACTGTGTAGCACTGTCTCCTATTGAGGTTTAGGGATGCCCGGTGGGGTCTGAGAATCCCCTGGAAGTACAGCTCATCTCCAGGAAGTTTGGCTGAAGGGGAAGATCTTTCCCCTTACATGCATCCCTTCAAAAGGAATGCACGTGGCCCTAGAATTCCCACAGTTGCTTGGTTGGTGATGTCTGCCCTTCTGAAGCCTGAGGCCTACTGCTGGCAACTGTTGTCCCAAGTCGTTGCCTAATAAAAGTGGATCACCTAGTTTCCCCCAAAGTCTCATTGTCTACATTCCTGTAAAGCTAACTTCACTTAAAATTATGGGCCACATGCATGTGAGTTCATAGAACTGTTTTTTTATTTACCAGGCCAAATTCAGTTCCCATGTCTCTCCAGCCATTTACTTCTTCACTATTTACAGTTTCAGGCGGTAAATATTCTTTATTTAGATCTTCCTGCAATTTCCAGACTTGCAGGACTGATACTAGTCTGTCTGTCTGTTTGTCTGCCTGGTACTGGTAATGGCTTGCCAAAGCCCATAGCCTAGGAAGACCCACCTGCACCACTCTACCCCAACCACAGTCTGTGAGCCTCTACCATTGTCTCTAGGTCACTGCTCATCTCTAGATTATAATAATCAGCTCTTTAGGCAAAAATGGCTACTTTGGAGGCTGGACTCAGAGGCATTGTATAATTTTGTAGTCCTACCTCCAAACCTTCAGGAATATTTCCAGCCCAGGTAACCAACCTCCAGGTGGGTCCAGAAGAGCTCCTGAAATTACAGCTCATCTGCAGACTATAAAGATCAGCTCCCAAGGCAAAAAATGCTGCTATGGAGTTTGGATAGGGTTGTTGTGGAGAAGAAACATCTAAGGCCTCCCACGCAGTTTGTTGTGGAGTTGGAACACTTGAGGCCTGTTGCACAGGGTTGTTGTGCAGATGAAACAGGAGGCAAAAGAACCTCTGCAACAGCATCCAGTTTCACCTGCACAGCAACCTTGTGTGGTAGGTTGCTTGGCTGTTTCTGCCCTCCAGCAGCGAGGCTTGCCACAGCAATAGTTTAAGTGAGAAGGGGCTTTTCTGTGGCCTCCTGTCAGCCAACTGTTTGGCAGAAGGGGAAAGCTTCCCCCCTTAAAAGGAAAGCACAAGTACGCCCACAGACTCTCACAGACTCCCCTGGGTTGCTCTTGGAAACACCTCCCTCGCCTCAGTCAACGGCTATTAGAGGCTTTCTTCACAGCAGGCCTGAAGGGAGCAGGGAGGGAGCACACACACCAGCCACTTGCCAGCTCTGTCAATGGTCTAAGGCAAAGTGAGGGAATTTGTTGGATGCGACAGTTAGGACAGCCTTGGGGCGAAAAGGTCTGGTGTGGCCTGTCCAAGCCTCTGTTCTCACCCCCTTCGGCAGCTCTACTGACCACCTCTCCCTGCAATAGTCAGGGGTGGACAGGCTGCAATGTTGCCAGATTGTCAATGTGCCTCCTCCTTATTGGTCCCAAGTCCTGGGGGCGAGACCAGTCCGATCTTTGGACCAGTCGGAAGGTGCTTCATGCCTTCTGATTGGTCCAAATATCAGGCTGGCCCCACCCACCTAGGCCTTAGCTTTTTATTATACAGTGAAATATGTTCCAGATATTTCCCTTCTTAGTATATGTTCCAGATATTTCCCTTCTTAGTACTTGTTCACCAGTTTTATTTTGTTGTGAATTCCTAGCTTTGATGAAATGTCAATACTTGTCAATAAGTTGTACATTCCATCATGCATTTCAGACCCAGACTATTTTTATTTTGTGATAATGGTTAGTATATCATCATTATTTGGCATGGCATTTTTGTAAAGAGGTGGAGATCGTGCATCAGCATTATGTATGGAACTGCTGAGAAATTTCTAAGGGAGTAGTAGAAAACCATTTTGATCTACTAGGATTGGATATGCAGATATACCAGTAATGGATTTACCTGTTATCTAGAAAGGATATAAATATGTAGTTTAAAAGATTACTTTAAATGTGGGGAAACAAAATGGAAAACTTGTGCTACAATAAATCATTTTATGTTCAAGATGAAATGGGAGAAGGAAATATGCAAGTGTGACATGTTGTTTTTGTGCCTGTCAGAAATGGGTTTCTGGTACTGAATGAATGTGTTTGTTCTGTGCCACAAAGGCATATCTCAGGGTTATTTTAATGTAAGTGGTGATCAAATTCTGTCCTGTAAATCACTTGAGCCATCAAGACTTTAGGCATTTTAGTTTTAAAAATTGTGGGACATTTATTTTAAAGAAAAATAGTTAAGTTCCAGGAAAATTCATTAAAATGAATAGCCACTTCATTTGTAAGCAGAGATGCTTGAACACTTGTCAGTTCAGTTCCTGTTTGCCAGGGGGGATTAGACAGGTAGTTAATTCATGGGCTGTTTGCAACTTGTCCATGTGCAGTCATGGGAATCAACTGAGAGTTCACTTCTGAACTCCAGCTGGGGAAATTTTGCTCTCTACTCAGCAAGAGTTTTTTTGGGCGGGGGGATGTCAGAAGGTGATCAGCTGGAAGTCAAGTTCTGGAAGTCAAGTTCTTCTGATCTCTCACCCTGGGAATTTTGCTGCCTCCCAGCCTTGAAATGCAGCAGATTTAGGGTATGGCTGTTGTCTTTGGTTGCAGAGAAAAGGAGAGAGACCTGCTTTTTCCTCTCCCTCATACTACATATGCAGTCTTCATTGGCTATGGCACAAATCACAAAGGACATTCAAGTGAAGTAGCAGCACTTCAAAAAAAGCCCAGAAACAAACCATTAACTGGTAATGTTAATACAGAATTGGTGTTCTATACTTTCTACAGTTAACATAAGGAATCAACATGGATGTGGCATGAAGGTTCAGAAGAGCTTCCAAAGGTATCCACTGTACACTGTTTTATAATACGTTCTCTGAAGAGCTCCTAGCTCTGCAAATACCATGTTGGTGTTTCCCAGGCCCAGAGAAGTATGCCTGGCCCTGGCTCCAGCCTGGTGGACTGAGTTGGCATCAGAGATCCAGGCCCTTACAGGTTTTTACTATAAGCCACCTTTTTGGAGAGGATGGATGGGTGGGTGGGTGGACAGATAGACAGGCAGACAGACAGACCGATCCCAGTTGAAAAATTATCAAGGCTAAGAACACAGTAATCAAATAGTTTTTGTCCAGAAAGAGGGAATAACTGGTAAATTATTAAATGATGACCTTTACCTTGACATGAGTATCTCAGAAAAAGGATAGACTCTGAAGCATGCTAAATGATTCTCTTTCCTTATAAAGGTGCTAATTATAGTAAAGACCCAGATCATCTGCTAATCCGCTTACTAGAAAGAAAAAAAACAGAACAAGTTTATTGTCCATAACCTCAATTATCTAACATGTGTGGAATGGGCCTGATACTACACTGGCATCAAAGTCAGAACAAATATTTATGTAATAGATTTATTAAGTCACCAAAATGACTTACAGCAGTGGTCCCCAACCTGCGGGCCGTGGCCCGGTGCCAGGCCGCAAAGGCCATGGTGCCGGGCTGCGGCTCCCTCTCCCCACCCCCCCCGCAGTAAAAAACTTCCCAAGCCGCAAGCTCGCGGCCCGGGAAGCTTCTTACTGCGGGAGGGCGGGGAGAGGGAATCAGGGCCGGGCCGCGCATCGTGCGGGCGCGGCGTGGCCTGATGCGCAGGTGCGGCCCGCGGGTGATGCCCGCGCGGGTGCGGCCTGCGCGGGCGCGGTGCGGGTGCGGCCCGATGTGCAGGTGCGGCCCGCGCGGGCGCGTCCCGATGCATGGGCGCGGCCCACAGGTGCGGCCCAATGTGGGGGCGTGGCCCGCGGGCGTGGCCGGTCCGTGCGGGCGCGGCCCGATGCCCTGCCGGTCCCCAGCCTCGGAATGGTTGGGGACCACTGACTTACAGCACTTACAGTAAAACTTTTACTTTCCATCCTTTCTCCAATACATTAGAAGTGCTTTAGTACTAGTACAAGAGATCTTAAGTGTCCTGAGAGCCAAAACTGTGGGACCCAAGTGATGTCCTGTCTCAAATGTTGGAATAGTTGGTGCTTAGAAGAAGCAGTCTTTGAATGTTTTGCATGAGACTTACATGAATTCCAGCTGTTCTGATAGCACAGGGCTAGGAATAACCCACTGGTTGGAATTCTACAGATATACTGGTGATAGGAAAGGAAAGGAAACAGCACTATCACTGCTGTTTTACTGTATTATATAAACAGTTAACAGTTAGTGATAAAATTAACAAAGGCTATTTTATGTTTAATAATAAAAATAACAACAACAACTATAATAGTGTGATGTAGCCTACATCTTCGTAGGCATCATCATTATGCTATACAGTGGAACTGCAGAACCGTTGACTTGGGTCAGAAGATGGTGTTTCTGTTCTGATGCATAGTTCACTTAAAAATAGCTGATTTCTGGAAGCCATGTGCTTTTTGCCAAGCATTTTGTTTTTAAAAAAGGCAGAAATGGCTAAAAAATTTAATTCTTTATTTCCTATGTCCCTTTCATATGAAATAACAAGAGGAGTCATTAAGTTCATTTTGGCATCAAGTGCTACATTTTTTACATCAAAACAGAATGCTAATTAATGTGTAAACATCTGGGCATTTAAAGACTATTATATTCTACAGTGCATCATTAAAATATTTTACTGCATTTGTAAAACTGCTTATTTAATATATTCATAACTTGTTTGTGTTCATGTCTGCTTTTGTTTTGAACAAAGAATACATTTTAAATATCTCTGTATTTTCTTGTTATTGGGAGAGATTTTAGGATCACTTAAGAAAAGTGTGCTCTTCATTGTTGTTTCATTATGTCCTTCAATTATTAATAAAACACCTTTGCAGATCTCTCTTGATATCTGTATTGATGGTCTATCAATGTGCTCATGTTGCACATTTTATGCTTTTTTTAAATCTCTGTTATTCTCATTTCACATTATTCATTTTAAAAGAAAGTGGTATATGTAACCTCGTTTCAAAATATGAAGGCATGAGCAAAGCTAACAAATGGCAGTTGTATCATGTCTAGATTATCACGTCACACCTAATATATCTCATGTAACACCTAATATTATAACTGAAAAATCAAAAACAAATCAAGGGAGAATAACAGGACTGAAACTGAAATGAGAATTTTTACCAAATGATAGTACTGTTTGGGGTTCCAATCGATTAATTTGCAAACTTTTTATTAATGCAAGTTTAATGGCCAATGCAAATCTAAAGTAACAATATGAAATAAATAATGGCAGCTGTACTTTCTTTACAATAAATATATTATCTAGGTGGCATATTAAATACTATCCAGGTGGCATAAATATATTATCCAGGCGGCTTTGAATGACCATTTTTACCTATTTACTTCTAATGCTTCTAATACTATTTCATTTATAACTGACCTCTTGTCAAGATATTTCCTATTGGTTCTTCAATTACATTTTCCTCTTTATCTAAGTAAATAAATATCTGCATATCATGAATAATATTTTTGTGCACATTTGAGTTATTGTGTTTTCTGCAGTTGATTTTTTTCGCAATCAAGGACTAATGTAGTATGCACAAGACTTTAGACATTCATCATAGGTCTCCATCATCTTACCAACATCCCAGGTCCCATTATTTTTTTAAAATTTCCACAAAGTGAAGAATTCCACAAAGAGAAGAAATCATGATAGTGAAAGTGAAACCCAATCTAGACAGGTATACATTGTTACTGAACCTTTATGTCATGCATCTTTGCTATATTGTTCCATCTGAACCACCTTGACAATATCTACACAACCTAGTTCAGTACATGTTTTGGTTCTGCATGAATGGGAAGGTAAAAAGGTCTGTCACTTTCTTTTCAAATACATTTACATTTTTTAAAAAATCTTTCTTCTAGATTGTAATTGTTCTTTTTCTTCTGCTGTTTTCCTAGGAACAAACTTCACCCTTGCTGAACTAGGAATCTGTGAGCCCTCTCCCCATCGAAGTGGTTACTGCTCAGATATAGGAATACTTCATCAAGGTTATTCCCTCAGCACTGGGTCTGATGCTGACTCGGATACAGAAGGAGGAATGTCTCCAGAGCATGCCATACGACTGTGGGGTAGAGGGATTAAATCCAGACGCAGTTCTGGTCTGTCAAGCCGTGAAAATTCTGCCCTGACCTTGACTGATTCTGACAATGAAAATAAATCAGATGAAGAAAACGGTAGGACTGTTTCTCCAGTAAATTTCTGAATGTACCTCTGCCAGTGATTTGCAATATGAAATACATAAAAGATTTTATTTTCCTTTTTCCTAATGAAATATAAATGTGATGAAAATAACAGGAAAATCAACTATGATGGGCAACCTTCAGGACTCAAATGTTGGAAAGGGATTTGCGATTTTATTTCATCTGTAAGATTTCCTTAAAATCTAGACATTTCATATTTTAAATGGTCAGACATCTAACCCACTAAAGGTTTGGTATATAAAGACAAAACAAAAAACATTATTTAATTCAATATACTAACTGCCTTTTTTTCCAGCATTGTCTAATATTTACTGATAGTCCTATTCTTTATTAAACTGCAAACAACTTAGTGTTTTTGTTAGTCAAATGAGCTGTTGACTGTCATGTTTGTCCTAATCAAAATCTCAACCAATGAGGCTTCTGAAGAGAGCAGGAAAACTTTGTTTGAACAAAGGAGAACCCAAGTCTCAAAAGCCTGAATTCCAAAGAGCAAGTGAAAATACAAGTTTATATATATATATATAATTCTCATTATGGTTTTGTACTTTGGTTTGCCATACCTGTGAGGCATAAGAGAAACAGCAGAGTAAGTAGCTCCTAAATCTACCAACCAGTCAACTTCTTGCCTACCCCTAAAGTAATTTTACAAGGCCTCATTAAAGAATATTTAATCCAGACCTGCCAGCCCATTCACTCCTGGCAACCTCATTAGTTGCTTTCTCTTATTCCTTCTAACATCTACACCCTTCTTGATCCTTCAGCTCCCCTTCTTTCTTCCAGCTTGGGGTATTCCCTTTTCCAATAGCCTTTTTAATGACCAAAATTGCACACATCCTTAGTAAGAGGAACCTGTTCACCACTAGTCTATCCAGTAAGAGAGGGGAAAGCCCTTCTTCTGTCTTTATTACTTTGTGGTTTCAAGACTGCTGCAATAAAAGCAGTCTGCCACTTCATTCTCTTCTCTTTTATCTTCCTGTTTCTCCATATCTCTGTTCACATATACTTTGAAAGCTATTCCTACCAATTCACTCAAATGCTTTCTTGCAGCTGCTTCTGTCTTTTGCAACTTTCACCTTTTATCATTGTATGAGTGCCTAATCACTTTCAATATTTATGCATTTGCCTCTGATTCAGGATCTATATCACTGTAAGTCCTAAAAGCCTTTATTCAACTTCTCAAGAATTTTGAGGGATCCTCATCCATTTCCTTATGAGCATCATATAGTTTACTCAGATTTGTTGGCTTAGGGACTGCCTGCTTTATTTCTTTCACAAGAGCTGTCTGATATTCATTCATAGATAGTAGCTCAACTGCATTAGTGTGCTGCCACTGTGTCAGTAGGGGGAAATACAATATCTGAATGGGGCCTTCGGTAATCATGGAATCATACAGTTGGAAGGGGCCATACAGGTCATTTAGTTCAACCCCCTGCTCAATGTAGGATCAGCCTAAAGCAGCTGCTGTTCAAAGACCACCAGTGAATTTTTTTTCCTGATATCTAGCCGGTATCGATCTACGCATAGTTTAAAGCCATTACTGTGGGTCCTATCTTCTGCTGCCAACAGGAACTATTCCCTTCCCACCTGCAAGCAACAACCTTTCAAATACTTAAAGGCCGATTATGCACAGCCGCCGAAACAGCGATTTTGGGTCACATGGAAAACCCGAGGGAGAAGAAGCGAAGCAAACCGCTTACGCACAGGATGGGACGCAACGGTGGCCAAAACCCAGAGTAACCATTTATGCACGTGGCAACTCTGGCGCCACTTCTGGTTGCGCCCTGGTTGCCCAGAAGCTCTGCTTTTTTCCGTGTTTTGCTAACGTGGCTTTTTCGGTGGCCTGCACAGAATCTGCAGCCAGTTGCAGCCAGCACCGTGCATTATCAGTGATTTTAGGTGACACCATTCCACCCCGAATGTGGACCTTCCCCTCCGTGCATAATGGGCCGAAGAAAGCGATCTTGTACTCTCTCAATCTGAACGCTCCCAAGTCCCTTTTCCTTTCCTCATAGGGCTTGGCCCCAAGCCCTGGGTCATCCTCATCGGTCTCCTCAGCACCCTTTTAAATTTTGTCCACATCCTTTTTTAAATGAGGCCTTCAGAACTGTGCACAGTACTCTAAGTATGGTGTGATCAATGATGTTTAAAATGGTACTGTGACATCTTGAAATTTTAATGAGGTGTCACTGTTGATGCAGCCCAAAAATGCATTCACCATTTTTAGCACCACATCATACTGCCTGCTCATACTTAGCTTACAGACTACATGATCCTTCTTTATTGATGGCCTAGGTGTAAACTGCATGGAGCTTTTATTCCAACCCCAGATCGATTCAGCCCCTGCCCTCTACACAGAATGCGATTTCCATTTGGATTTGGGCCGATTTAAAATTTCCTTCTGCAGCAAGAAGGATTTATCTGGAGTGACCCTAACTTTATTGTGCGATATCTTAGAGTGCTTTTAAGCCTCAATATTTAAAGGCTGTTTTGAATTTGGGCTCTCCTCCGTGGTAGAGGACCCGTGATTGGCCACAGGTGGTCATGTGACAAACTTGCCTTAAAGGAGAAGCCCCTAATTTCTCTCAACTTCTGTCGGTCCTGGATTTTTTCTCTCTTCTCTGCCTATCATCTCCCCCCCCCTCCAAGAAAAGAAAGACTCTCCCTGTTTGGCTTCTCTCCCCCCACCCTTCAAGAAAAGAAAGAAAGAGGCTTGGCTCCCCTCCCCCTTCTGAACTACCATAACCACATGCAGAACACTTTCTTGTTTCAATGGGGAGGGGGGGGGGAGAGGAAGACCCGAGTTCAAAGCGATCTGAATTCAACAGGATTGCCAATGGAATAAACAAAGTAAGTGCAGACTCTACCTTAGTCTTTTCTAAGACAATGGCCTTTTCTTCTGTACTGAATAGGGTGTCTAACAATGTTTGACAATCAGCCCAAGCTGACTTATGGAATGGAGAAAATTCTCTGAAAGAGCGTATGGACCTGATTAGGGTCTAGCTGAAGAGTGGGGGTGCATTATTTCCAATAAAGTAAGTGATGAAGGGAACATGCAATTAACTGATTCATCCCCTCACATCCCAAGCTTCTCAGAGTGGCATCACTAAATGTCATGGCTGAAAGCCTGATGTGAACATTGGCCCAGGAGTCAGCATTCAATCAGCTTGGTTACTTAGGTTCCATATGCTCATTTGGAGAAGACAGTAGGAATTCTCCAATTTACCATCAGAGAAGACTCCATGGTTGCAAGGGCTTGGGGAATTTCCTAAGATTTCTAATATATGTTCTACAGGAAAATCACCCATCTCCCCTATTTTACTCTTGCCTGCTTATGGTGGTGGAGCAGATGATGGGGCAGATGGAATAGGGCATATGTTTTCTCCAGTCATAGGTCCTGACACACTCATGTTATAATCCACATTGGCACATAATTGTGAGTGCAACAGATCTTTAACAATCTACCAGAACTGCCTCATCAACTGTCTAATACTGTCTAAACCGGCAGCTTTGGATTAGGTGTAGTTTTTACATTTTACTTAAGTATTTGCACAGTACATGTATCACCATCTTGCAAGAAATCAGGATGAATAATAGCATGAAACAAAAACTCCTTCTCTTTTACAAAAACTATAAAATCCCATGCTATACTCAACTCATAAGTTCCCTTGGCTGGCCAAGGACCATTACCAAGTAAATAAAATGGCCTAATGTACAATAATGAATCAATCTGGAGACAGAATAGTCCAATGACAGTAACCAATCCCTACATCTTTACTAGACATTGGTGAGGGCTCAAAGGCTGTCCAGATTTACTCTGTATTTTTCCTATTTTGGGCTCTGAAATATGCAACTGCTTCTTCCATGTAGACTTATCTCCAATTCACTCATGGGCTTATTCCTAGCCTAAATCTGCAACTAAGGGGCAACACAAGTCTCTTACATGTTCTCCAATGCGCTGTCAATCCCAAAGCTCCTCTTCCAAAGCCTCCAAGAAGTCATGTCTCATCAATCAAAGTAACAGTGAAGTCACAGGCACTGGGATGTCTATCAGGGACCCAAACAACAACAGTTGTTGACTAAGAAAGGCATGTCATTGGTCTGCTTCATCACTCTCTCTGGGTGAGTAGGCTGAGTCCCATCTGGGGTGACAATTTGTTAGCCATATGGACTGCTATCTATCCCAATTTGAAACACAACCAGTGAGGCTTCTGAAATGAGCAGGAAAAACTTTGTTCAGACTAAGAGGAACCCAAACATCAAAACCCTACAAGATTTTTATAATCATGCACAAACAACTTTTGGACATGCACAGATGTCCATTCCTTTGTATAACATAACATACCTCTCTATCCCATACATTGCTAATCATGAACTCTTCATCTATCTTTCACTTCATCCCTCCATTAATGGCTTATTTCTTTAGCCATTTCAATTATGTTAACTAATTAACTGAACTTCTATCACTATTGTCTGGTTTCTATCAATTTTTGACCATGCCTGGTACCAATCTAATTGACAAGAAAAGATGGGATGTTTTCTTTGACCATGAGGTAATCTTTCCAATGTTGCCTAGTGCTTAGTATAGAACTCATTATCTTACATACCATACAATGATATTTTCCTGTGCTATTCTACAGAAAAGCAAGAAGTGAGATTTTCCTATTAACCTATTATTTCTCAACTTCAACAAGAAACTCAAAATGGAGTTTCTTTGGTTCTTGTACTATATCATGAAATAGATGTTGAACTATTTCCTTTAATATTTTGATGCCATTTCAATTTTGTTTTAAATTGAATTGTGAGTTATTTTGTGCTGTATCTTTTCAGAATAGTACTCTTTGCATTATTGAGTTTTATATTAAAGTCTTTTGTATATGCATGTGGTTTTTAAAATGCATTATTAAATGTATTTAATAGTTTGCCCAGATACCAGCTCTGACTACTGCTTTCCTAGAGATATAAGGTGACTAAAGTACATTTCAGCATTGGGGACATACATATGTCTCAGGCCACAGTGTGTGTACAATACCATACCACACATGGTAATTGGATAGATGGCAAGGTTTGAGGAAATGTGTCAGATATTCTAAAAATCATTATTAAATATTACTCATGGAAGAACAGCAGATAGTCTTTTGGTAAAATAAGATGTTAGGAAAATGATTATTTCTTGTTCTATATATTTGTGGCTATAACGTATATATATGCAGTTTGAATGATTGTTATACAAGCAAAGGTATAATTGTTAGTAAACTTCATGTTTTTTTGTTTGAAAAATCCTCTTTTGTTCAAAAAATCAATGTGTTTTCCTGTCACTGATTTTATGAAGTTTGGAGTTATATTATCATATAGATTGACAGGCACCCTACTGCTTCTGTACCACAGCATGGACACTTACAAAGCTATCATTAATTTCTCACACTTGTGGTTGGCAGTAGTTTCCTACATAATAAACACAGTGTCCTTCAAGATCCAAATCAATAACCTGTTAGGTATGCACCTCTTGAAGAGGTGAAACAAGAATCTATACTTTAGGAAAAAAGCACTCTCTCTATATAATTCTGATTTGCAGGACACAAAACTCTTGTAGGGGGGAAATTTTCCTCTTCCACCTGCCCATGTGAATTGTGCTTGTGATTAATGGATTTCACTGAATTTATTTCAAGTCATTTAGTTTTTTCTTTAAACCATGGTTCGGCTGCTATATTAAACACACTTAACAGCTTTAAAAAACTGGCATTCTGATAGTGGATGCTAATCACAGATTATATCATTCCACTTCAAAATAATAAACTGTCAATTTTCTTTTGGTATTAAATCAATTTTGGCACTATCCTGTACATTTCCAAGTAGCTTAGTGGAAGCTTAATTGCAATAAATCACTCTAACATGAATATTTTCAACACTGGTGCTAATTCTAATTCTAATTCACATGCCAGGCTTAAGGGATACCTCTCCACTTTTAGAGCTGTTGAAATTGAATTTTATTTTAAAGTGCAACTTTATGAACCTGCATCATTAGTAGGTTTGAAACACATGTTTTTAAAGCAAAGTACTATTTTGTGATGATCATGCAAAATTCTTTTTGCTATAAGAAGGCACTGGAGGCAAAGTGAGCAAAATTACATGAAACCTTCTTAGCAACATTCCAGAATGTTTATATCAAGAATTGATCCTGTTTATATTACATATATTTCTGATCCAGTGCCACTGTTTTATTTTAGGAAGACCCACAGTGAAACCTGCCAGTTCTTTGTGCTGTTAATTAAGACAGATGCTGCTTTCATTCCCTTTTAATGGGGTTTAGAGGTTGTGCTCCATTGCTGTTTGTAATTTTAGTTGTTATTAGTCTTAGTTTTAAATAATTTTATGTGTACTCTCAACTGATTAATGCTGTTGTTGGTGCGGCTACATATCTGTTCTGTGTAGTTAGGAGTCTGGATAGCTTGCTGTCTGGAAACTGCTTCTTTTCTATTTTACTTCCCTGGTGTGAGGCGAAAGATATATTGGCTTCTGTTGGGTTTTGGGTGGGCAAGAGGATAGTACAATTCTGTTCCTTGTTATTTATGTTCTGTTGTATATTGTTCTAAGTAGGGAGAACCAAGCAAGTTGTATGTATTTATATACATGGTTACTAAGTGCTGTGGTTCTTTTTCAGAAAGTTATAGCAAAATAGTATTTTGGTTTCTAATTTTAAAGAGTTTTTTCCCCCTTTTCTATTGCTCTCTCGTGTGTTTTGTTGTTGGATTTTTTAAAGTTTATTTTAACCTTCTTAAAGCTTTTAAGTTGTTTTAATCACTATTTGAATTTAAGCTGCTTTGTTCTAGTTTAGGATGCACTGTCTGTATATTTAATATATCTAATTCATTTAAATCAGTGACTAATGGAATTAGTAAAAAGTGGATCTGCCTTTTTGATGATGATTTTAACATGAAACCAAAACAAAGTAGATTACATGATTTTTCCTAGTTTTTTCCAGTTCCCCTAAAAATAGGTTTGAACCTTTGATCCATAAGAGTCAAGTGGAAGATGAGAAACTTGGTAGATCCCACTCTTTTAACCAAAACAGTTCACTTTTTTTTCCAATGGGAAAATATGTGTTAACATTAGACCAGAATTCTGGAAAGAGGTATCAAAATCTCAGTTTGCTGGAATCACAAACAAAGAACAGACATCCTGAAACTTAATTATGAGAGGCCATTCTTAGACAGGTTTACTGGTAACCCCAGGGTTACTCTAGAGCCCCAGAGGTTCCTCCAGTTGTTGCTGTTAGAATCATAGAATAATAGAGTTTGAAGGGACCTCCTGGGTCATCCAGTCCAACCCCACTCACAATGCAGGACACCCACAACCCTATTGCTCATACACTGTAACCTGCCACCCTCTTGAATTTTCACAGAATCGACCTCTCCGTCAGATGGCTATCCAGCCTCTATTTAAAAATTTTCAAAGATGGGGAACCCACCACCTCCTGAGGGATTCTGTTCCACTGAGAAACAGCTCTGACTGTCAGGAACTTTTTCTGGATGTTTAGACAGAATGTCTTTTTAATTAGTTTCATCCCATTGATTCTAGTCCATCCCTCCAGAGCAAGAGAGAACAACTCTGCTCCATCCTCTGTATGGCTGCCTTTTAAATACTTGAAGATGATTATCAGATCCCCTCTCAGTTGTCTCATCTCCAGGCTAAACAGACCAAGCTCCCCCAACCTTTTCTCATACGTCTTGATCTCCAAACCCCTCACCCTCTTTGTTGTCCTCCTTTGGACACACTCCAGTTTGTCTGCACCCTTCTTCAACTGTGATGCCCAAAACTGAACACAATACTCCCAACTGAAACCGAACCAGAACAGAATAAAGCGGTACTATCACCTCCCATGATCTGAACACAATATTGTTGTTGTTGTTGTTGTTGTTGTTGTTGTTGTTATTATTATTATTATTATTATTTATGGAGCTTATATCCCACAGCTTTCCAAAGACTTGTGGTGGCTTATAAACATAAGCCTCCTATAAAAGCCCCTATATAAAACCCATTAGCCCTAAGGCCATAAAAATGCTTTACAAACCACAAGATCGGTGGCCAAATTCCCTTATCCCCTGAGCAGGCCTCCCTAGAGGTGGGGGTTAGATGGAGTACTTAGCCTGAGGAGAGGCCATGTTGTTCTTAGCACCAAAGACCTGATAAAAGAGCTCTGTTTTGCAGGCTGTGCAGAAATATAACAGCTCTGTCAGTGTCCTCAATACTCCCGGGAGGTCATTCCACCAGGTCAGGGCTAGTACTAAAAGGCCCTGGCCCTAGTCAAGGCCAGCATGCTTCCTTAGAGTCAGGGACCTCCAACAGTTTAGCGCCCACAGAGTGGAGTGCTGTGCTGGGGGCATAAGAAGACAAGCAATCCCTTAGATAGGCATGGCCCAAGCCATGAATGGCTTTAAAGGTCAAAATCAAAACCTTGAACTGCTTTAGCATAGGCTGGATATGGGTCCTCCAAGATGTTTTTGTGTGGACCCTAGCAGCCGCATTCTGTACTGGCTGGAGTTTCCAGATCAAGAACAATAGTAGGCCAGCGTAGAGTAAGTTACAGATGTCCAATTTAGAGGTGAGTGGTGCATGGATAACAATAGCCAAGCAGTCCTGGGGCAGGTAGGGCACTAGTAGTCTCGCATGGGGCAGTTGGTAAAATGCTGTGTGGGCTACTCCCATGACCTGGGCCTCCATAGATAGAGAGGCAAACAGGATCACACCCAAATTCCTTGCAGAGGGCAAGATTTTAAGCTGTACCCCATCCCAGGTGCATAAGCACACTTCCTGTTCTGTCACCTTTCTGCCCAGCCAAATGACTCCATCTTGGAGGGCTTGAGTTACAGGCGACTGTGCGCTAACCATCCAGCAATGAATTCAAAACATCTGGCTGATGTATCTGTAGGGGGTAGTCCCTGTGGCCATTCATGAGGAGCTGGGTGTCATTCACATATTGGTGACAGCCCAGCTCATAGCTCTGGACCAGCTGTGCCAGAGGATACAAAATAATATGGCAAGAATTTGGTTCTATACAACACTGCAAGTTCTTTCTTTAGGGGGAGTTCTCCTATACCTGCCTTCAACCACTGCAGAAGGGAATACATTTATTCAAGTTAACATAAACGCTCAGTGAGACGGCGTTATTATTAGATAGGAAAATTAAGTTGCAGGGCCTGCAAAATGGAGCTCTTCCACCAGGCATTTGCTTGAGGCTGACTGACCCTTAAGATCTACAGGTCCCCCCCCCTGCCAGACTGAGAGGTCGAACCTACCAGGAGGTCGAACCTACCAGGCCAGGCAGCTCGGCCCCACGTCGGCGGGGCAGCGTCAGCAGGGCAGCATCGGTGGGGCAGGCGGTGCGGCTCAGGGGCGGCGGGGCAGCAGAGAGTGGACGTCTGAGGTGTTCGGCGGCACGCGACAGTGGGCCAGCCACTGCAGGCCGGGTGGTGCAGCCCAGCGGTGGCGGGCCAGCAGCGGCGGCACAGGCTCGACGGGCCAGGCACCGCAGGACAGGCTGTACGGCTCAGCTTCGGCAGGCCCAGTGTCGGCGGGCCAGGCACGGGGCTGGCGTAGCGGCAGCTCGGCGGAGTAGGCTCCGCAGCGAGGCTTCCGGCGGTGGCTCAGCTCTGTGGCGTCCTGGAAAGTGAGGGAGAGGTCGGGTCTGGTGGCAGCGGCGATCCGTAAGTGGCGGGTGTGGAGGGGAGGGCCAGGGACGGGCGTCCGTTGGCGGGGTGGAAAGGGCGTGGCGTGGGGCAGGCGGGGACGTTGGTTGGGGTGGGGGTGCAAAGGAGGCGGGCGGCATTGGCCTTGGGGGGGGTTTTAGCGGTGGTGTCCGGGTAAGGGCTGGGCGGAGGGAACGGATGTTCCCCGAAGGCCAGCTTTGTGGGGCGAGCGTCCTCCCCGGCAGCCATCCGGCAAGGATGGCGGCTCGGGAGGACTGGAGAGTCTACAGTGAGGCGTCCGGGAGACGGGCCAAGTTGGCGAAGCGGCTCCTGATTCGCTCCTCTGAGTTTTTAGCCTGGACAGAGCCTGCCCTAACTCCTCCCCACCAGCCCTTAGCATTTTATTTAGTCCGCGGCGCCCACAGCGGCGCGGGACGTTTAAAGATATTGCTATATTAATACTGATAACGTTCATGTAAATGCTCCAAAAGGTTTTCTGTAAATCGCCCAGAGTCGTAGGGAAGGGCGGTATAAAAATCTAAATAAATAAACAAACAAACAAATAAATAAATAGAAGTAATGTGCCACAGAATTTGGGATATAGGACAGATCAAGAGATCATGGAGAACACGACCCCCCTGCACCAGCATAAATTACCTGGAGGTCAATATCCCAGATTCTTTTTTGGATGGTTTGGAATATAAGGTCCTCTCCAGAGATGTCTAAGGAATCAAGGTCAATACCTATACATTTTATTTTAGAGGCTATGGCCTTAGAGCATCTCAAAGTATAATGGTCAGATGGTAGAAGTGCAAGAAGGCTATTTAAAGGAGGACTAAAAAATAGATGGAGCCAATATCTTTAACTGCTCCTGCGGTTAAATAAAGCCCTAAGGGCTATTGGAGAGGAGTTAGGGCGAGCTCTGTCTGTGATAAAAACTCAGAGGGGCCAATCAGGAGCCGTAAAGCGGCTCCTGATTCGCCCCTTCAAGTGCCACTCAAGGAACAAGTGGCCAATGGGGAGCGCCTTTGCATTGGCCCCTCACCACGGCAGACCAAAATTCCATTCACCCAGCCCAGTCTGGCTGCCAGTCTGCTCCTGACCACCCCAGGGAGAGGAGGTCAGCAGGGTTGCCAAGGGGGATTAGAACACAGGCTGCGCCAGCCTTTTCTGCCCCAAGGCTGTCCTGTCAAGTCCAGCTGTAACTTTGCCTCAGAACTCTGACAGAGCTGGCAGGAGGCTGCTGAGTGCTCCCCCTCCCCCCCTTCAGGCCTGCTGCGAAGGAGCAACAGGCCCTGAGTCAGTGGAGGGAGGCATTTTCCTTCCAAGAGCAACGCAGGGGAGCCTGAGGGCCTTCCTTTTGAGGGGGGGGGACTTTCCCCTTCTGCTAAACAGTTGGCTGACAGGGAGGCCACAGAAAAGCCCCTTCTCAATTAAAATACTGCCCTGGCCGGAGGTTAGACACAGCCAAGCCATGTGTCTTTCTTCTTTGCAACTCTCTGCAGATTTGAGGCCACTGCACAGCGTTATTCTGCAGAAGAAACTCGCTCATTTGTCTCCTGTTTCATCTGCACAACAACCCTGTACAGTAGGCCTCAATTCTTTCGATTCAACAACAACCTGTGTGGGACGCCTTAAATGTTTCTACTCTACCACAACCCTCTACAAAGTAGCCCTTTCTGCCTGGGGAGATTATCTTTATACTCTGCAGGTGAGCTGTAATTCCAGGAGCTCTCCAGGCCCCACCTGGAGGTTGGCTACCCCTGGGTTGGAAATATTCCTGGAGGTTTGGAGGTGAGACATCAAAATTGTACAATGCCTCAGAGTCCAGCCTTCAAAGGAGCCATTTTTACCTGCAGTTGGTAGGGAGTGGTGCAGGGATGTCCCTCCTGGCCTATGGCTTATGGTCAGCCCTTACCAGCAACTGTTTGTATTCTGGGGGGCAGACAGGCAGACCAGCATCAGTCCTTTGAGTCTGGAAAATGCAGGAAGATCTAAATAAATATTTACGGCCTCAAACTGTAAATAGAGAACAAGTAAATGTCTGGAGACACATGGTAACTGAATTGACTTGTTGGCCTGGAAAATAACCTTGACCTGGCAAATAAAAAAACAGTATAAAAACCTTACTAAGGTCTAGACTGCTGTGTACAGAGAGTCTTCCTCTTAGGGTTGCAAGCTTCCCCGTGAGGCTCGCTACCCCACCTCCCTCATGGGGAGTCTGCTATGGGGAGAGAAAGGGAAGACGATTGGAAAATGCTTTGAGACACCTGTGGCCTGCTGGGTCACTGCGTCCCATTCCCAGTTCTCTCAGATCTCTCACAACCCTGCATACCTCACAGGTTGACTATTGTGGAGAGACGAATGGAAAAGGTGTTTGTAAACCGCTTTGAGACTCCTTTGGGTAGTAAGCAATAGGGTACAAAAATCCGTTCTTCTAAGGAGTAACCATGAAAGAAGCATGTGGGCACATAACATTTTATCAACAGTGAAAAAATGGAAAAGAAGGAAAAGGGTGGACACCTGTGTACTGTGACTACCCCATGTGTATTAGGGCAGGGGGAGAATTCAGTGTCTGTGGCCTAATTCACACAAGAAGGGAAATGGCGCAGAACTGGGAGGAATTGGTTGCCATGTAATCTTCCCCTAAGAAGAGTCTCCAGTCTGATTTTCCCTTCACATATCTGAGGACATGGCTCTGGAAAGCTCATCTGTAACCACTATGCCAAAATTCCCAAAGGTCAGTCCTCTCCCACACTCAACGATCATTCCACACCATAGATTCTTGACACCCATATCTCCACACCCATACCCTCATTTGCCACCATGCCACCACAACCTCCCACACAACACACACATTCATGCCCTTATAGACTGGATAACTCCTCCCCTTCCTCTTCCCACTGCCAAGCTCTAGCGCCCGTTGTATTCTTGGATACAACGGGCTTTGCCCCTAGTTTAATGGATAAAGTCCAAGCATGAGATTCAATGTTATGGAGGCCCAGCTCAGCACATAAAGTAAAATAGGTTACAGAATTAGGTAGATGCCCTGCTGAATTTCTCCCTTCTGGCTCATTTCTGGTTGAATTTCTTGGAGCTGGTGGCTGGGTGGACTTTGCAATTCCCCTGGCTGATAATGGTGGACTTCAGCATACATGCAAAGACCAACTTCATGCACAATTTGGGCCTCTGGAACTCTCCCAATTTGTTAGTGGTCCCATGCACCAAGCGAGCCACACTCTGGATTTGATGTTCAGGATAGGGATACATATTGGTTTGGTGCAATTGTCTAGAGCAGGGGTAGTCAAACTGCGGCCCTCCAGATGTCCATGGACTACAATTCCCAGGAGCCCCCTGCCAGCGAATGCTGGCAGGGGGCTCCTGGGAATTGTAGTCCATGGACATCTGGAGGGCCGCAGTTTGACTACCCCTGGTCTAGAGTGTCATGGTCAGACCATTTTGCGGTTAAGACTCTGATCTATATACCACTCCCTCCCTGTATAGGAAGAGAGCAGATATACACTCACCCAAGGAGTCTTATGGATCCCATTCGTTTCCAGAATACTCTGCATGATCCAGTATCCCCCCTGGTGACTCAGTTGATGTGCTGGTGGAAGACTGACATAGCCATCTCTCCAAGGACATTGACAAGATCACTCCCTGATGCCTTTTCTGCTCCCATCCTAAACCAGCTCCATGGTATATATTGGAACTCTGTGAACGGAAACAGGAAATGAGATGGCTGGAGCAGGTTTGGTGGAAAACCTGTGATGAAGCTTCAAGAGCATCTTATAAGATGTTTAGGAATGCATATCCACACTGAGCTGATCAGGAATGAGCGCATTAAAATTATTATTATTAATATTATTATTTTAAAAGCTAGTGTGAGCCTAGGACTGTCTTGGCTTCCCTTACAGCATCATTTAACCATGATGCAAGATAAACCAGTCCCAGGATCAGTGTGCTGCTGGGATGTCACTCTTTACAGCATACAGATCCTGGCTGGGATAGCTTCTACTGCAGCCCAGTTTAAACAGGCCTTCAAAAAAGCTGTCCTCAAGCCATGTTGGCAGGAACAGCTTGTTTCCCCAGCACAGCTGATCCTCAGATTGTTTTATGCAATCCCTTTAAATTTGTGACTGCATTAGAAGCCTGCCAAACAGCTGAGAGGCATGAGCAATCTGCTCCTGCCTCTGTGCTGTTTTCAGATATACTGGTAATTCCCAAATATATTCATGATTTGGGGGGAAATTTCTTTTGCTTTTCCCAAGAAAACCCAGATACATTGGGATGCCAAAATATGCTGGAAAAATACCAATAAAGTGTTTTGGGGATATGTTTTCAGTTCAGGTTGAACTGAATACATACCCCTATAAGGCAGTATCAATGGAGTAAATGGGTGGGGGGGGGCAGTTTGTAAGGTTTTGAGAAACAAGTTGGGAGTTACCACCAAGATAGCAAGAGTTAGCAGCACAGTCTAGGAGTTTAGAGGCAAAGGGTAGTATGATATGATAAAAATTATTGTATGTAGCCAAAGGCCATTAAAAGGCACAATTAAAACAGTAGAATATAAATGCAAATAAAACAATATTTCTCCAGTATTACATACATAAAACTGTAAATATGGGCTACTGAGTCACAGTAAGATAAACAAAACTGATGTGTCAAGGTGGAAACTCCTTTACAAATGCTTTGGCAACACATATACTAAAACTTGGCAAAGTATAGTAAGAAAATCTGAGCTAGGTAGTAATGGCCTTTTGAAAATAAGAGAATTGATGGTATGTTTGAATGTTGGGGAAAGGAGCCAGAAGGGAGAGAATGCGATAGTTCCCAAAATTCTGGATAGAATTATATAAAGAGAGTCTGTGGAAGGGTCAGGTTCACCAAATATGTCCATTAATCAAGCGAAACAGGATGAGATTCAGAGATAGAACGAGTGATGTAATGATGGAAACGCATGCCAAAAGGCAAAAGGAAAGGAAAGTAAACTGGATAGACTGAATTGGGGAAGTGAACTGAGCAGGATCATCACCATCAGATTATATAAATCCCAATTAACAAGAAGTGTGCATTGATACAAATATGTAATAGACAAGTGATATCACTCTATTAGCTGCTTTGTTGTATACTAAGATGTCTCCCTCTCTGACTTCAGGCATCACAGAATGCAGGGAAAGTGGTCAAATACTATCCTAGATGGAAGAAGGAGAATCAAGTGAATAATACGATAGGGAGAAAGGATTAGCAGTGGACAGGAATAGTAATTATGAATCCAAAAGTAGAAAGAAACCTATTAGAAACCTTTATTAGAAACCATAATCAAGTTCAACACTAATGAAAATATTGTATTTGTATTTTGAGTGGGGGTGCATTGTCCATTCCAGCACAAAAACAGCCTTATAGTAAATATAAATAGGAATAATTTACAGTTCTAAAAAATATACAGTTCTAAGAAGTTCTGTTGACTTTTTTCTGAACAGTGGAGTACTTTTTGTTTTTCACAGACTTTTAAGAAACCAGCCCTGCCCTTGACGGAGCTTGGAAAGTTGCAATACATTATGCCAAGGATATTTTGAAACAGGCATTGGATTTAACTGAAGGGACTGTTTTCATTGAGTAGCGATTGTTTTCTGCCATGAAAACATTTAACCTCACATTTCAGGGTTTTAGCCTTATTCTCTAATGCCCTTTTCAGAAAATAATTCGATGTAGAATCAACAAGTGGAAGGGTGGGAGAGACATCTTGCTCTCTGGTCCTTTTACAGTCTCCATACTTTCATTCGGTCATCTACACATATTTGCAGGTATACATGCTGTGCATTCATAAATTCTGTATGAGAAATATGATCACTACATGCAGAGTATCGTTCAAAGAAAGAAAATCTTTGTTCAAGCAATCCAATCAACGCAGAGTTTTCTAGAGGCAAGCATGCATGATCCCATTCTAGCCCAGTCATCCGTGTCCAACAGGCCAAAATCATCAAGTCCTTTGAAGAAATACAATTTCCAGGTAAGATATTAGAATCAAGAGTCTGAGATACTGCTGTGTACCTTTGCCATCAGTTCCATTACCCTCTCACATATCCATTTGGCTTCTCACTGAAACCCCAGGAATAGGCAGGCTCTACATTTCTCAGACGTCATTCTTTGTTCTCACCCAGTGCTGCTCAGTTCTACTTCCTGATCTTCCATTCCTTACATTTCATTTTCCAAGTTCTGACTTTCAGCAATCTTAAAAAACTTAGAAGTTTTCAGTACTGTTCAGTGAATTATGGTGTAATAGACTGGATTGTGGAAACCAAGGTTCAAATCAGCCCAGTTATCTTCTCTCTACCTAACCAACTTTGAATGTTATTAGGTGAAAATTTAGGCTGTGTACTTTTGCATTAAATACATTAAATACATGTGAAATGAAAATGTAATAAAAATTTTATATTGGTGATAAATACATAATCGGACAATAATTATAAAATGAATGATCAGGTGGCATTTTGAGCTATGTATTTGCTAGGTAAGGAAAGGGACATTTCTCAGTGCCCAAAGGGGAAAATTGAAACCACAGCTTTATTGTAATATATACAAATGAGTGGAGGCAAGCAAATGATCCCCTCCCATCCTGCAGTCAGCAGACCATATTCTCCTGGGAGGGGAAACCCTACTAGAAGGCCTGCCTGTGGTGTCCAAAAGACACGCTTGCCAAGCTCCCCCTACACATCAGGCTTGCCAGTCCACTAGGAAGGTGAAGCTTAGGAGAAGCCCACAGGCATCAGCCTCTATTGGGATCCTCCTTAGCCACCTCACCACATGCAGCAGCAGTCTCACCATCCAGAAAGATACTGCTCCTTATGCACATGTGCAGCCTCATCATAAGATGGCTCCCAAAACTAAGCAGAGCCTGGCCCAAAAGTGCAGGCTCAGCCCCAAAAGATCTGATCCAAACTAAATCTACCTGCTATGATGAGAAGCAAACATAAATGCAGAATACATGATCAGACAACAACAGAAACAAGGGAAGGGTGGGTGGGAGCAGCAAAAGGCAGCAGTGAGTGGCCAAGGGAGGACAACCTCATGAACTGGCCCACCTTTTAAGGCCACCACATTGTAAGCCATGCTTCCATAGTCCCAAGAATATTTGCGAGGTGTCTAGTCAGCTTCCTGCTTTGCATAGCCGAGTGGGAAGAGACCAACCCATCCTTTGCTCTTCCAGAGCACCCCCACAGCAATACCCACCATGTGGTGAGCTGAATGGGGGCCATGAGAGGATATATTTAAGGCACTGTGATTTTATATTTAGGGGAAAGGTCAGAAACATGTTTGATATCTGGAAGAAAATCACCAGTAACATTTGTTGCTGGGATTCAGCGTAAAAAATTCAATTTCAGTTTCATTGACACAAATACTTTTAAACAATCAATATTAAAAAGCTATTATCAAACACCCTTAAATTGTTGGGGGTTTTTTACATCAATATATATGAAAATATACTGTTAGGAAACTGAAATTGAAGGCAGTTAAATGTTTGGATGCCAGGAGCAATAACTTTCATGTTTTGTAAAAAGAAATAAAGAAATAAAATTGTGTGCAGATATAGGGAAAAGACTTTCCAGATGGTTAGAACTCTAACTAGTTTAATACTTTGATCATCTGGATGATCCCTGGCAAAGCAATTTTGACTTTTTAATATAAGCTTTTTAATTAGAAAGGAATATTGAAATGTCACAAAATGTTTGGTTAAAGCCACAAATATATTTTTAAAAGTCACTGAGTTTATCTCGTCACTGGATTTTCACAACTTATTTAATATTCCTAAGTGTGATATTGTGTTTTTTTTCCATTTCACACAAATAATAGTTGGATCTCAGTTAATGTAACAAGAACACGGAAGAAAAAAATGTGATTGTCTTGCACCTTGAGTAGTATTAAAAGGACCAGAATTTTAAAAAACATTCCTGAAGTTCCATTTAAAAATTATTAAAACCCACACATACTAGAATTGGAACATCCCCCCCCCCTTCTGAACTACCCTAACCATGTGCAGAACACTTTCCTGTTTCAATGGGGAGGGGAGAGGAAGATCCGAGTTCAAAGCGATCTGAATTCAACAGGATTGACAATGGAATAAACAAAGTAAGTGCAGATTCTGCCCTTGTCTAGCATCTCATTTCCATACACATATTTCTTCTGGTTCCATTGTTTTTAACCTTCCAGTTCCTAGGAAACCAGACTTCCATTGACATTTGCATGTTTGAAGCTTTGACCCAGTAGCCAAACCACGGTTGGATGGTTTCATTTTAATCTGTTAATCTGTTTCAACAATTGCAGCTAGAACAATGCTTAGGAATGGGTTACAACATAATATCCAGTTTCAAAAATACCTTGCATGGAATCAAGCTTACAAATAGCTTGAATGGAGGCTGGCATTTGTATTTTATCTTTCAAGTGGAGGCTCAGGTCACTAAGGAAGTCTGGACGGTAGTTTTCCATCTACATCAGGCACGGCTACTAGTGCCATACCAGTCCTCGGAACACTTGGCCACAGTGATCCATGCAACAGTCACTTTGAGATTAAAATTCTGCAACTTGCTCTTTGTGGGTCTATCTTTGTCTTTGACCCAGAAATTGCAACTGGTACAGAATGCAGATGCACAGGTGCTCACTAGGTCACCCTGGAGGCCCCATGTCTAGCCACTGCTGAGACAGCAGTACTGGTTGCCAGTTTGCTTCAGTATCAAGTTCAAGGTACTAGTTTTGACCTTTAAGGCTATGCACGGCTTGGGTACTATCTACTTGCGGGACAGCTTACCGGGTTATGCACCCTGCAGGGTGCTCTGCTCTGTGGGTATGAACTTGCTGGTTGTCCTGGAGCCCCGGAGGTACGCCTGGCCTTAACCAGGGCAAGGGCTCTCTCAGTCCTGGCACCTACCTGGTGGAATGAGCTCCCAGAAGAACTGCAGACCCTGATGGAGATCTATGGTCTTTACAGGGCCTACAAGATGGAGCTCTTCCACCAAGCATTTGGTTGGGGCCGGGTGGAGAGCGAACATGCATGCACGGCAGCTTCGCACATATACATTTGCGCAGGGCTGCCGCACATGCACGGTGCCCCGGGCCGCATCCCCCACCACTCCTAGTGGTCTGCAACCAGGAAAAGGTGTAAGGGCATGGGGTTGAATGTGTGTGTTGTGTGGGAGGTTGTGGTGGCATGGTGACAAATGAGGGCATGGGTGTGGAGATATGGGTGTCAAGAACCTATGGTTTGGAATGTTCATTGAGTGTGGTAGAGGACTGACCTTTGGGAATTGTGGCATGGTGGTTATAGATTAGCTTTACAGAGCCATGTCTTCAGATATATGATTTATATATATATAAATCAGACTGGAGACTATTCTTAGAGAGAGATTACATGGAAAACAATTCTTCCTAGTTCAGCATTCAACGTCATTTCCCTTCTTGTGTGAATTAAGCCACAGACACTGAAATGTCTGCCCTAATACACATGGAGTAGTCACACTATACAGGTGTCCTTCTGCTCCTTCTGTCTCCATTTTTTACTGTTGATAAAATGTTATGTGCCCATATGCTTCTTTCATTGTTGCTCCTATAAGAAGAAGAGCGGAATTTTTGTACCCTGCTGTTTACTACCCAAAGGAGTCTCGAAGTGGTTTACAACCACCTTTTCGTTTCATCCCCCCACAGCAGGCAACCTGTGAGGGATGTGAGAGGTTTGAGAAAACTGAGAACAGCCCACAGTCACCCAGCAGGCCTCAAGTGTCTCACAGCAGTTTCCAATTGCCTTCTCTTCCTCTCCCCATAGCAGAATCCCCGTGAGGGAGGTAAGGTAGAGAGCCTCACTTGGAAGATGGCAACTGTAAGAGGAGATCTCTGTGTGCACAGCAATCTTGACCTTAGTCAGGTTTATGCACACCTAGGTAGTGTGGAATTCCAGAACATGAACCTATACCAATCTGGCAACCTTACTACCTCTTGCAATGTTTTCTTGACCTGAAATAGGTCAGGGGGTGCTAGGTGGCTGTGGGGGGCATTACTCGTTTTTGAGGCCCAACTTCCAGACTTCAAGGAATAAGTTCTTATAATCTGAGATCCTAAACCATAGTTTACTATTATTTACTTAATGTTACATTGCTTAAATTAAACACTAAAATATGTTTTTTAAAAGAAATACATTTTATAAGGTGTTTTTTTTTTTTTTTTGCCTTGGAAGTGAACACATGCTGTATTAAAAGAATTTGAGAAGGCAAGGGATGCCAGGAAGAGAATGTATAGACAGCTTTCCATTGATAACAGTTGATTTATAGAAAAATTGAGTAAATATTTTTCTAAACCTAGTTTTGTTTTCTTTATGTTATCCGATAAATCTGAAACCTCAGCTTGTGTGGACGCATAATGTCAGGAGGTATATCAGCATGACTATAGGAAATAGGCAACATATGAACATCTTTTGTTTGTTGGAGGCCTGAATTGCATCCACTAACGTTAAAAGGGTACCTGTGTGTGTTCCACACTAATGTTGAAGGGATTTTTCTTAACATTAGATTCACTTTCATGGGTTGAAAGGCTACCTTCATTATCCTCTGAGGGTGGTTTTTGAGATCTGTCTTAATGATCTATAGTGAATGGAGGCAAAACTATTACAAGTGTTATTCTTCTCCTGACTTGAATGGAATTCTCTGCAATTATTTCTAAATTTAATATCTGAAATGTAATATTTTATGTTATAAAAGAACAGGCTCAGCTATACTCTGAAAATTCTGTTTCTGCAAATAAAAGAAATTTTAACAGTTATTAACTGCTTGTGACACTATGGGAAGCTGTGGTTTCTTTATTGTATACACCTCAGAAATGACTACTATAGAAATGGCCAGAATTCAACTTACAAGTTGCATGGTGTGAGAACTGTGGATACATCACATTACAGAGGTCCTTTGGAAGAAGCTATTTTAAAGTTGGTTTGAAGACCAGTGTCTTGACTCTGTGAGCTATGTTCAGTATCATTGGAACTGTGTGCCATTGTGACTGTGAGTTATCTACTGATATGTGTACCATAGACACTTATCAATGTGAATGTGATTATTCTACATTTCAAGCCCAAATTCAAATTAAACTAACCTGAGCATAAAGAATTCAAAAGCAGGAAAATCCGTGGAAATTGTTAATTTGGATAAATTATTTCTTAACACTAGCTGCTCGTTCTTGTTTGAGATTTAAGAAACACTGATTCATCATTTAGAGCTATTGAGTAATGATCTCATACTGACAGGAATACTGGCCAGATCCATTTTACTCTGGTTACTGTGATAAATTGTGACTTTGCTGTGGTAATGGTAAAAATCCCAATGTTATACACAGACCCAGTATCAAGGAGGGGTGGGTAATGAACAGAATGCTGGTATTTCGGCAATAGCATGCTTTCTTCATCCCCTGTCCCACCCTCTACAGTAAAGAAATACAGAGCATATAACACTATATCTGCAGATGTTCATGACCCTTATCCATCCAGTATTTTATAAACTATGTCATTGTTAATGGAGCTTCTGCCCCTGGATTTTGGAGGAAATGTAAGACTGTTAGCTGCAGGAAACAACCAGTGGAAGAAATGGGTGGTAGGGACAGGTGTGCCAGGTGTGCCAGGTGTGCCAGTGTCATTTTGTCTTGTAGCATCACTTTCAGCAGAAAGAAAGATAGGAAGGAAGGAAGGAAGGAAGGAAGGAAGGAAGGAAGGAAGGAAGGAAGGAAGAAAGAAAGAAAGAAAGAAAGAAAGAAAGAAAGAAAGAAAGAAAGAAAGAAAGAAAGAAAGAAAGAAAGAAAGAAAGAAAGAAAGAAAGAAAGAAAGAAAGAAAGAAAGAAAGAAAGAAAGAAAGAAAGAAAGAAAGAAAGAAGTAGAGCCAGTTTGACAGCTTCGCATGTGCTATGGGTGCCAACTTTCCCCAGGATTATTTACCTCCCAGCACTAAGCATGAGAAAAATAAAAGAAGCCACTGGGGCTGCAGCCCTCTACAAACTAATGGGAGACAACATAGACAGCCCACTTTGCCTTACTACCTTCAGCTTCTGATTTGATGTGGTAGGTGAGGAGGGAAGGGATTATTGGCTTCATTGTTGCTGTGCCTAGGAGATTTCAGAAAAGCACCAGCTTCTTCCTCCAACACACACTCTTCCCCTTCCCCAGCTCCTGCCTACTTGGAGACAACACTGTATGCACATGGGCACATATTCATACATGGGGTTGGGCGCTTTGGCATCCAAAGTGGCCGTTCGCACCCGAAGCAGCCAGCACCATGGGGAGGGGGTGCTACCACGCTAGCCAGCATGCACACGCAGGCACAGAGCTCTGCACCTGCATTTGTGCACCTGCTGGCGCACCAGCAACCATGCCTCCCTTCCCCCTGCCGCGGAGCTGGCTGCTTCAGGTGCAAATGGCAGCTTAAGATTTGTGCTGTCCTGGGGAGCAATAATAAGAGCCTCAAGTTAGCCACTTGTATGCCAGATGCCATACTCACTACTAGAAGCTTCTGTTCTGGCTTGGGATAAAAACAGTCCAGAGGCCTCCTCATGAGCAAGCATCTTTCTTCAGGTGCTGTTATCTCATCTTGCTTCCCTCATTGCTTTGCTATCTATTCCAGCAGTAAAGAGAGCAGTAAAGAGAGCAGCAGTAAGTAATGGCTACATTGCATCTAGGTTGTTGTTGTTGTTGTTGTTAGGTGCGAAGTCATGTCCGACCCATCACGACCCCATCACTACCCCATGGACAATGATCCTCCAGGCTTCCTCCAGGCTTTCCTGTCCTCTACCATTCCCCGGAGTCCATTTAAGTTTGTACCTACTCCTTCAGGGGCTCCATCCAGCCACCTCATTCTCTTTCGTCTCCTTCTTCTTTTGCCCTAAATCTCTCCCAGCATTAGGCTCTTCTCTAGGGAGTCCTTCCTTCTCATGAGGTGGCTAAAGTATTTGAGTTTCATCTTCAGGATCTGGCCTTCTAAGGAGCAGTCAGGGCTGATCTCCTCTAGGACAGGCCAGTTTGTTCGCCTTGCAGTCCAAGGGACTCACAAGAGTCTTCTCCAGCACCAGAGTTCAAAAGCTTCAATTCTTTGACACTCGGCCTTCCTTATGGTCCAACTTTCACAGCCATACATTGCAACTGAGAAGACCATAGCCTTGACTAAACGCACTTTTGTTGGCAGGATGATGTCTCTGCTTTTTAGGATGCTGTCTAGATTTGCCATAGCTTTCCTCCCCAGGAGCAAGCGTCTTTTTAATTTCTTTGCTGCAGTCCCCATCTGCCGTGATCTTGGAGCCTAGGAAAATAAAATCTGTCACTACCTCAATTTCTTCCCCATCTATTTTCCAGGAATTGAGAGGGCCAGATGCCATGATCTTCATTTTCTTGATGTTGAGTTTCAAGCCAACTTTTGCACTCTCCTGCTTCACCCGGATCAACAGGCTCTTTAGTTCCTCTTCACTTTCTGCCATTAGAGTGGTATCATCTGCATATCTGAGGTTGTTGATATTACTCCCTGCAATCTTGATCCCAATTTGTGACTCATCTAACCTCGCCTTTCTCATGATGTGCTCCGCATACAAGTTAAATAGGCAAGGCAACAGTATACAGGTAGGAAGTATACAGGTAGGATACAGTATACAGTATACAGGTAGGAGCATCTAGGTACGACTAAACAAAAATGGTTTGCTCAGGTGCTGGGGGTTGGGCGAGGAGGACAAATGCAGCCCCAGGCATCTGTTTGGAGAATCACTGTTTTTGTTGGAGGATTTGTTTCAAAGGTGTTTTCCCCCCTTTGCTTTCATCTGAATCAGCCAGAGAATGGAAGGGTATAGCCTCATTCCAAAGGACTTATCTTGTGCTGAAAACAACTTTAGTTATTTGACTTTGAGAGAAATCCCTTTGATGGCAAATTTCAAATGAATCATTTTTTATGTATCTGATGAAGCATGCATGTACGTGAAAGCTTCTACCATAAATAAAATTGCTATTGGACTCAGTGTTTCTTTGACCTTGTTTGTTATGCCATATGGCTTTGTGTCGAGGGATGCAGTATGATTCTAAGCATGTTTGCCTGCATGTTCAGTGGTGCTTACATCACGGTTAGTGTAGGTAGGGTTGTTGGTCTTAAAGACATTAGTGGATTAACCTTGCAAAACCTTATAGAGAAAACTGCTGATAGAGCTGGATGGTGGGCCTTTGTTTTGTTACACACACACAGGGAGAATACCTTTATTGGCATAATAATAATCTTTAAACGTCCCGTGGCGCCACGGGCGCCGCGGACTAAATAAAAGAGTAAGGGGTGGTGGGGAGGAGTTAGGGTGAGACCGGTCCGGGATAAAAACTCGGAGGGGTCCAATCAGGAGCCGCGAACGGCTCCTGATTGGGCCCCTCCAAGTGCCACTCGAGGGCCAAGTGGCCGCTCCCTATTGGCCACTTGGCCCGCCCTGGACTCGCCGCCCACATGCACCATTTCCCCACTTGCCGCCGAGCTGGACGCATCTCCAGCAGGAGCTGTGCCTCCTCCTGTCGCCAGCGGGCCGCCTACGGACTCCAGCATCCCACCTTGCCGCCGTCCCAACGGGCTTCTTCTCACCGCTGACACACTCGACAACCGCCCACCCACCTCCGCTTTCACCTGCCCCGCTGGCCCAGTGCCAGCCGCATGACCGCCAGAGCCGCGAAGCACCTCCCGACACCTCAGCCCGCTGCACAAGCTGCCGCCGCCGCCCGAGTCCCGGGAGCCGCCCGGCAGCCTCGCTCCCATCGCCAGGCCGGAAATAGCGTCCACAAGCCGCTGCCCCAGCCCCAGGAGCCGCCCAGCAGCCTCGCTCCCTTCGACAGGCCGGGAATCGGCCCCAAAAGCAGCAGCCGCCACCGCCACCCGAAGCTCGGGAGACACCCGCCAGCCTCGCTCCCTTCACCAGCCCAGCCATCGCCCCAGAAGCCGCCGCAGCCACCAGAGGCCCAGGAGCCGCCCCGCAGCCGCGCCCAGAACAACAACCAGTGCCACGCCCTGCAACGACTCTTCACCGACCTGCGGCAGCCCCAGCTCGACGCAAGCCGCCCGGTGAGTGAGCTCGGGCCAGCAGCGCGGCTGCCAGGGCCTCCCTGCGGCGACAGGCTAGCGCCCATTGTATTTAGACATACAATGGGCTTTTTTACTAGTAAAGAATAAAATAGTAGCACCAGAAGTGTACAACTAAATGTTATATACAATCCTTCAGTAGTATTATGATATACAGTCTACAGTGGGGTTCACAGAGGTTACTTATTTAGCTGGTATTGGGTTCAAGCATGAATATTTAACCTTTTGTATTGTTAATAATACCTTGGTTACTTCTCGGATGGTCTCCAGGTCCCTTTCGTCTACAATTCTGTGCATTGTGTTTTTTTTTTGTCTACACTACACTAGTGGATTTCAGTTGTTTCCAGTATTTGGCCAGTGGCTTTTGTAAGTGGAGAAATCTAAGAAACTCCAACAAAAGGTGATGTAAAGTATAGGGTACACCACATCTATGAACACACAACCATTTGGCAAAGGGAATGTCCAAAAGCAGCCTCCGGATACACGGGAATGGAGGATATTTAGCCCAATGCACTGCAGTTTCCCTAGTATCCTCTTATTTACAGCTTCCAAAAAAGTAGGTATTACCTAGCAGGTTGAAAAGTAGGGAGTTTGATGCTGCATGAAAATTATTTTGGCCCAGTATTTAAATATATTTAACCATGCTCAGGTTTCAGAGTTTGTTGGCCAAGTTCTGCTGCAAGCATAACATTTGCAACACATTTTGATACATTCAACAGCCTTCTAAAGAATGATGATTGTTGACTTTCTAACTTATTGTTGAATGCAGCAATCCATGCAGGAATATATAGAATTTGTGGAACTATTTTTGCTTTATAAATTCTTAGAGTAGCCAAAATATTTTCATTTCCCTTCTGGTGGAAGAACTGAACTAGCAATGCTATTTGCGCCTTTGCAGCTTTCAAGATTTTTTCTCTATGGTTTACCCGTTTACTGTTGTAGCTGAAGTTAATTCTTAAATATTTGAAGTACTTTACCTGTTGTATTTGTTTCCCCCTCACTTGCCAATAGTACCTATATCTGGTTTTAGCAAAAACTAAAATCTTACATTTATCATAATTTATTGTAAACTTATTTTCAGAACAGTAATCAATAAATGTTGTTAGATATCAAATTAGGCTCACACGTGTTCTTGATGATTACTGTATCATCCACATATAGCAGTAGCGGAGTTAGCCTTTACCCACAAGAAGTGGGTGTCAATTTACTTCTTTCAAATAATCAGCTATGCCTATTATGCACGGAGTGGAAGGTCCGCATTCAGGGTGGAACGGCGGTGGCTAAAATCACCAATAATGCACACTGCAGGCGGCAACCGGGCGCAGAGTCAACATATGCCGCTGAAAAAGCTGTGTTAGCGACATGCGGAAGAAAGTGGAGCTTCCCGGGCAACCATGGCGCAACCAGAAGTGGCTCCAGATTGGCCGCGTGCATAATCGGCTGCTCTGGGTTTTGCTGCCGTTGCATTCCGTCCCGTGCGTTTGCGGTTTGCTTCGCTTGTTCCTCCTCCGCGTTCTCCATGCTGCCGTTCTAGCGGCCGTGCATAATAGGCCCTAGATAGTTTCAAAAAGCTCACTTTTGAGCTGTTTAGTATGAAAATGAGTGCAAGGGTGGTAGGAATGAATCTATCACCCTTCACCTCTTCCCAAAAATGTTTACCCTCTTTTTAAGGTCTCCCTGGACAGTCCCAGTTGCTACATTGAAAAAGAGATTGGCATATACAGGATGACCCATTTGTACATGGAGTTCATTATCCAGTTAGATATATGTATGCAGAAGTCTGATTCTATATACATTACCCAATTTGTGCAGGAATATTGAAACATAAGCAGTGAATATAATTTAAAATGCCATTATATTTAACTATATGTTGAATATGCAATTCTCCCCCCCCCCCTTATAATCCAGTCCAGTGAGGTTTAGTTCCAAGTAAAAATGTTCAGGATTGAAGCATTATCCATCTGTAACAGTATCAACAAGTTTGTATCTTTATAGTAATTTAGATTTCTGTAGTACTTTTCCAGTTCACTTTTTAATTGCTCATTTTAAAATATCAGATGTTATCACATTCTTGTACTTTTGTAAATAAATGAGTTATCGTATTCTGTGTCGTACTTCATGTATTTATAAATATTATCAATCTGCCCTCCATCTGCATAGATTTTGCAATCGATATATTACAATGTTTTAATATATTGCAAAGTGTTCATAGTTTAGCACCCCAAAAGAAGGAGCAAGCAACATTGCTTCCAGAATTTGCATAGTTGCTATGATGAAAGATGTACCGTATTTGTCGGCATATGAGATGATTGGGCATATAAGACGACCCCCCAACATTTCAACTCAAAATATAGACTTTATTACATTACATTACAGAACCTGTCATTGTCACCATTGTATGACCACAGCGCGACCACAGTGCCTCTGGCCCGCCCCTGCATCTCCCTATGACTGGCACTAGTGTGCAAGTGCACATGTACGAGCTCTGCGTAGACAAGAGGTGGGCTGGAGCGCAGCTGCTTTCTGCTGAGCAGAACAGGCCGGTCATGCAGAAAAGGCTGGCACCCCTGCCTCGCTGCTGATGCTCGCCGCAGCCACGCTGATGACCCGCTGCGGCCATGCTGGATACTGCGCCATACTGGATGGTATGTAGAATGAGGTGGGTGGGCATTGGTAGGCCACTATGGGCACTGGGCGGGCATCGGGAGGCCACTATGGGCAGCTATGTCTATCCCAACTGAAGTGTACCCAGCGTATAAGACAACCCCCCCCACTTGGAGACATGTTTTTCAGGGGGGGGGAAAGTAGTCTTATACGCCAGCAAATACTGTATTATGTTTTTTTAGTCAGATCTGAGTAAATAAGACTTTTCCCAGACATACTTCAACTGATTTCCTCCAGGAGGTAGGTAGAAGGAAGTATATTGCTCCTGTGGGGAAGCCCTGCATATCCAGGGCTGTTGGCAATGACAGTCATGACAATTAGTTGGGTAACATGGTTGATATCACAGGGAGCATTTGTGAAAGCCTAGGCTACAAAGTGGAAACTAAACCTCGATTTGGGACTCCCCCATGGAGAGAATTATGGTGCATATATACACATACAAAGACATGACAAACGAGTTAATGTTACACTAGTACACCTGGGGCAAAAAGGTTTTGAAAAGAAGCAAGGTAAATGTCTGTTGGTAATCTTAATTATAGTCTTCTCTGTGCAGAATGATGCTTTTATAACTTCCTTTTTCAAAATACTACTCTAGACAATCTTAGGAACACTGGATAAAGTATTTTGGGAAGTTCAAGCAGAAATGTATTCCCAGAAATGAATATACACATAGAAACATTCCACAAAACCCTTTGGACCCCATTCATTGGTATTAACCATTTGATAATGTAACTGTTAGACTGAATTTCAGATCATCGTTTCACCTTTCTAATTCCTTTGTGGATTTTTAGTTCCTCTGATTCAATTTATTAGTCTCCCAGATGGCATGAGTTCCTTTTGCTGCACTGTTAGGACATTAGATGCTGAAAGAAGCCCACAATCACAGTCTGTAGTCATAACAGAATTGTTGTCTAAGTACTGAGGGATATCCTTTCTGTTGCCTAGAAAGAATAGAAGAGTTATGTCATACTTCTGTTGTGCATTTTTCATAGTGTTCAAAATAGTCTATTCAGTTTCCCCCAGAAATTTTCTTCTGATGCATAGATAGTCTATGCCCCTAAGTGAGAACAAGACAAGTGCTACAGAATAGAGAGAAAAGGTTTTGGCATGGGCACATTCCCATATTGCCATTTCCTACCTCTGAAGATGCCACCCACGGTTACTCATGAAATGTTATGGACTAAATCTAGAAGAAAATGGCCACACAGCCCAGAACAGGTTAACACCAGCCATGAAAGTCTTCAGCTGTTCAATAAAAGATTATTGTTGTAGTTGCTGTGTAGGTGTCTTGTGAATGTAATTCTGCTTGGGGGTAGCCAAAAGAGTTGTACTTTCTCACATTTTCTCAGGTGAGCGTGGCTTTGATGATAGTATATTATTACATTTAGGTGACCAGTTGCGTGGTCATTAAAAGAAAGTAAACCAAATTGGCTCTAGATCATGCAAAGACAAATAAGTCATTGACTCAATAACTAGGTGTTCTTCAGAACATTAGATGTTACTATTTCACTTTTTTGAAATCATTTTTAAGCAATCTTCTTGAGGCCTATGTGTTTTCCATATTGCTTAATTTCCTGCATAAAAGGAGTGTCAGTTGACAAATACTAACTTTTCAAACAGTTTTGTATGTGTTAAGACAGTTCTTAAAGCTTTCATCAAACTCTATGTTGTTGATGCCTCAGTGGAATAAAGCATATGTGGCAAATCCTCCAGAAATTCTTTCTCAAAAGAATGTATTAAAGATGAAATATAAAGATTTTTAGATCAAAAGGATAATTTAAAAAATATCTTTACTATGTGATAAATTATTCTGAAGGTATTATAGAGATGTAAAAACTTGCACAGGGGAATAGCGGAGAAAGTTGGTAGTTACTTTGAAATCAGTATAGAGCTAAAGACAAACACTACTACTGTACATTTGTTGTCAAGCAATGGCATAGCATCATATAAATATTCAGTTTACAGACCCTTTTTGCCTTTCAGCCCAATGAGATATGCAATTAAATCACATTTTGGGCTTATTGCTGTGGCTTAAAAGTATTTTGTCTCTGATCAGGAACTGATACGAATTGCACCAACTATATGACTGACATGCAAGCAATCAGAAGAAAGTTAAGCACTGAGATCAGAGGATAATAATGCTGTAGCGACTTTGTTCAGAGGACAAATGTTGTCCTTTCATGTCACTCAAATCATGATGCACAGTGTATAATTCCAAGCAAGCTAGGTGAGAATGATATCTGCTGTTTTATGCTCCTTAAAAATACCATTTCATCCAACTTTGCTATAGAAGCTAGTCCCGAATTATATTTTAGTACATACAAGCTGTACACTTGTGCATTATGGAAGTTTTTAAATATAAGAATGGCCACACCACTTCATTTTCTTACATACCAATACACAAATTATTAGTGACAGAGCACAGTACAAGTTTTTTTTTACCCGGATGCATGGATTGAGAAGTTAATTTTGGAATCAGTTTCCTAGCATGTACTGAAATGTAAGAAACTCTGCTGACTGAATCCAACTGATATTAGGATGCAAACATAAATTTAGATTTAAGATTTAAAATGTGACTATAGCTCATTTTGAAATCAGTTATTTTTGGCTACTAAGTAAGGAACCTGTCCTCTAATGCAGTGGTCCCCAACCTTTTTATCGCTGGGGACCGGTCAACACTTGACAATTTTACTGAGGCCCGGGAAGGGATAGTCTTTTGCCAAGGGACGTTGCCGCCACCGCCTGAGCCCCTGCTCCACTTGCTTTCCCGCCAGTGCCCCTGACTTCCTGCCGCCCACTATGCAGTACTGCAAGCAGCAGCTGCAAAGTGCCACTCTGAGGGGGAGCCCCAGCCATGGTGGCCGCCGGAGAGCACCAAAGGTGAGCCAGTGGCAGAGTGGCAGGGCAGCCCCCGAGGCAGCAGCCAGGGAGGAGGATGAGGAGGAGCCATGGCCCAGTACCGACTGATCCATGGACCGGTACAGGTCCCCGGACCAGGGGTTGAGGACCACTAGTCTAATGGAAAATCTCTCTCATTACACATCAGATCAGTCTGAAATCAGTGAGAAGGTGGAACCAATGTATGCATTTTCTGTTCCATAAAGCTCATTGATTTATGTTGTTCCTGCCTTGCTTTCCATTGGATCAATGCTGAAGAAACAATAAGATCATTTTGTCCCCCATATATCCCAGTAATCCAAGTTCGGCTTTGCTAGCTGAGTTGCCATTTAAAGCTATACCACAGTCCAACTGGGAAGCAACACAAATCCTGTTAAAGAGCTAAGAACAGGGAATACATAACTCCAACTCCCACCATGTATTAGTTAAAGATAAACCATCCACATGGATATTCCACCCACAACCTGGATTAACAAAAGTTTTCCTTTGACTTGGCTCACATGGGAAAACCCTGGGAAACTCATGAGTTACTCTTGGAAGGAGCATGTTTTCAAATGGGTGGTCCTCAATACAGTATTTCACAAATACCTGTGTAAAACCTAAGTTAATGGAAGAGTACCATTTGAATATATTCATTTATACATTCATCACTTATAAAATTAACTTCAGTAGAAATCTATAAATTGACTTATAGAGCAGCTCTTAATATTGTACTTTTAATCTTATTTATTATACAACAGAATAAAGTACTTCTATGTGTTAGAGATTCTAAAACTGCTGCTGCTAGGACAGAGTCTGCACTTACTTTGTTTATTCCATTGTCAATCCTGTTGAATTCAGATGGATTTGAACTCGGGTCTTCATCTTTCCCCCCTTCCCCATTGAAACAGGATAGTGTTCTGCACATGGTTAGGGTAGTTCAGAGGGGGGGAGGAGCCAAGCCTCTTTCTTTCTTTTCTTGAAGGGGGGGAGAGGAGCCAAGCAGGGAGCCTCTTTCTTTTCTTGGAGGGGGGGGGTAGAGGATCGAAGAAGGCAGAGGAGTGAGAAAAAAATCCAAGACCGACAGAAGTTGAGAGAAATTAGGGGCAAGCTTGTCACATGGCCACCTTTGGCCAATCAGGGTGTCTCTACCATGAAGGTTCAAAACCGCCTGCTTTCTCTAATCCGAATATTGAAATATTGAGTATTAAAAGCATTCTAAGATATCACACAATAAAGGTATCCTTCCTTGCTGCAGAAGGAAAATTTAAATCGCCCAAAATCAAAATGGAAATCGCATTCTGTGTAGACGGCAGGAGACTGAATCGACCTGGGATTGGAAGAAAAGCTCTGTGCAGTTTACACCTAGGTGTCCTGCATTACACATTGGAGATTAAAATGTGTGCTCCTATGCTGTATATACTTTTTCTCTGTTATATGAACTCATAAACTTACTGGTCCATTAGAGCCAGTATTGTCTATGTTGACTGTTAGTGGCTTTCCAGGGTCTCAGTAGTGTGAAATTAACTGTGAGCTGAAATGTTACAATTAACTTCTGTTATATCTCTGTTGTAGTGTCTCTGGACAACTTTTGTTATGTTTTGTTGACTCCAAGATGCTGCTCTTTGGCATCTTCGGTCTACATATTCAGTCCTCACGGCAGTTGACTATTCTCAATAATATTCCTTTGCCTTTTGTGACCTTAATATTAATTTTCATAAAGTAGCCTTAACATGGTGTCCACTTGGACAATAGTTAATCTTTAAAAAATATTAAAAACCCTAAATGTCCATTTGGAAAATAACTCATTTGCTTAAATAAAAGCTAAATATTAAAAATGCTAAATATGATGAATAAATAAAATTAACCCTGAGAATAATATGCATATTATTGCATTATTGCATATTATTGCATATTAAATGCATTTCCCCTTTTAAACATTATCATTTGTGTTATTACACAGACATGAATGTTTTTTGTTGTAGTAGTGTTGTCTATAAATGATTTTAAAATAATGAGTTTTTACCCTATGGCAAATATATTTGTGTTTGTACTCTGGAATTAATCTATATTGAAACAATATTGATTAGGACAACATATTTTAAAAGAGTAAATCACTATATTCTTGACTGTTTCTAAATCTTAATGAAAACTTAACTTCCTTAGCTTATTTTCCACGCAATAATTCACTGCTTGATAGATTTATATTTTTTACTGTGACAATCTATGTGGAAAGTGCATTATTGCTCACATATAATAGGATGCATATATACATACAAATATTTACTGAAAAGTTCAGATTCCAGTTAGATTAATTAAATTCAGCCAGCATATATATTGCAGTTGCACCTTTGCCAGGTTAATATATTTATCATATGTTAGCAGCTCTTTGGTTGGACTTATCATAGTCCCAGAGGCAAAATAATGTTTAAACTGATCTTTATATAGGGCCAAACTATGTTTTTGTTTTTTGTAACTTTAGTGAATCAAATCTGGTTAGATTTAAGTCACTTCAACCATACAGTAAAAGGGGGGGGGATTGCTCTTCAAAGTACTATAGGAGCCAAGTTTGGCTTGGGACCACAGCATTAGAGAAAAAGAGATGGTATGTCATTGCCTTCCTCTGCAGAGTCCTCTTTGGTGATCTCCCATCCAAGAATTGACTTGTTTAACTTCTGAGATTTGACTTCAGGTTATACCATGCCACCACAGGGAACATGAAAGTTTGGGTCTTTCTTCAATTATGATGAGAGCTTATCATTGAATGTCTACTATAGTCAGAATGGCCCAATTTTCATATTTCCCATTCACAGAGATAGATCCAAAACAGAGATGTACATACTATGTTGCAAGTACGTTATACGTTATAGTGGAGCAAGATATGAAACCAGCCTTTGGACTTCTGTTTGTTGATGTAGAACACATCTTCTGGTATACCTCCTCAAACAAATAGGAATACAGACATAACATCAATTGTCCCACTCATGGAGTGCACCAAAAGATGTAGAGAAGGCCGAGGTAGCTGAGGAGGCCCACACATTGCCCAGCTGTGCTGCTGCCGGGAGCCGAGCCAGTGGTCACACCACCAGTGGGGCCTTGGCAGCAGGTGCCATGCCACTGAGGCCTGTGCTGTCCCTGGGGGGCTGGCCAGCATCTGTACCATTAGCAGGGGTCTTGGCAGCAGTTGTCCTGCCCCAAAAGCCTTGGCAGTGGCTGCATTGGCCCCAGGGGCCTAGCGAGTGCTTGCACCACTAGTGGGGCCCGAAGAAAATGTACGCCACCTTGGGGGGCTAGCTAGCACCTGTGCCACCAGTGGGGTCTTGGCAGCAGCTGTCCCCCCCCCCCCAAGACCTTGGTAGTGGATGTGCTAGCCAGTGCTTCTGCCACCAGCAGGGGTCTTGGCAGCAGTTGTCTCCCCCCCCCCCAAGACCTTGTCAGTGGATGCGCTGGCCCAGGGGACCTAGCCAGAGCTTGCGCCACCAGTTGGGCCCGAGGATAAATTAAATGGGAAGAGAAAGGAGAAGAAAGTCTATGTTTGAGTGTTTGTGTTTGCTTGTGAGGGAGGGACGTTGGGAAACCAATAAGTATGGGGGAAATGGGAGGGGGAGGGAATCTGTGTGTGTGTTTGTGAGGGAGGGAGGGGGGAAGGAACCAAAGAGGAGGTTGGGAAACCAACAGGTAAGGGGGATAATTGGAGAGAAAGGAGTCCCTGTTTATCTGTGCATGTGTGTGTGTTTGCGAGGGAGCGAGCGAGGGAGCGAGGGAGGGAGGGAAGAACCAAGGAGGAGGTTGGGAAACCAACAGGTAAGGGGGGAAGGGAAGAGAGTCTGTGTGTGTGTGTGTGTGTGTGTGTGTTTGCAAGAAAGGGATTGGGCCCTGACCAAGTAGCCCCAGAACAGATATGTATTCCACATACCCTCTGAGAGTCTGTCAGTAAAAATTTTTAAATTGGTCTTAACATTTCAACATGTAAATATGAAACATAGATCATCACATCAGTCTTAATTCAAATAGTCTCAGGTATGTTTCTAGTTTCTTCTGTGCATGCATTCTTACATAATTTTCTCTGTTGGCTACAACAGTATATGCTGCATTGGGAGAGCCTGTGAAGTTTAAAAAAGGGAGAATCAGTTGAAATAAGTGTTTCAGATGTTCAAAAGCATATAGAAGCCATTCAGAAATGGGCCATTGTCTGCTTCCAACCTCTTTCTGCATTCCTTCAGTTCTTGTTTAGTGGTTCCAGAATATTGCCCAGATTTAAGTGTTTTGTTTGAATAGGATACTTAACCTTACTTTACTTATTTATTAAACAAAAGCTGTAGTCTGGTTTTTTCTTTATAGATTAATCTTAATAGTGTTAATGAGACTTCAAGGAAAATTAACTTCATACTTCAGCCACAGTTATTTCACATACACTGTTCAACCACCACTGTTCAACAAGATTTAATTTTCTTGCCAATTTTTAAGTGATATGATACACAAAGGTATATGCTAGCAGTCCATTTCAAATAATGTATATAAATATGTTGTATCATCTATTATAGGTAAGGGGGGGGAAGAAACACAAGGAGTTGAATTGCAGCCAGAATGCCAATTTTAACTGACTATATAAGACAATTTCTGTGGAGTAATTTGGCTAAATTAAATGGACTTCGAGGAATGGTAGAGGACTGGAGGATCATTGTCCATGGGGTCACGATGGGTCAGACATGACTTCGCATCTAACAACAACAACAGCAACAACAACAACAACAATTTGGATAAACTTTACCTATTAAAATTGGTTTTGCTTCAGTAATAGGGGAAACTGTTATGTATAATTTGATTGATTTAAAGTGTTGAAAAAATAAACATAATAGATTTCAGATTATCTTTAACCACTCCTGCGGTTAAATAAAGCCCTAAGGGCTATTGGGGAGGAGTTAGGGCGGGCTCTGTCCATGATAAAAACTCAGAGGGGCGAATCAGGAGCCTCAAAGCGGCTCCTGATTCGCTCCTCCAAGTGCCACTCAAGGGCCAAGCAGCCAATGGGGAGGTGCACAAAGCGCCTTCCTATTGGCCCCTCACCAGGACAGACCAAAATTCCATTCACCCAGCCCAGTCTGGCTGCCAGTCTGCTCCTGACCATCGCAGGGAGAGGAGATCAGTAGGGCTGCCAAGGGGGATGAGAACAGAGGCTGCGCTAGCCCTTTTCGCCCCAAGGCTGTCCTAACTGTCATGTCCAACTGTAAATCGCCTCAGAACCCTGACAGAGTTGGCAGGAGGCTGCAGAGTGCTCTCCCTCCCCCCCTTCAGGCCTGCTGCGAAGGAGCCTCTGACAGGCCCCGACTGAGGGAAGGAGGCCTTTCCAAGAGCAACGCAGAGGAGTCTGAGGGCCTTCCTTTTGAGGGGGGGGGGACTTTCCCCTTCTGCCAAACAGTTGCCTGGCAGGGAGGCCACAGAAAAGCCCCTTCTCACTTAAAATACTGCTCTGCCCGGAGGTTAGACACAGCCAAACCATGTGTCTTTCTTCTTTGCAACTCTCTGCAGATTTGAGGTCACTGCACAGCATTATTCTGCAGAACCAACTGGCTCTCTTGTCTTCTGTTTCATCTGCACAACAACCCAGTGCAGTAGGCCTCAAGTCTTTCAATTCAACAACAACCTGTGTGGGAGGCCTTACATGTTTCTTCTCTACCACAAACCTGTCCAAAGTAGCTCTTTCTGCCTGGGGAGCTGATGTTTATACTCTGCAGGTGCGTCGTAATTCCAGGCCCCACCTGGAGGTTGGCTACCCCTGGGTTGGAAATATTCCTGGAGGTTTGGAGGTAGGACTTCAAAATCATACAATGCCTCAGAGTCCAGCCTTCAAAGGAGCCATTTTTGCCTGCAGTTGGTAGGGAGTGGTGCAGGAGTGTCCCTTCTGGCCTATGGGTTATGGCCATCCCTTACCAGCAACTGTTTGTATTCTGGGGAGCAGACAGGCAGACCAGCATCAGTCCTGTGAGTCTGGAAAGTGCAGGAAGATCCCATGCCCTTACAGACTGGACAACTCCTCCCCTTCCTCTTCCCACTGCCAAGCTCTAGCGCCCGTTGTATTCTTGGATACAACTGGCTTTGCCCCTAGTTGTAGCATATAGTGCTAAAGTTTAGAAAATCTGAAGACAGCTTTACTGCAACTGAAAATGACTTCAGAATGTATTGCTTACTTTGTATCAGAAAACTTTTAAGCCTTTTTAATGAAATGTAATTCTTACAGTTTGGGGAAATACAAAATGCATCAACAATGTAGTTTAAAAGTGTAAATGTCTCTACAAAAATAAACATTCTTGCTCAGCTTTGATGCAATAAAAATGTAGTTATACTGACCAAATATCCTAGGCATATTTTTCAAGTAAATGAGCAAAATGGGGGCTATGTACAGCTACGAGTAGATGGAATTGGAAAAAATCATCTCCCTCATACCCAGTACCCTCCGACAACTGCAATATTTATCATTTATTGGATGATGAATGGTTTCTTATTGGACATATGAGGCAAAATTAGGCAGTGATCTCAGGCGCTGAATTAGGGAAGGGGATTGGCAGCTCCATCCTGAGAGTTTGAGAAGCCCCAGTGGACATATGCAATTTAGAAGACATTGGGATAAAGATGGGAATAAAAAGCACTTTCTTGTGAGGCAGTGAGAAGGAATAGGAGGTCAGATGTATGGGGCAGCAAGAGATAGTGGGGGCAGCAAGCTGGGCAGCACCCTTTGTTGAGCTGCCACTATATATGACTTCAGTATTTCCCTATCTGCACATGGCGGTTGCAACACGGATTATAGTGACTAACTAACCTAAGTTTAAGGAGGTTTTAGATTGGGCCTGTGGTCCCTTTAGCTGAATGATTCCTTTAAATAGTTTATTGGATAGAAAATTTCTTTGCTACCTTTCCAGAGAAACTACATGAGGTGGCTTCAGTGATATTGATGTGAGGTTTATAAAATTGACTGTTTCGTTGCTTCTTATATATATAAAATAAAAAGTGCCTTAATAGTGACGTATCCTTTTTACAGTATATCTTTCCTTATAGTATCAGTCAAAATGAAGTTCTGTAAGTGACTCTTGATAATAATATACCAAGATCATTATGAGAGATCGATACCATTAACTGGGTTCATTTCAGTTGCTATTACATCAAGGGAAGGCATAATGTACTTGAAATATAGTTCTTAGTTAATAAAAGCATGATTGGAGAACATACTTGAATTGTGCATAAAGTTCATGCTTTTGTATTGGAAAAGTAATCGGGCAACCTATGTTGGATGTATTTGAGGAAATAATACTTACAACAACTTGTGCCTGACTCTGTTACAAATGTGCAAGACATGCTGAATAATGCATTTCCAGTGCATTTGAACAATTTTTTTGCAAGTGGATCTTCCCATTTCATTGTCAAAATGATGCACCCCTGCTTTTACCTTGTGATGTTTCATTCTCATTTCTGTCCTGTACAATTGATTGCCCTAGGCATGAATTGTAGCCACTTTAGAATAATTCGAATTCTGGCCCTGGTGCTTTGATCTGTGGGAAAGTGTTATTTTGCTCTCTGATCTTTGGGCAGGAGGCACTGATTGTGTCTGCCTAGCCTAGTTGAGGGCAGGTAGGGGGAGCAAGGGGGTTGGAAGTCAAAACAGATTAAGGGATTCTTGGTAATTAATCTTAGTAAAGGTTCTGAGATGGAAGCATTATATCTTCAATAAACAGCTTTTTCTTCAAATAGTCTGCTTATTGGGAGCAGTTGGCTAGACTCCCTAAAATCCTGGACGGGGTGCAACTGTCAGTAGCATGCTCTTCCAGGAACCTGGGCATGATCTTGGACACCTCTCTCTCCATGGAGGCACAAATCACAAGAGTAGCACAGCTGGCGTTCTACCACCTGTGACAAGCCAAACTACTAGTGCCCAACTTGGCCCCAAATACCTAGCTAATGTGATCCATGCAATGGTTACCTCTAGACTGGATTTCTGCAACTCGCTGCATGCAAGCCTACCTTTAACCTTGACCCAGAAACTACAACTGGTCCAGAATGCATCAGCCAGGATCCTCAGAGGAACACTGTGGAGGTCCCACATCCAGCTCATCCTCCAACAACTGTACTAGCTAACAGTTGAATCCTGGGCTGAATCTGCATGGAGCTTTTATTCCAGTCCCAGGTCAATTAAAGCCCGGCCATCTACACTGAAAGCGATTTCCATTTTGATTTGGGGAAATTTAATTTTTTCATCTACAACAAGCATGATTGATCCGGAGTGACCCTACCTTTCCCCTGCAATATCCTGGAGTGGATATCACTCTCGATATTTGAAAAAACGGCATGAGTAAAGGTGCAACTCTCTGCTTTTCCCAAACTAACTTGCTATTGAACCTCCAACACTGTAGAAAAGCCCTGATTGTTCAGAGTGTCAGTGCAAAGGCTCCCTCATTCTCAGGTTGCAAGGCTTCCCTTAAAGGGGAAACCTTAACTTCTCTAAGCAGAAGCTCCAGAAGCCCTAACTTCTCTTGGCAGAGATTTTCCTGTTGGATTTATTCCCCCTCCTATGCTGTCTCCAATCCTATCCTCCCACCTTCAAGAAAAGAAAGAAAGAGGCTACTGCTGCATTTGGCTCCCCCCCCCCCCGAGCTTTTCTAATCCCGTGCAGAACACTGTTCTATTTTAATGGGGGGATAGAGGAAGACCTGAGTTCAAATGGATCTGAATTCAGCAGGATCCACAATGGAATAAACAAAGTAAGTGCAGAATCAGCCCTGGATCAGGCTTAATGTTCTGGTACTCACCTTTAAGGCCATAAATGGTCTTGGCTCAGTGTACCCGAGGGACTGCCTCACTGTCTATTCTCGTCAAATAGCTCTACGCTCTACTACATTGAACTGGCTGATGAGCCCTGGCCTCAAAAAAACATGCATGACTTCAACCAGGGCCAAAACTTTTTCTGTGGACTGAGCTCCCAGAAGAGATCAGGACCCTGCCAGAGCTAGCTCAGTTCTGCAGTCCCTGCAAAATAGAACTCTTCTATCAGGCATCTGGTTGAGGTCAACTGAATGAATAACCATCTACTGGGTCCACTAGAATCACGCCTTCCTAAACTGAATCAACTGACCAACTCTTGGGGTTATGGTTAATACTAGTGATCAAGCCCGCTGTAAAATAAATACAGCGGGTGCTAGGCAAGGGAGCCCCTGGCAGCCGCGCTCCACGCGACTACCGGGGGCTCCCTTGGGCAGCAGCCTGACGCGGCGAGAGGCACTTCACGGGGGGGTGGGGAGGGAGGGAGATCCCCAGAGTAGCCACAGATCCCCTAAATCTGCTCAGGTAAGAGGCAACGTAGAGGTCAGAGTTCCACGATTAGAACTTTCCGTTTCTCCTGTACGTTTTTGCCTTGTGTGCAACTGACAGCTGGAAGCAACGGCAGGCAGGGAAAGAGTTAAGCCCAGTCCATTTCCAATTCAGATTTGGGGAGGGTCTGATGCTGAAGAACACATCCTCCAAGCAGCCATTTTCCCCAGGGGAATGGATCTCTGGTCAGGTTGCCAGCTTCCAGATGAAGCCTGGAGATTCCAGACAAACAGCTGAGCTCCAGGCTACAAACATCAATTTAGCTGGTGAAAAGGATTGCTTTGGAGGGTGGGCTGTGGGCATTATGACCCCCTCTCCCCTCAGATCTGTTGCCATCCCAAATCTGGCCCTTCACTGGTTCCCCCCCCCCAAAAAAATCCAGGTATTTCCTAACGTTTGGAAACCCTAAATTTTCTGAGATATGTCAGACCCCACTTGGAGGTGTGGAACTCTCCATTATAAAGCTCTCCTTGGGGAGATCTAGGAAGAGTTTTCCTGCCCATGATCTAATGCACCTCCTAGAGGTGAGCAGGCGTGGAAAGGTTTAAGAGCCCCCCCCCTCTTCCTTCGAGTGGAGCGCGGCTGCCGGGGGCTCCCTGCCCGGGAATGGATCTCTGCCCAGGAATGGATCTCTGGTCAGGTTGCCAGCCTCCAGGGGATCAGCCCTCCCGCCCCCAGCCCCGCGCTGCCCCCTCCATGCCCGAACACCACCCCCCACCCAAATTCCCTTTCCTTGCAGGCATGCATCTTCCCTCACCCCCCTCCCCCAGGAGAAGCCCACCCCTCTTCTTGCTGCCTGCCTTCCTGGGCAAGCCTCTCGGAGAAGCCTGGGATGCAGCGGCGGAGTTTCCCTGGCAGCTGCCTCCCCGCAGCCCCTCCGCCCACCAGCCGCGCTGCAAAGGTGCCTTTGCAAGAGCCGCGCTCATCTGGAAGCACCGAGCCCGAGTCTTTCCCCGCAGCTGCCTGCCCAGTGGGCGCTCACCTGCTGCTGCTACTGCTGCTGCTGCTGCTGACAGGCATCTCACGTGCTGTCCTGGGGCAACTCTTCCCCGTCGTCTGCAGAAGCCATTTCCCACCTGAGCCAGCCGAGGCCTCTCCTTCAGCTCTGACTCCGACGCTACTCACGCCTCCCTTTGCACCATGACAGGCTCCCGCTGCTCCTTGCCGGCGATCCGCGTCCCCTTCAGAAGGCTGGTTTGTAAGCGCCCGCCCCCTTCCTCCGCCGCGGGTCCCGCCGGCTGCTCAACCACGGCATGCGGAAGAGGGACTTCCTTGCCTGGGAGCTCATTTTCCCCGTGTCAGGCCGCCGGGCAGGGAGCCCCCGGCAGCCGCGCAGAGCGCGACTGCCGGGAGCTCCCTCGGGCAGCGGCCTGATGCGGCAAGAGGCGCCGCGTTAGGCTGCCAGGGGCTCTCTTGCGGGCGGCCTGACGCATCGGAGGCGCTTTGCGCCTCCGACGCATCAGGCCGGCGGCAAAGGAGAAACTGCGAGCCACGCTGCGCGCGGCTCGCAGTTGCTGGGGCTGGGAATCGGAGGGACCAATCGGTCCCTCCGATTGTCTGTCCAGAGGAAGGGTCCAATCTGGACCCTTCCTCATCCTGGACACATCCCGCCCTAGAACCCCTTACCCTTTTATTTAGTCCGTAGCGCTCGCGGCGCCACGGGCGGTGTTAAGATGTTAATGTTGCTGTGTTAGCTATGTTATATCAGTTATGAATTATTATGCAACCACTGTTACTACTGTTGTTCAACTGATATTAATCTGAATTATAATGTGCTTACCTTCTTGTTTCTTATGTTATATTTAAACTGCCCTGAGCCACAAGGGGAGAGCAGTCAGCTGGCAAATAAACAAACAAATAAATCCAATTGCAAAGATACTGTAAAATCCAAATGCAAAGTCCATTGAAAGTGCACTATTTCAGCATGTGTGAAAGTGCCCTAAGTATATATGAACTCAGGAACAGATGAAACTGTTTAATCCTATTGGACTTTCCAAGTGAGTATTCTCATAACCAGTGCTTGGAGCTGACTTCCCTCCCTGCTTTTGTGTGCCGCTGATTTTGAGATTCCTTCCCTGGCTGCAGGATCTAATTCAATGTTCAGATGCTTTGTAAGGGCCTTAACAATTAAATACTAGCATTTTGAATTTTATCCATTAACAAATGGACAGCAAAGGTATGATATGATTTCTGTAGCTTGCCATTTTTTAGACTAGATTGGTAATTTTCAAAATCATGCCCACATGGAGTACATTACAGGAATCTGGCTCAGATATGACCGGAGCACACTGTAGTTCCTGAATTTGCACTGAACAAGTGTGCACAGTTTCTTTTTCATAGCTTCAGTTTTTCTCTCTCTCTCATGTACTGACTACTAATTGATTGATTGGATCCAGTACAAAATTTCCACATGTACCAGAGTGTTTGTAAAAGCAGAACTAAAGTAAATCAGGCCACAGTCCTATTTACCTATGGCATGTGGCCAGCATTGCACAGGGAGAAGGGCTACAGTAAACAAAGGATGGTTCGCTGGATGGCCCACACAACAATCCCTAACATGCGGGGCTGTGGCCAGCCAGAGTGGCGAGCTTAAAAGGAGGTCTGGGGAATGGTTTCTGATCTCGCTTTGCAACTTGCTGCTTTGGATTTCACTGCTTCCTGTAGCATTCCTACAATGCTCTATGACATCTGCTGCAGGGGCGGAGGCAAGTGTGTCAGATTTTGGCAAGGGTTCTCTGGCCAGGACTTCTTGCCCTATACACAGGCAAGCAAAATAGGCATCTTATGATGACCTCCCTGTGCACCACATTGCCGGGCCCTGTCATCACACTTCAGGCTCTGGCCACAAGAAACAGAATTGCTTCTGCCACTATGGGAAGTAAGCATGGGGACACTCTCCACTAGGTGGCCAGGGAAGGTATATGTTTTTCACCAGGGCCTCTACCTGAGTTTGACCAGGCAAAGGAGGGATCCAGTCGGGGGCTGCCCTCTTGTTTGGTCTTTCTGTGGAGCAGGATTGGGACGGAGAGGAGTCCTCTGATGGCAAAGAGTATGCTGGGCATGTACATGGCAAGGTGGTGATTGTTGAACACCCAGTCCCCCTGGGTCCGGGCATGGGCCAGGGACTGGCACTGGGACACTGACTTTTTGCAGTGAGCCCAAAGAGTAAAGATAGGTATTTCCAACCAGGAAAGGGGTGAAGGAGTGTTCTGTGTTAATTCCCTCTTTTGCAGCAGCGCTTATTGAAGCCTCATTAGAATTGGATGCCGAGAAGAGCTGGTTGGGGGAGCAATTGGTTCCCAGTGCAGCATGTGCAGTCAACAGGGCTGCAATGCAGGTGCCGGCTGGGTCCTCCTTGGAGGTTGTTATAATCAAACCATAGGGGAGGAAGAAGAGGGAGAGGGAGAGGTCTCATCATAGTGTTGTCCATTGATATATCTTTTTGGACAACAGGCATAATAGAGTCTCATGCATTGCAGCAAAGTTCTGTCAAATAGTGATCTGTAAATGCAGATCACTTTTAACACTGATCAATGGCCAACAATGATGTAGTTTTTATAGCCAGGTGGAAAAAGCTTTCTATAGGCTGGAAGGGTGTGAGGAAGGGCATGACTAGTAGTTTCCTCTCATCAGTGTATAAGGGACAATAAAAGAAAATGTGGGCAATTGCCTCAGTTGCATGGGGATTCTGGAAAATCTGCCCTTGAGAATACTCATCTGTGTTTTGGATTTGTGATCTTATGAAGATATGAAGCAAAAGACAAACCTGACCCAGATTTCAGATTCTTGTAAAAAAAAAAAGGGTAATTGATACTTCATCTCAATTAGGAAAACTGCAGTCAGGAATCTTCAGATTATTTTTATTTGTGGAAACAGAATATTGAATAGATAATAACGGTAAAGGTATCCCCTGTGCGAGCACCAGGTCATGTCTGACCCTTGGGGTGACGCCCTCTAGTGTTTTCATGGCAGATTCAATAGGGGATGGTTTGCCAGTGCCTTCCCCAGTCATGACCGTTTACCCCCCAGCAAGCTGGGTACTCATTTTACCGACCTCGGAAGGATGGAAGGCTGAGTCAACCTTGAGCCGGCTGCTGGGATTGAACTCCCAGCCTCATGGGCAGAGCTTCAGACTGCATGTCTGCTGCCTTACCACTCTGCGCCACAAGAGGCTCTTGAATATAGATAATATAAAATGTAATTTTCAAAATGTGGAAATCAGAATCATTCTTCATAAGAACTATTGAACTTAATTATCCATTTGTTCAGGAACTTGTTTTCCCCCCCTGAGGTATGGATGTAAACTTTTCTTATCCTAAGGCATCAATTTACAATTTTCCTTGTTTTCTTTTTCACAGTTAAAATCTTTCATCACAAGCTACATATATGATACCCAAGTATAGCACAAATTGTAACCAGCAACAAATGGGCAGCCAGTGCACATTTTTCAAATCTACTCTTAAATGAATTTCAATGAACTGCTTAGAGTTGGTCATAGTTTCTCTCAGTGGAGTTAAAGATGCTTGAAAGATCTAATTGAGTGGCAGCTTCCTTAGTTCAGTATAAAATAGATCTAAATTATTTCCAAATAAGTTATCTGAGGACTGTGTATTAATTATCTTTTAGTTGTGGATATGATAAAAGGATTATGAGTGCACCAGTGAAACCCCAATTTGTTTCCCAATATGTACATCCATTGCAGAAAGCTTCCCAAACTCATCTGGTTTCTATATTCTAATAACTGGTGCACTATTTTGCTTTCCTACTTCTTAAAATTGAGATGCAAAAAAGGTTGGTGCTGAAGTAATGATTAATTGGAAGAACACTTTCCAAAGTTGAGTGAGGAACCCAGTTTGACTCATCTCTAGAAAAAAGCACAGCAATTCCCTTGATGGATCAGACTGAAGTCAATCTGCTATCGTAGTCTTTTTCCAGCATTGACCAGACAGATCCCTGTGGAAGCTCACAATCTGGGCACCTAGGCGATAGCCTCTTTTTATACTGCAAATATCTGAAGTTTAATTCAGTTGTAATGGTAATAACAATTGATAATTCCATCCTCAGTGAATTATAGTATGGGTAAAACTTGTACATTCCTATATTTCTGTGGTAGAATTAATTTATACAGCCTCCCAATTGAAGTGGTATAATCCAGCCACAATTTACCATGTGATGTGCTTTTTTCTTCTTGACTGTAGTCGCAGCTCTTTTAAAGAAGGGAAGTTCCTGAAAGCTTTAAGGAGTCAGCTGTGTATCATCTCTTAAAAAATAACTGGGTCCATTAGACACTTGAAAAAAATATAGGAACCAGATGACATACTTCAATCTAGTTTCTGTCTCGGATTTGGAGAATTACATGGTGAGAGCAGTCCTGTTACTTGTTGATACCACTGGAACATGTCAGAGAAGGGCCCCTTATGCACAGGCCATAATGCCCACATTGGCAGCAGCAGCAGCGCTTTGGGAAAAATCACCGCCAGTGCAGGTGCTTCCCAGCCCAGGGCTACAGAAGGCCCACATTAAGCAAATGCAGAATCTTCCGTAGCTTCCTGGGTAAGCCAGGGCTGCGGTGGGCCAGCGGTGTGCATAATTGCCAGCGCCAGGCCAGTCGGCCCGCCCAGCCCCAATCCTACAGTGTCCCTGTAGAGACACTGCACGCCCCTGTGGGCTCCATGGAGCCCCAGAGCTGGCAGGGGCGACCCCCTGCCCCCACCTGGGCATGTGGAGGGGGCCTGGGCCTCCCCATTCCCCCCCCCGGGCTGTCCAAACCTCCCCCCCGTCGCTCGGGCTTACCTCCTGGCCCCAGCGTTCAGTGCGCTCGCTACACTGGGGCAGCCCAGCATGCCCCGCCCCCATGCATACACGGGGAATGGCAGGGCATCCTACCCCACCACAACAGCATGGTGGCAGCGCGCAATAGCTGCCACCGTGCATAAAAGGCCAGTGAGACCAAAGATGATGCAGAGGAACTTGCTGTGTCTCAAGGATCCATCTTGTCCCCCATGCTGTTTAACGTCTTCATAAGAATATTTGGGGAGGAATACAAAGGCTTAAATGCCACCAGTACACTCAATTCTTCCTTCTCTACAAGTTATGTAGATAGTCATGACCTAAAAGTGGTAAATCCAGTTGAAATTTAATCCACATATAACAATTTCTGTTAGCTGGAGTTTCAGCTGAGATGGGAAGTGGAATTCAATCTGTTCTGCATGTGGCTAGATTATTTCAGGAGCCTTTTTCAGGTGAACATAATTTAATTGACTTCTAGGGCCCAACTGTTTGTTCCTTTGCTGTCTTAAGTGCTGTTAGTTGCAGCACATTATTTTTTTGTAAGCACTATGTTTGTAGTATGCACTCCCCTAGGAAACACGGTTTCTTCAAGTTGCTAACATGTAAAGTAGCAGCAAAGACCTGGTTGTTCTGAAAGGGTTTGGACGTGTCCTGAGGCTTTTTGTAAGCATATTCATTTGGTTTTAACTAGCTATAATGTGTTAATTTTTGTTGGTTAGATGGTTGCTGTTTGTATTGCTTTAATTATATTTAAGTTTTAACTTTCTAAATTTTGGGTAATTATTTTTGTCTTATTGCACTTATTGTACTTTGAGGAAGATTTACTGAAGAATCTGCATTTAAATGAAGTAAAACAACACAACTAGTTTCAAACAATCCACCTTTTATATAAACTTCCTCCAATAATAATTTCACCAAACCCTTGTATTTAAACCAGTGGGCTAAGAAGATATAACTGATTAAAATGCCACTGTGGAATTCTAACTTGTGGTGTGGTTACAAGAAGTTGGAAATTGATTCATGAATAACCTTTTGCCTGCTCTCCATAAGATTTCAATTAAGGTGTGGGGATCCGAGTGTACAAAAACTGGGTGCTTGAATGAGAGGAGCTAAATGCTCCCTTCTATGCCTTACCGCAGGGGTAGTCAACCACAGGGGGCTCATGGGAATTGTAGTCCATGGACATCTGGAGGACCACAGGTTGATTACCCCTGCCTTACCTCACAGTTCTTAGTTGATTTCATTATTTCCCCCTAGTTTGCATAACTTCCTGTGTCAGATTCTGGGTAGAAAATGTATATTGTAAACAACGGAGCACAATGATTGGGAGAGGGGAGAAAATTTCTTTTCCTTCTTGTTTTGTTTTAAAATAGACATGTTTGTTTTAAAATAGACATGTTCTTACGAATGACCAGCTATACTCACGGTTTTCCTTGGCTGCTCTTAAATACAATAAAGATACCTAAGATCTTAAGAGTATGGCTTATGTTGCATCTGATCTATTATCACAACTGACCTTGCTTCTGTTCTCTATGTGTATGTGCATATGCCTGTGTATATTATTATTATTATTATATTTTGTTTGCTTTTTTATTACATATGTATACCACCCTTCCCATGAAACGTAGAGGAACAAAACATCAAACTCGGTTGTTTGACTGAAATAACAATGATAATAGTAATAACAAAGAGAATAACAGACCCATGGTTGGTCAACTCAGTTGCATGAATTCATGGGAAGGAGGTTCAGGGGCCCAGCAGGTGTTGTTGGTTCCAGTCAACCTCTGGCAGAAAATCTCCCTTTTGCAGGCCCTGCAGAATTGTTTTAGTTCCATTTGGGCCCAGATCACCTCCAGGAGCTCATTCTACCAGGTAGGGACCAGGTCAGAGAAGGCTGAGATTAAGTAGGCTTCCTTGGGGCCAGGGATCACTAGCCAGTTGGAGATGGCAGGTTGCAAAGCTCTTTGAGGGGTTTAGGCAGGGGAGCAGTCCCTCTGGTACACTGGGCCCAGGCCACATATTGCCTTGAAGGTGATTACTAGAACCTTAAGCCTGATCTGGAATTTGACTGGTAGCGACTGTGGTTTTTGGAGGATGGGCTGGATGTGAGAACTCCATGGTGTTGCTGTGAGGACCTTAGCTGCTACATTCTGGACCAGCTGTATTTTCCAGATCAAAGTTAAGGGTAGACCTACATAGAGCAAGTTGCAGAAGTCCAATCTAGAGGTGACCGTTGCATGGATCATTGTAGCTAGGTGCTCCAGGGTCAAGTAGGGTGCTAGTAGTTTGGTTTGGCAAAGATGGTAGAATGCCAGCTGCAGTATTCTTGTGACCTAAGCCTCCATTGAAAGGGAAGCATCCAGGATCATGTCCAAGTTCCTCGTGGAGCAAGCTGCTGATAGCTGCACACCATCCAACATTATAAAAGCACAATACTCCCATAGAAGACAGCTCAGGGCAGTGTACATACATAATTATAAATCCAGTTAAAACAATAAAAATGCATATTTATGGTACATTAACAATTAAAACCTATTAATAATTAAAATAGCAATAAATACAAATGATAAGCCAAAAGATTTATTGCTGGCAATAAGTTTATCCCAGACTGGATATTACTAAAAGGATACGTGTTTATTGGGGTGGCCCATAGATGTTAGCACTTTACTGTTTAATCTGCTTCTCTCCCACCCCCAGTTTTGCTGCTGAGTTATGCTGTACCATCAGTATGCCTCCCCCACTAGATCCAAAATGCTACATGGTGGCCAGGAGTGACCGTATTGTATGGATGAGAATATCTGCACAAGGGCAAGACTGTAGCTATTAGCAATAGTGTTGCTAGCCCAATTCTCACAAAGGATCATTCTGCTAGTAGCTTTCTGTTATTCTTGAAGCCAAAATGAGCTGGATTTTGCTAAATGAGAAACATCAGAATTATTGTAACCAAGTCAACAACCTGTCAAGAACAACCTGTCTTTGCTGTTTTGCCTGCTGCTTAACTATTTTAGTCCAACGTGAATATGGTTCAGACTTGGGGATGGAGCAGGAATTGAAGGACGTAAACATGTATCTTGTGGTATAATGTATCCTGGAGAACAGTTCATTTCTTAGATATAAGTTTAAAAGTAAGATTCAGACACAGTTTCTAATGTGGTAATTCTTGATATGGATGTATATCAAGTCCATATATCTGCAACAAATCAATTTCCTTTGACAGTCTGAATTAGATTTCATGAAACCTCTTTTGTTACAACTGCAGAATCTGAAGTGCTTCTGGCTTACCTTTATATCTAGATTTCTGGGTGCCTGAAGCTTCGTTCTATTATTTCTTCATCTATATAAGATGGTCAGGAAAAATAGAGATAGAACAGGGCATTTGGAGTAAGTCAATGATATATTTATTTAAATATAAATTCATTATACTTTCAAAATGTGATTAACATACAACCATCAAAATAGAAGCTGCACTTCTAACTTTATGAGGCTGAATTTAACACTTGAATATCAAGTCGGAATCCCATTGATTTTTTTGTGTAGATGACTTAAAAACACATTAGGTGGTATAACTGCATGACAGTACATTGATTTAAACATAAAATGTATCCCATTCAATACTGCACCATGTAACATATCTCAATAATGGACAAAACTGATGTATATTGACAAAAAAGGAAAGGAAAGTCAGATGTCTCAGATTGTTATATTGCTTTAAAATTGGCAGATGTTACTGTAATTTTTTAAATAAATGTTGTTGGCACCTACAGGTAATTATGGCTTGTAATACTCCTCCAAGCAGCAATTGTTGTCATCCTCATGTATCACAGGAGCTCTTCATGGCAACAGTTAATTGGTTCTTTTCACTCAGGTGAATTTCACCTTTTTAAGATCACCCATGTGATCTTATATAGTATATAGTATAGTATTATTATAGTATAGTATTATACTGTATAGTATTATTTAGATGATGGAGAGAAAGGTCATATATGTTCTTTCAGTGCCTGGATTAGAGTTTCAAAAAAATCACTTTCTTCCAAGAATAAAGTGAGACACATTGTGAAACCACCTGAGGCAATGCTGTCTTTTCATTGAAACTGTTGGCAATGGAGCTGGAAATAATATGTGCTTGAATGGATATTCTATTGTTTTCACAAGGATCATTGTACTAAATATTCAAATAAGGATGAGAAGGATTTAACTAGGTAGAAATTTGGAGTACAACTAGATTTTTCAGGATTAGATTTGTCAGGAAAAAATTGCTACATGAAAAAAGGAAGGTTCACAATAGAATACCAAGAGAAAAACAAGGAACCTATCCAAGGCAATAGTATTGTTCTAATAATAATAATAATAATAATAATAATAATAATATTCAATTTTAATACAATTTTATATACATGAAGAATCTACCATAACTGTTTCTAGATGATTTCTGTTTTCAATATCTTCTTCAGTGGTTGAGTCCTAAATTCGAAATGTACAAAATAATGTGCATGCCATATTAATCATAATAAATTTAATGAAACAATGAAACAATGAATTACAGCAAATACACATACCTCCAGTATATGATTGTTGTAACAATAGTGAAATATTCATGTAGAAATATTCTACAGTATTTCCTACAAAATTAACAACATCACTATGTCACTAATCTTTAAACCTAAAGGAATAAAGGAGTAAGGGCAAGTGGGGAGGAGTTAGGGTGGGCCCTAATCTTTAAACCTAAAGGAATAAAGGAGTAAGGGCAAGTGGGGAGGAGTTAGGGTGGGCCCTGTCCGTGATAAAAACTCAGAGGGCCCAATCAGGAGCTGCAAAGCGGCTCCTGATTGGGCCCTCCGAGTGTCACTCAGGGGCCAAGCAGCCAATGGGGAGCTGCGCAAAGCACGGCTCCCCATTGGCTGCTTGGCCCAGCCTCGCCTGGCCACGCCGGAGAGTCACCGCTCAGAGGAAGAAGCCTTCCCCAGCGGTAAGTCCTCCGGCCAGCTTCCCCTTGCCCACGGAGCCTTCTGCCGGGCCCTGGGGCAGCCGAGACTGCTCCTCGGCCCAGCAGTAGGCCTCAAAGCCTGCCGTCGCCTTCCCGAGCCTTCTGCCGGGCCCTGGAGCAGCCGGGACTGCTCCTCGGCCTGGCACTAGGCCACAGAGCCCACCGCCCCCGTCCGGAGCCTTCTGCCGGGCCCTGGGGCAGCCGAGACTGCTTCTCGACCTGGCAGTAGGCCTCAAAGCCTGCCGCCGCCTTCCCGAGCCTTCTGCTGGGCCCTAGGGCAGCCGAGCCTGCCCCTGGCCCCAGCAGAAGGTCCCAAGGCCACCTACTTTCCTCTGTTCCTCCCTTCCTCCCAGCATTCCCTTTGTCCTTCCCTTCCTCCCAGCATTCCCTTTGTTCTTCCCTTCCTCCCTTCCATCTGCCTCTTTCTGGCTACCTGTTTCTCTCCCTCTTCTTCTGTCTCTGTCTTTCTGTCCCTCTTTCTCCTTTGCCCCATCCCTTCACCCACCCATCATGCTAGGGCCCGCTGTATTTTGGCCACAGCGGGCTTAATATCTAGTCTTATATATATTAATATTTAAATCCATATTGTTAACAACTCTAAATATTAGTGTTTTAATAATATCAATAACAATGTTTTAATAATATCAATAGGCCATCAGCTCAAAGGTATTGGGGGATGTTAGTCAAAGACCATTACCAAAACGTAACAGTTACTACCTGAATATAAATCAATATCCTGCCAGACTCCACTTACACACAGAAACACTCTATTATAAAAGGTTCTCCTAAGTCAAAACTTACAGAAAGCAAGACATTTCTAAAGAGGTATTTAATCCTCTAGGGCTAAGTGTATCCAGTGAGTATATGAAGAAACATTCACATTGCCTCAGAAGTCTGTTCAAGTCCATTTTATGGTGTCCCTGAAGATGCAGTTGTTCAAGTCCAAAAAAAATTGCAGGCTTTCTGGTGCATGCCCCATTTCTACAAAGTGGCTCGCAATCGGTGCATCCATTAGGTGGTTTCTTAATCTGCTCAGGTGTGCCTGGATTCGAATCCTCAAAGGTCAAGTGCTGTTACCAGTATATAAACTCAAACATGGGCATCTTATAGCATATACTGCATTGTTGCTCAGTTTATATATTGATTGATTTGGATAGAAAAAACATTTTCTGTTTGTATGAATGCCTTGATTTGTAGTAACTACTTGCAGTTTATACATGAGCCAAACCTGTAATTTCCATCCAGTAAAGTAGTTTCACCTGCCTTCTTCTAACAATATATATATTGTTAGAACATGAATATTGCTTTAGATAGGTTCCTTGTTTTTCTGTAGGAAAAGTTTGTTGCCATGATAATCTATTATGAATACTGGGGTTAAATTGGTTTGTACAATGTTAGTCAGTAAACTTGGTGAGTCAACAAGGTCATTGGTTAAGCCCAGGACAAGTTAGATCCTGGGGCCATCTCTGAGTCAGTCGGTACATTGGGGTGCTCCTCATTATCTCCCAAGGTGGAATGCAGTCTGTTGAACAGGAAGGGGGGGGGGGTTAATACTGCTGCCAGGCTATGATGACTTAATGGTTTTATTGTTTTATGGTTTTGGGAACTTTAATGAGGGGTTTAATTACTGTTACTCATGAGCCATCTTGTATGGGAGTAGCGGGCTTTACATACACACACACACACACACACACACACACACACACATACATACATACAGTTTTATGATGCTGGTATAAAAAGAAAACAATAATAATCTAGTGAAATGTCCATGGTAGAAAAGAGAGGTCCTATCTCTTCTCATATACCTTCATTAACATGACTGCACATTGTGTGATGATCATCCTTAATTATAAATAATATAATTTTTAATGCCTTATTCTATTTCTCAACTAAGTAGAAAATGCTTACCTGGATAGCCCAGACTAGTCCAATCTCATCATATATCAGAAGCTAAGCAGACTTGGCTCTCATTAATAGTTGGATGAGGGACTACCAAGGAAGTCTACCTCCAAAATGTTACTCCTTTCCTAAAGAATTGTGTAAAAGTTAATGCTATCCAAATGGAAAACTTTCCTTTGCATGATGGCCAAAGAGTCTGAAAGCTTCCTTGAATAGCTGAAATGTTCATGAACAACATTCTCCACTGTCCTAATCAGCTCAATCAATTGGTATTAGAAGATTTACTGCAGTTAACACAGCATAGTATCATTGTTGGAACTCTGATAGTATCTGAATTTTAAGAATTTATATACTTTTTTATTTGACACTGACAAATTGATCAGAAGAAAGTAAGCTTAAAGTGTACACATTTTACGTTCATATCTTGATTTTTTAGGTCAAATTTTGAATTTCAATCCAGCTTTGATCAATGTTTCAGTAAAATATCATGCATTTACATTACATAAGAATATCCTTCATGAACAAATAACTTAGCCATGGACTTAAATATGTTTTGCTTTAATCTTCAATAGTTTGAAAGGTTTGACACTAATATAAAGCAGGATTTCAGTTTCAGTAGAACATTTAGGCAAGGAACCAATTCTACTTATCTGCATGGTTTCAAACTTGCTACCTGGGCCCATTGTCTTTATCATAAGGTTTCTTTTTCCTTATTTTGGCATTCCAGAATAATTGCCATTAGGTAATCTCGGGTCAATTGTCATAAAAGTATAACTGATTTAGACAGTGAGCAAGTATACAGGCACTCTATCCAAAAACTCGTGATTGATAGTAAAAAATCTTCCAACAAGGATTGTCACTCTTTATGTGGAACACACCCACATAGGGGGGGGGGGGCTGACACAGACTCCTTTCCTCCCCTCCTCCCTTGCCTATCCCCCTTATATCTTGCTTCCACAACATCCTTCCTGGTCCCTCCCCCTCCCTCTTTCTTTTATACACACACACACACACACACACACACAGACTAACAGACAGACAGACAGACATCCCTTCTCCCAACTCCCCCCTGTCATCTCCCCCTTAGCTAACACTTTCCTGACCTCATCTCCAGCCCTTTCTCCCTCTCAGACACACACACACAGCAAGAGAGAGAGAGTCTCCTTCCTCTCAACTCCTTACCTTTTGTGACAGGAAGGTCACAGTGTTTGGTGGTCCTCTGCCATCTCAGTTGGGTGACCTACAGCTGGCTGCTGCAGGGCTCTTTTCAGGCTTCCATGGCACCATATCTGGGACAGCCTCGATGGACTTCACCTCTGTGACTGGGCTGGCCTCTATGGGTTCCTGCTCCATGGCTGGGATGGCCTTTGTGGGCTCCGCCTCCATGGTGGAGCTGGCCTTCATTTCCCCAGCTGTTGTGGGCTCTGGGTCCAGGCTGGGCTGGCCTTCCACACCGCCACTGCAGCCCTGACTTTGTGGACAGTGCCCCTGCTGCTGGGCCAGTTGCCTCAGCTGCCACCACCACCATTGGCTGCCTCTGTGGCAGCTGCCGCTCAAGGTCTTCTGGTGTGCTTTGTGGGTGGGACTTATGAACTTAACTTCCAGTTCACCAAGCACATTGGAAGATCATAAGTGAAACAAACAATAAAAAAGACTCTTTGCAGAAAATGGAGTATTCAGGGCTTGTTTCTATAAGTCTTAATTCTCTTGTATATTCTGTTGTCTGTATTAATAGAAAATTAGGCAGGATTGCTCTGAATATTTTAATAGATTTTGATATAGTGTAAATCTCAGTTAATCAGAATTTAGTGTTATATAAACATTTCATTTTAATTGTGTTGTATTGTACTTTATTAATTTGGCTAGATCTTACAAAATATTAATGGAGGTCTGCTGATGTAACAGATCTTTCTTACCTTTCAGTTTGAGAGGAAACATCCTGCTCCCCTGGAAAAAGGTCAAGTATAGGCTTCCAAATCAGCTGTGATAAGAGCTACTTGTTTTTTGTTTTTGTTTTTCAAAACAACTGCTTGAATGACTGAAAGCCACACCGGATCAATTCGTTTTTCAATAAAGTTCCTCAGCAGCAAATATATATGCTATTGGCTGCTGGGGAAGTATATAAAACAAAACAAAAACAATTTGACTGGTGTGGTTTTCTGCCATTCCAGCAGTTGTTTTACAACACAAGTAATTCTTATCATAGCTGAGTTGAAAGCTGACACACAGTATTTTGCTTCTGGGTTTGCTTATCCTGCTACTGAGTGGTCATCCATTTGTCTTCTCCCTGGAGAAAGGTGCAGAGGACCCTTGCATCATACAGTGGGCCATGGTAAAGGAGGCAGGACATGGAGGGCAGATTCACAAACATTACAGATGCACGGGATGTGCAAATGAGAGTCCCATTCCCTTTTACAAGAATACTTTGGAGATACAGAAAAATTAAATATATCTATATGGTGACATTAATATAGGACCTTTTGCACCATACAAAAGAGGCTGAGATGTCAAGGAATTAGTTTTCTAATTAACATTGAAATTTGAAAGATAAATTAAAGTGTAACAAAAGAAGTCTGTATTCGAATATACGCTTTGCAGCTTTAGTTTCCCCAGTAACATCATTTTTCTTCACGTGTAATTTTATTTAGTTATTTACTGGCTATACTGTAAGACGATTCAGCAGAACACATATATGTAAAATAAAGAGGAGGCACCAAAAATTCTGCTTCTTTTAAAAATAATACTGCAGCTGATGCTGCCTTTCAAAGGTATAATTATATTTTAGTTTTTGAAAAAAAAATCCTCATGAGGAATGTCGAACTTTTTTGGAGGTTACATTTAATGGTATGAAGTGAATATGTTGCTTTTACTGCTGTGCATCTCTTGTAATATAATTTGAAGTGCTAGGGCCCCTTGCATCCATTTCTGAATCTATTATTAGTTGATTAAATTAACTGCCTGGATCAGTACAGTGAGAAGAGATGCAGTAATGATATTACAGAATTAGTATGCTATGATGAATTGTCAAGAAAAGTAACTGTGACAGCCCTGTGGCCATATGCACTTAGCCATGCAATTTATAGTCATTTGAAAAGCCAAGGACTTTTCAGTTTTGGTTAGGAAATTTGTTCTTGCTTTTGACAGAAGTGGGGGGATATTTGTAGAAGATGGGGTTTACAGTGGAGTTTACACTCCAAGAAGAAACTGAGCGGCTCTGTTTAGCAGCTCCATCTCAGGTGATTTGCTATGAACAAGCATAAGGAAGGATGCCTTTTATTGCAGCTGTGGCAATTCCTGTAAATAGATTTATATGCTAGTGTTGTTCTGTTACAGTTGCAAGAGATAATGTTACTCTGGGTAAGATAAAAGTAAATACAATCTTTCTTCACAATTTTCCAGCATATTTAATACAATAAATCCTGGTGCAGAATATGCAGCATATTGCTAAAAATAAAGAGAGGTTGGTGTTGTTCTTCCTGGCAACTGCTCTTATTACAAAAGGTTTGAAAATACTCCGATGGTTTTGCTTCCAGTCATTCATAATTATGGTAGGTACTTTCAGTGTAATGGAGATCATGTTGCAGCATTATTTGGTGACTCTTTATCTGTACAAACTTTTTTTTGCCGTCAAGTTGCAACCAACCTATGGCGACCCCGTAGGTTTTCAAGGAAAGAGATTTTCAGAGGTGGTTTGCAGGTGCCTCTCTGTTACATGACCCTGGACTTCCTTGAACAGGGCTAACCCTGCTTACCTTCCCAAGTCTGATGACATCAGGCGAGCCTGGGCTGTCTTGTTCACGGCACAAACTTTCTACTACATGGCATTTTATTGGAGTAAAGACTTAAATGGTTACCATTTCTCTGGAGAGGTCCCATGTACACCTACGTGTTTCATGAGCAGTACTGTTTCAATGCTGGCCAATATGCCTCCAAAGAGGAAAAAAGAAACTCACAATTTTTTCAGAACCACATCGACCATAATTCCAATTATTTAATTCAAATAAATCATATTAAGGTTATAGCAAGGCATCATTACTCTCTGAGTACAAAGTGAATATAAAGAAAGCCCCACAGAAGGAAAAGAGTACATTTGCAACTGTTGCTGCATTTTACTAAATTTACATTAAACAAATTAGGCCCTATAGTGGTGATTCTTCTTTCAAAAGGCATTTGATGGATTTGAGAGATAAAACTTTCCTTTACAGTAGGTGCAGCACATAAATTTTAAATAATTAAAATTTTGTCCATGAGTTTATATATATTAATTCCCCCTCCTTTTCAATTGTTTATATTCTGATTTTGGAATGTTTTAATTGTTTTCAATTACTGTTAATTATAGCAAAATAGTAAGCTATCCTTCCCTGAGGTACAAGTCAAACTACTTCCAGGAATAAGATTGTATCTATTTTCCCATATTTACATGAAAAATATCTTTTTATCTGAAGGATACATGGAACTATACTCTCTGTTCTTATAACCCCCTTCTTAGCAGCAGAACTTCATTTTCTTCAGTAATTGTAATATATCAAAATGACCTGTGAAATTATGTACCACACTTTTTTTTCACCTTGTTTTCTGTGTAGAATCTTAATAGTATTCCAAATGGAAAGGAATTAAAGCTACTTGGCTGAGGAAAAGTCCACCAATGGTATCAGAGCAAGTGGATTCCTTTGATTTTCGTTTGTTGCAGGAAAACAGAGTAAGCAACTAAATGCTTTAATGTTTCCACACATGAAAAATCTAAACGCTTCTGTGTGCATCATGAAGCTGCTACAGTTGAGGTTTTCACTGTCAGTAAAGGAAAATGAATGACTTTCAGCTTTAAAGTTTAAATGCCCTGCTCAGCAGGAAGTCCAAAGAGATTTGTTCATCTAAAATGAGCTTATAATAAAGCTCTCATTCAAAGATAAGTAAAGACAACATTCAGAAGGTATATACTCCCTTACCAGAAAGCACAAATAGGTTTTCTATGTGTTAGGATGCTGTTGCCACATATTATATAGTGTAAAAACTCATACACATGCTGACAGTTGGAATTCCAGGATGGCTTTTTCAAACTTTATACTTTTCATTTGAAAAAGATCTGACGATTGTAAGCTATGTCAGAAATATCCTCCATCATATTAATAGTTCTTTATGTATCTAAATATATTTCACATATATTTTTAAAACACCCTGGTTGCATAGGATTTCCCCTCAGATCAGGGTCCTTACCCTTGTATGTAATCAAGTTAGGTGTTTTGACCTGTAATGTTTTAATCAGGCTTCTTGGGATATGAGTTATGACTGGAAACATTGTCCATTCTGCTGGTTTGTGTTTGTTGTTCATCAAGGGGCATTCAGTACTCCTAATGAGCTGTTAACAAGCTGTCAGTTACAGCGTTCATGCAAATTAGCAGAGTAGACATTGAGGGATTGATGTACCTAGCGTTCAAGTGCGCTATCTAAAAATGCTGTGGGATAAATCGTTCTGATTTTAATCACTGTCCTTCCCAATGCATTCTCTTTTGTCCTGGCACAGCATTCGGATTGGTAGTTTTGTTTAAATTATGTTTACAAATTGAATACTTAGTTAAAATATCAATTAGCCTAAGTCATGAAGAGTGGTAAATACAAGCAATCTAAAAACAAATCAATTGCTTTTGAGATGAACGGGCTCTGAATGAGTCTCTGGAGCTTTGGTTCAGCATTTGATCATTTTTCCAACATTTCTTTTTCCTTTTCTTTTTTTACTGTAATTTTTCACTTAGCATTAAACATTTCATTTTAACCTCCATCTGATGAAGTGAACTCTTCCTGCATGCCCCACAATAATCTTTAGTCTTTTTATCATTGCAGTTGACTCTGACATGAAAGGGAAAATGAAGATAGATAATCTGTTACCAGAAAAGCCCCAAGTACAAGTGCACTCCTAAATCTGTGTGTCAGGTGATTTTTTGCTTTGGCTACCCATTCACCTTATGAGACTTAAGTCCATGTTATCCAGATGGTTGTGCACATTTTTGAATAGATGTATGTAAGTTGCAATCTTCTCTCCCCCATATATATATAAAATTGCCTGAGCTGACAATACATGACTCAGGGACAGAATTGATTTCACTTACTGCACAGGTACAAAAACACTCAAAAGATTTCTTATGAAACGTCACAAGTACAACCACCACAGTAACAAAACCTGTGTGGCAGCTGTTCAGCTCAAACAGTGGTAAGGAGATCCAAAGTTTGGCTCATGAGTGATTGTGGTTGTCAAATATAGTATGTTTGCGGCAAAGTTCATGGCATCCCTAATCTTTACCATCAATTATGAATGTCAAGTGAAGTTGAAATCTCTTTGGTGTAGCAGGCATCGGGCCTCATGTGGATCACTCATCAATGAATATAATTTCCTTTGCAGCCTTTTAATCAACAGCACTTAAGCTGAACTACTTTCTCTTTGTCATTTCCAGAGCAGAATAACATGGCCATAGCTCATTTACTTTCGGTTGTACAGTATCATTCATGGTATATTTATATGTCTAGTCTTCCTTCTTTCACTGCTACTAGTTGTCAACTCTTATTTTTCCAATGCTATTATTCCTCTCCATGTATGTTAAGACCATTTTGACCCCAATCAGTTGTATATCTTCTTTTGGAGTTTAATACAACAGTACATATTATTTAATCACAAAAATTATATGCTACTTTATAAGGGCCTTATAAGGGCCAACCAGGTAGCGAATACTTTAAAACAAGCATGATGAAATTATAATTTAAAACCATTACAATTAAACTCCCTTTCAAACATGACTACAACCTTACAAAGAGTTTTAAAACAAATTACATAGATAACATTGGTTAGGAAGGAGGGATCATTGAGAGCATGCCAAATGAAATAAGGAAGCCTTTGCCGCTAGTGGAAGACAGCAACAGAAGGAAACAGAAAAAAATCTCTTTGGGGAGAGCATTCCAGAGCTTTGCTGCCATGACCAAGAAGGTCTTATCCTGGATTGCCACCTGCTTAATCTTAGAAGGCTGGGGCCCCTGAAGCATGGCATCCATCGTGGTCAGGCAATCTTATAAGGGATTAGGTCAGCCTTTTTCAACTTTCTTATTGTTGAGAACCCCAGAAACATTCTTCAGGCTTTCAGAAACACCAAAAGTGGTATAACCATATATAATATAGTTGGGAAGCATAGCTGTGTACATGCCCACCTGAGGCCCCTCCCTTCCCCACCCCCTCAAGGTCCATCATTGGCCATTGGATGATATGACCATATATGACGAATGGCCAATGATGGTTAACAATTATATATACACTAGTATCAACACCCATTTTGAAAATGGGCTTTGAAAGGGATGGCAGGCAGGAGGTCTCCCACAGAGTGTGGCAGCCCAACATGGTACTGCAGAGTACAGTTGGCTGGCTTCTTCTTGCTCCCTGGCAAGCAGGAGGCATGCAAGCACAGGGGACCAGTCATGGGAGCTGGACCACTAGGGCTATCACTGCACTCACAGTACATCATGGCTGGTCAGCCTCCCCCTGCTCTCTGGAAAGTGGGAGGCTTGGGAATACAGTGGCCCAGCCCGTGAGCTGAGCTGCTCAGGCCAGTGCAGCCAGTCTTTGACCCCCAGTCCTGGCTTACCATCTGCTGGCTCATCCTGCAGATAGTCCCAGCCTTTGCAAGCTTGCCTGGGGTGAAGGGAAGAGCTGGCTGGGACTCATCTCCTTCCCCCCCCAGCCCAGGCAGGCTAGCCGAGGCTGGGAAATGTGGTGCAGCTTCCAGGGGTTGGGGAAAGATCCTCGACCCCCAGTCAGCACACTGCAACATTTTCCGGACTCATCAGGGGGGCAGGTGAATCCCAGCTAGTCCTCCTCTTTGCCCCAGGAAGGTTCACCGAGCCCAAGAAATGCTGCACCGACCCCTGTGGTGCTCAGGCTCTAAATGGCAGTGAGTGTACCAGAGTGCTACAGGGCCAGTGTGTTGGGGAAGGGGCAAGTGGGGCTGGCCCAGTGAGGATGTACAGCTTTGCTGTGCATGTCCTGATTGGGCTGTAGCATTCCAGGGACAGGAAGCAGGGGCTGGACTGGGTCTGCCGAGGAGGGCTCCACACAAATACTTATATAGCTAAGTGTTACAGATATATATCCTTATCCATGAGTGCCTATATATTTTTGCGAAATGCCCAGGTGGGTGGAGCATGTCTGGGCTACTGAGATGGTCCAACTTTGAATCCGCGCCAATCGGGGTGCAGCAAATCAGCAAAGCTGTCCGCACCCAGATTGGACCGGTCCCTACACAGACCACCCTCCCTGGCTGCCCACTCATCTCTCTGGCAGCCTGGCCGTAGACGAGCCTGGCTGCCAATGGTTTGCACATGTGTCATACTCCACCTGGGCAGCAGTGCCGGGGAGAAGGTGGATCTGACCAGGAGGATGAAGCAGCGGTGTCCAGCAGAAGGCAGAGCTGGTGCCCAGGAGGCAGCAGTAATGGCCACCAGGAGGAGGGGGTGGCTGCCAGCTGCACATGCGGTGGACACCAGGAGGAGCTGGCAGAAGCAGCGCACAGGAGATGGCGGCAGTCAGCAGGAGGAGAAGGTGGTAGCATCCAGCAGCATGCACTACCGGTGCACAGGAGATAGGAGAGCTCCCTGCCATGAGGAGAAGGAGCCTGTGGCGCCCAGCAGAAGGCCATGGCAGCCACCAGGAGCAGGAGCAGCAGGAGTCACAGGCCACCCGGCCCTGGGGGGGACCCTGTATCCAAGGGTCCCCAGAGCACCTGGCCTATTCCACGAGCCCTCCCACGAGCCTCTGGCCATGCTACTAAGAACATCACACAACCGGAGTCACCTCCCTTAAGGTGATCGCACACCCTCTCTGTCCCTCACCACTCCTGCTTCCCCCCCCCCCAAATACAATGTCTCGATTTCACAAATTCCTGGTTGAGAAAGCCTGGAGTAGGTGGTTCTTAAAGTATGTTGGTCCCAAACTATGAAGTGCTTTCCCCCCCTTTTGAACTATTTCAGTAAAATTGACATAAACCAGTATTTGTTTGACTGCTTTTTAAAGGGAACTTAATAATAGATTACTTCTCTTCTACCAGAAGATAAGCTAGATTTCATTTCAGTAAAATATTCAGATGAGTAATATTAAATAACAGGGGGGACATAATTTAGCTATCATTGAGGATTAAGCAATAAGTTCATCTTTCTCGTGACTATTTCAGGGTTAAAGGTAAAGATATCCCCTGTGCAAGCACCGAGTCATGTCTGACAGTTGGGATGACGCCCTCCAGCGTTTTCATGGCAGATTCAATACAGGGTGGCCTTGCCAGTGCCTTCCCCAGTCATTACCATTTACCCCCAGCAAGCTGGGTACTCATTTTACCAACCTCGGAAGGATGGAAGGCTGAGTCAACCTTGAGCCAGCTGGTGTGATCGAACTCCCAACCTCATGGGCAGACAGCTTCAGACAGCATTTCTGCCACTTACCACTCTGCGCCACAAGAGGCTCATTTCAAGGTTAGCAGAGTAAAAAATGGCATCACACATAAAATGAGTGATGTGCATGTGAATGTGTTCCATAGGCAAGCAATCCCTATCAACAAATGATTTGCAAGCTCTGTCAGGAACTGGGAAGTTGTATGCACCTGTAGGGGTTCTGAGGACAGTGAACTGAGAGTATACAGCAAATTCAAGCTCATTTTGTGTCTCTTGATTTACAACCAGTAGTGGTTTGAATGATGTGAATCCCCTATCATAATGGTTAATGTATTTCTTAATAGTAGTCAAATGATGTAATCTTTGGGTTTGACTCTGTATTTCAAATATCAGTGGGGAAAAATTCATCTGATTTTGCAATTCTTTGTGCATGTGTGAATATAGCTTCACTCATATTGCTTTGCAGCTTTGGTTGTATGCATGTATTTATTTTACTGTTAATAATAATTTATGATGTATTCAGGTAAGTAAAGCACATTTTTAGTTGCTTGAACAAAATTTCCTTTTGTACATCATAATGGTATCATTTTCCTGTGCTGCTTGTTAAGCATGTCATTTAAGCCAATCTTTTGGACTCTTTCAGTCCCTTGGGAACAATGGAGAAACTGGATCTTTGTGTCACATATTAAGTTTGCCCAGAGCTGCAGTTTCAGCTCTATATTCTGAAATGCAATAGCTAGGGATTTGGCTATTTATGCAGATCGAAGATTGATTCACTCAAATATTATCTTCTTGAGCAAAAGCCCCCACCAAACACATAAATAGCTTGTCCTTTCAGAGATCCCAGAATACAAGATGAAAGGACAGATGTCTATCTGTTATAATTTCACAGCTGGATCCCTGCAAGAAGCTTGATTGTTGTGAAAGTATATCATATGGATAGGCTGTGCTAGAATTTTTTTTAAAGAAATATAGTCAGCAACAACTGGTGTCAGCATCTGGCATTACTGTACATATTTAGAGTTGCTAAGTGTATATTTATACGTTTTGAATGAGTTTTATTAAACCCTTTGTTTTTAATGTCCTGTTTTTATGTAACATTAAAACAGAGGTGCAGCTATAACTTCTTAGCAACTAATGCTAACACACTACAAGGACGGCAAGCTAAAGTAACTAGCAATGATCATGTAGTTGCATTGTCTGGATCCCAAGTTATAGAATAATAGTTGCAAAGAGAAAATAGCCTTCATGTTCCCAGCAAACTCAGTACCAATACTGTCCAATCCCTGTGTACAACCAGGTCTTCCATCAGGTTGTGTAAGAATGAACATTCATAAAATAAAATACTACTGATTCCATTGCACTGTATTGTTTACAAAATAATAACCTGATGAACAAATTCAAGCTGCTTCTGAACAATTAATCAGCCTTGTAATACCTCTGCCTTCTCTTTGGAAAGTGAACTGATACAAGACAAATTAATGTCTTTTATCATTTATGGGGTGAGGTCTGCTTCAGATCGACATCTGGGCACTGCATTAGGCCAGACCACTTTCTACACACATATGCATATCCTATCTTCTGATTTATAATAAACACATAGAAGATGCTGTGACATTGTAACAATCCATCTAACCGCCAAAGCTCTGCCTAGAAGCTGCAAAACACCAGAGGGCAGATTGTGAAATATTGGACCTGAATGATACAGTTATCAGAATTAGCAATAAAAACATCATATATGTAACTTGTCATTGCTGATGTAGATCAGAAATAACTTCATGGAATGAAGTTATAACATAGTAAATGCAATATAAATAATGCTGAAATCAATCAATTTATTCAAAATAATACTTGGCTCATAATGTATGCAATGTCATCTCAACTATATTCTTACTTCTGCATGTTGTACATTTATGAGTTCTCAAGCAAACCAGTTGTACTAAATCTACTAATTAGCATTCAATTTACTTTTCTATCTATTTAAAGGAACTACCCAAATCGTTTGGGCAGATAATTTGTTTTGATTCCTAACTGTAAAAATGTGTGCAGAAAAGTAAGCATGCACTGTGTTGCTATAAATCTAGATCTCTCAGATGATCAGGGTCACCAGGAGCCTCATATACTTCACTGCTGGAGTTAAATCATCAAATTCATTGAGTAAGTATTGGTACTGCTTTTATCAAGAATATTTACTGCTTTCTGATTCAGTTGATTTTTAAAAGGTGCTTACTGATCAACAGGTCCAATTTTGTTGTAAACATCAAAAAATTCAAATTGGATTTCTATTGCATGCTGGAGCTACTGGCAATTGGGGTTGGGGCCAATATACAGGGCACTACTGGCTGTGTCTAGACATGGCATGGTCTGCCAGACAGGAACGACAGAGTGGGCATGGAAGGGGAGAGGGGGTTATAACCCAACCTGGGAGAACTATTCCAGCACTTCTGGGCCAAGGGAGGTATGGCGGTGGGAGGAGGTTCAATAATAGGGGGAGAGCGGCACACGCAGGTCCAGAAAGGCCCCGACCGTGGAAACACGGTCGGTGGCCTGGTCGATGTGCTCGCTGTCCTTCAAACCTCCGTCCCATCCCCAAATTTGTAGGAGAGAGGGCTAGGGCGGAGCCGGTGCTGATGCTATGCAACGCCAGGTCGATCAAGAACAAATCCTCAACCCTGCGGGACTATTTCGCAGGGCATGGGGTAGACCTGGCATGCATCACCGAGAGCTGGGTGCGTGAAGGTGAAACAGTCGCCCTTAAAGATCTTGCGCCACCCGGCTTCTCGGTCCTCCATCAGCCCCGGCTCCATGGTAGGGGGGGTGGGGTGGCGATCCTAGTCCGGGACAGCTATGCCTTCAGGGCTCTCCCAGCACCATCGATCCCAGGAGTTGAATGTGTCGGCCTGACGTGGGAATCGGTCGAGAATGTGGCCATCTGGGCGGTGTACCGTTCACCCACTGCCCCGCCCGATGCCCTGCCGGGCCTGCTGGAGGCGGCGGCCGCCTGGACATTGCAGTTCCCCAAATTATTAATTTTGGGGGACTTTAATGTCCATGCGGATTTGTCGGCTCCAGGACTTGGCCTGGACCTGGTGTCGGCCATGGCGACACTGGGGTTCTCGCAGTTTGTTGCTGGTCCCACTCATCAGGCTGGCCACACCCTGGATTTGATCTTTGGTGCTGGTGTTGAGATCGATCTGGTGGCTAACAACATCGTTCCGTGGTCTGACCACCATACCCTGAAGGCTCGCCTACGGATGCCACCCCTCCCCTGTTTGGGTGACGGACGCATTTTAGTCCGCCCACGGAGACTTATGGAATCCGAAGGATTCCTGAATGCTCTGCGGGACCCGATGCCCTCCGGTGTCTCGTTGGAGGCCTTGGTAGAGGACTGGCAGTCCCGCCTGTTGGCCGCCATTGACGAGATAGCCCCTGAGCGCCCTCTCCGCCCTCGCCTCAAGCAGGCTCCGTGGTTTACCGCGGAGCTTCGGGAGAGGAAGAGGGAGGTGAGACAGCTAGAGCGAGTGTGGCGGAAGACCCGCGACGAAGCTACAAGAACATCTCATCGCACGCTTATGAGGGCGTATGAGATGGCGGTGAAAGCGGCAAAGTGTGACTACTTTGCTGCGGAAATCGCGTCCGCTAGCTCTCGCCCAGCCCAATTATTTAGGGTAGTTCGGACTCTTACTGCCCTCGAAGGAGGGCACCAAAATAGTAGACAATTGGAACTTGGCTGTGAGGCTTTTGCGAGCTATTTTGCGGATAAGATCTTGTCGCTCCGTCATGACCTTACTGCCACAGTTGATACAGTTTGTGAACTAGAAGCTCCGTGGCCGTTACGGGGGATCAGGTTTGATGGCTTCAGGCGGCTCTCTTTATCCGAAGTGGACAAATTGCTAGGGTCAGTGAGGGCGACCACTTGCCCCCTTGATCCCTGTCCGTCGTGGTTGCTTAAGACCAGCGACCCACGGATAGGTGTTCCCCTGAGGGAGATAATAAACCTCTCCCTTACATCGGGAGTATTCCCTCAGCGGCTCAAGGAGGCAGTGGTTCGCCCTCTTCTGAAAAAACCATCGCTGAATCCGCGGGACCCCGCCAGCTACCGCCCGGTATCGCATCTTGCATTCCTGGGTAAGGTGGTTGAAAGGGCCGCCGCAGACCAGCTCCTAGCATTTTTGGAGGAAACTTCGGCCCTTGATCCATACCAGTCTGGCTTCCGTCCTGGCCATGGGGTGGAGACCGTGCTGGTCGCCCTGACAGATGATCTCCGTCGCCAGCTAGACCGGGGCGGGTCGGCCATTCTCGTGCTATTAGACCTGTCAGCCGCATTTGATGTGGTTGACCACGAGCTCTTGGTTCACCGCCTCGCTGATACTGGGATTGGAAGGGTGGCTCTTAAATGGCTATCCTCCTTTCTAGAGAACAGGTCACAGAGGGTCGCTGTGGGGGAGGAGTTATCCGACGCCTTTGCACTTCCATGTGGGGTGCCACAGGGAGCGGTGCTCTCCCCCACGTTATTTAACATCTATATGCTTCCCCTGGCTCAGCTGGTACGGAGTTATGGGCTTGGGTGTCATCAGTACGCTGATGATACCGAGCTCTATCTCTTGATGGATGGCCGGCCAGATCTCCCCCCAGAAAAATTCGCCAGTTGTTTGGAAGCAGTGGCTGGATGGATCAGGAGGAGCCGCCTGAGACTCAACCCCTCCAAGACGGAGGTCCTTTGGCTAGGCCGAAGGGAGCAGGAACAGGAAGCGCGTCTTCCCTGCCTGGACGGGGTACAATTGTCATCTGTGCCCCAAGCCAGGAATTTGGGAGTGATTCTGGATACCTCACTTTCCATGGAGGCCCAGGTCACTAAGGTAGCTCGGACGGCGTTTCTCCATCTACGCCAAGCTCGGCTACTAGCGCCCTACCTGCCCCCGGAACACCTGGCCACTGTGATCCATGCAACGGTTACTTCTAGATTAGACTTCTGTAACTCGCTCTACGCGGGCCTACCCTTGTCTCTAACCCGGAAGTTACAGCTGGTACAGAATGCAGCTGCACGGGTCCTCACTAAATCATCTTCGAGGTCCCATGTTCAGCCTCTGCTGAAGCAGCTGCACTGGTTGCCAGTTTGTTTCCGGATTAGGTTCAAGGTTTTGGTATTAACCTTCAAGACTATACGCGGCTTGGGTCCTGCATACTTGAGGGACCGCCTATCTCCTTATGCCCCCCGCAGGGTACTTCGCTCTGCGGGTAAGAATCTGCTGATGATCCCAGGACCCCGGGAGGCACGCCTGGCCTCGACAAGGGCCAGGGCCTTTTCGGTCCTGGCCCCTACCTGGTGGAACGAGCTCCCTGAAGAGCTGCGGGCCCTGTCGGAGCTCTCTGAGTTCCGCAGAGCCTGCAAAACGGAGCTCTTCCGCCAGGCGTTTGTCTAAGGCCGGGTGATGGCCCGGGGCTAAGATCGGACCCCTCTCCCCGGAGGGGGGAGGCCAGTACTAGACTGACCTGGTTCCCCAGATTGTTCCACCTTATGCCCAATTATCCATCCGTTCCCTTCTGCTCATCCAGTGGGCCTGTACGGGAATAGTTTTTTAATCGCCATCATTGTGACTCAGTCATTATTTTAATGGGGTTTTAATGGGGAATTTTAATGGTTAATATATTGTATTTGTATTAAAACATTGTGAACCGCCGCGAGCCGGTTTCCGAGAGCGGCGGTCATACAAATCAAATAAATAAATAAATAAATAAATAAATAAATAAATAAATAATAACCTATAAAAGGTAAAGGTAAATCTGTGCAAAGGTAAAAGGTAAAGGTGTGCAAGCACCGGTTCGTGTCTGACCCTTGGGATGACACCCTCTAGCGTTTTCATGGCAGACTCAATACGGGGTGGTTTGCCAGTGCCTTCCCTAGTCATTACCGTTTACCCCCCAGCAAGCTGGGTACTCATTTTACCGACCTCAGAAGGATGGAAGGCTGAGTCAACCTTGAGCCAGCTGCTGGGATCGAACTCCCAGCCTTAGGGGCAAACCTTTCAGACTGCATGTCTGCTGCCTTACCACTCTGCACCACAAGAAGCTCTTCAATAACCTATAGTATTGTCCTAATAACTGCTTCTTCTAGCCTTCTCTTTGATGTTTTCCTCCTGTCTAACTGTGGAAGTCATTTAACAAACCACGTTTCAGGCTATTCTTCTCTGGGATATTTTTAAAAGGAAATTAAGTTGCTAGCACTCCTTTTCCTTACTGAATTAGCTCTAGTTCCCTGTTTGCTAAGGGCATATTAAGTACTCCCGTTTCATAAGAGTAGACAATCTTGCATTTAACAACTTCCTGTTTACTCTTGTTTTTTTTTTAATGTTTCAATATAAGAGGGCTCCAAAGCTGTTTGGGGAAATACATGTATAGGAACAATTCAGAAAAAAGAGTACATTTATGGCTCTGGGTAAGTACAGTCTTTGTTCATTGATTCTCAGGACTAGAGGTCAGAAGTATGTTCTTAGAGTCAACAAATTGACCTTCAAATTGCTCAATTCAGGTATGACTGAGCATACTCAAGGTGTCCTAATTTCTTGATCTATTAAATGGCAAGGAAATGTGATCTGGACTATATGGGTTAGCTCGTGTGCAGACTCTACTGATTAAATTACTGCTGTCAGCAGAGTGGTACTCTGTGGGAACCAATGCCCTCCAGGACTTGCATTCTCATCTTATGGCCGCAATTGACAGTATTGCTCCTTGGCACCATCTCCGTCCTTGCCTCAGACAGGCACCATGGTATACTCATGAGCTTCATGAAAGGAAAAGGGAAGTGAGATGGCTATATCTGAGGCAGGAAACTCATGGCGAAGCATCAAGAACATCCTACTGCACACTTATGAGGGCATATGAGATGGTGGTGAAGGTGGTGGAATATTAATTTTTTGTTGCTGAAATCACATCTGCAAGCTCTTGCCCAGCACAATTATTTAGGGTAGTTTGGACCCTTACTGCCCTCAAGGAAGGGCGCCAGAATAGTAATAGATTGGATTTGAGCTGTGAGGAATTTGTGAGCTTTTTTGCAGATAAAGTCTTGTCACTCCACCATGACCTTCCTGCCACGATTGATACAAAATGTGAACTGGAAGCTCCATGGCCATCAATTAGAGTTGTGTTTTAAGGCTTCAGGTGGATCTCTTTAACCAAAGTGAATATGTTGCTGGGTTTGGTGAGGGTGTTTACATGTCATCATGGTTACTTAAACTGGGTGATCAACTGATAGGAGACCTTTGAGGAATATAGTCAACCTCTCCTTATCATCTGGAGAGTTTCCTTAAGGGCTGAAGGAGGTAGTGGTTCTCCCTCTTCTAAAAAAAGCATTGCTGGATTCATGGGACCCTGCCAGCTATTGCCCAGTTTTGCATTTGGCGTTTCTGGGTAAGGTGGTTAAGTGGGCCACTTCCAACCTGGCCATGGGGTGGAGACTGTGCTGGTTGCCTTGATGGACAATCTCTGACATCAGCTGGATTGGGACGGTTCAGCTATCCTTATGCTTTTGGATCTGTTGGCTGTATTTAATGTAGTTAACCACTACTTGCCAGAAAGGGGATGTGGGAGACATCCATACAGGGCTAGTCTCCTTCCTCCAGAACCGTACCCAGAGGGTGGCAGTGGAGGAAGAGTTGTCACGCTCTTATGCACTCACTTATGGGGTGCCACAGGGGGTTATAATCTCCCCCATGCTTTTCAAAATCTATATGCACCCTCTGGCATAGTTGCTCCAGGGTTCTGGACTGGGTTGTCACCAGTATGCGGATGACACCTGTATCTTCTGATGAACAGCTGGCCAGACTACCATCCCCCCAAAAAAAACATTTGCCAGTTGTTTCATAGTGGTGTCTGGATGTCTCAGGCAGAGTTGTCTGAAACTCAGCCCCTCCAAGACAGAGGTCATGTGGCTGGGTAGAAGGGGCAGGATCAGGAATAACATTTATCTGTCCAGAAGAAATCATCTGGGACCTGGGCACAAGGGAACCCGTAGGGAAACCAATGTGGACCTGCAAGGGTAACAGAAGGAGTAGAAAATGTCAGGGAAAGGGGGTCAAGGAAGAACCATTGAGAAACCTGACTCATGTCAACCATATATATTTATGTTTGTTGAAAAGAAATGGAATCATATACAAACAAGAAGGGAAGAGGACATTTAATATACAAGAATCTCTTGTTCAAGGATTCCATGTACTTTGCTGTAGCCAATTGGCACTTGCTATTAGTGTGTTTAATTTACATCACGAGACCTGCTTCTAGAGTGGACTGTGCAGATTAGCTGCAAACAGCAGCTGTACCCAACTAATTACTACCATGCATGAAATATAGAAATATGAATGACTGGGAGAGAAAAAAGTCCCTTCTACTCTCTGCCTTTCAGCTGGTAACATCTGTTCCAGAGACACCAGCTCCCATTAGCAGCTACAATAATTGAAATGAATTGCTGCTTATATGGAACACAATGACCCTGTGTCTTTCTGGGTTCTGTTGTGATGATGCATCACTGCATGCACATATACCCTAAATAGGATTAGTATACTCAGCTGAGAACCAGGTATATACATTTGCATCTGCTGCACTAATTGTTTCATGTCAGAAACATAGAAATCTAGATACTATTTCACCATTGCATATTGTATAATGTTGTAGGATGATGGTTTAACAGAAATAAAATTATACTTTTAAAGCATCCTGTGCTTTGTACAATATTCTTGGTGTAGTATGCTATGTAGGTACTAGGTGCTATTTATATTTAAACAAATATGCTTGGTTCAGCTTTTTTTCTATGAAGAAAAAATTGATTAGGGATATAAGCAGTTGTTGCTGTCAGCCTGCTCAGACAACACCGGAAGCAATACATGGCTGTGTAAAAATGACAATTACAGAAGTTATATTGGCAAATATACTGGTTTCACAGCTACGTGCATCCCAAGTTCGAATCCCCATATAAATAAAAATGGGGCGAGGGGGAAGCTAGTATTAATTTCACTTCATAAACTGAGGTGCTTAATATTTCTCTTATGAATGCCCACTGCAAGCAGAGGTGATTAGAATGAGAATTACAAAGCCAAGCAGGCATGTTTCACTTAAGTATTCATGAGCTTCAAAGGAAAAATAAGTAAAGCCCTGACCTAGAAATGCATTCAAAACTGTTATTTCTTTATATTTGGGAATTGGAAATGGGGTGTTTGTATAAAAGCAGCTGTGAGGTTTTCTTTTTTTTCTTATGCCTTTTTATACTTGTTTTTGTATTTCTGATTCTGTTTTTCTTGTTCCTGTTATCACTTAACTAATTGGTTGAGGCTGGGGCTGATAATAGACCTATACCCCCCCCCGGGGACTCGGGTTCCGGACCCGAAGCAAAACATCATCAGGACCTCCTCTCCACCCGCTAGTAGTGGGGGGGGGGAAGTTGAGCCACCGTTCTTGTCATGCCGGTAATATTGGAAACGCTATTGTTGTTTTAATGGGGTTTTAATGGGGATTTTGGGATATTGTTACCCGCCACGAGCCATAAGGGAGTGGCGGGAAATAAATATAATAATAATAATAATAATAATAATAATAATAATAATAATAATAATAATTTTTATCACACTATGTGTGATTACCAAACATGATCCAAGCAAGAAAAAAACACAAGAGGATTCCTTCTTGTTGTGATTTCCCCCCATAAATAGAAATGTTGTGCTTGTGCTCCAAAGACCTCTGTTTAGAGGAAATTTACAAAATGCTACAAACAACACTGCAGGAATCCAACTCTTCTCAGCTGGCAGTGGAATAAACTTTAGTAACATCATCCTAATTTAAAAGAGAAAAAACAATGTTATTTGGTTTGAAGATATTTTGACAGTTGTAAGTTTGCCATAGTGATATCAGACCATGTCATGTAATCGGCTTTGGTGGCCGATTTGCTTGTGGCCTGGTGAATTTCTCGCTGGGGGGGTGGGAAGAGGGAGCCACAGCCCAGTGCTGAGGCCTTCACGGCCCGGCATCGGGCCACGGCCCGGTAGTTGGGGACCACTGCTGTAGGACATAAGTCCAGTTGCCTGTGTGATGGTGACAAGGATCCAGTTGGGGCGGTCACTTTATTTCCAGACGTAGACCAGGTCATCTGGGCTGAAGGTGTGGAGAGTGGTGGAAACCTCTTGACATGCTGACCAGGTTGCATCGTAGGGTGCATAGTTTCTGGACCATCAACAGCTCTGCTGGGCTCTTCCCCATTGCAGAAGATGGTATCATGTGCTGACTAGCCAGGAAGTGGGCTAGGTGCTGCTGCTAGTTTCCCTGTGTCAGTTTAGACAGTGTGTTCTTTCTTATTTGGACCATGCACTCAGCCTGTAAGTTCACTGAAGGGTGGAATGGTGCCAAGGTTACCTTGCAAATTAGGCGCTCCTCTAAGAGTGCTCTGAATTCAGCTGAAGTGGACTGTGCCCTATTTTCCAAGACGATCATGTCCAGCAGTCCATGGATTGCAGGGGTGCTGTGGGGCTCTTACAACCATGGCAAACAACATGGATGCCATTGGAACGACCTCCAGCCACTTGGAGAATGAATCTACAATGACCAGGAAGCACTGCATGATGCTGGGGTGGGCATCATGCAGTGCTTCCATAATGGGCAGGTACAACTTGAGGGGCACTATGATTCAGTGCCCCATAGCAAACAGCCCTTGTGGGCTGACAACTAGGTTTGCCAAGCAGTGAAGGGCATGAAATTTGAGTCCTGTTTGCCGGTGTGCCACCCCCTCAACACCCAGTTGAGCACTTGGGAAGTGAGACAGACCTTGGTGGGGTAATCATCAGTGTCCATGGAGCACAGCAGCAGTTGTGGAAGCAAGTAGAGCAGCAGGACTTCCACAGTTGGGGCAGGATCCACATAGGCTTGAAGCAATGGCAGATGGCAGCATGTCCAATGGATTTTCTGGGCTGATGTTCAAGGATGAAATCATACCCATGGAGAAAGATGGATGTCCACAGCATCTGTCAGAGAGGATTTGTGGTGTTTTAGGCTCCGTAGTGAAGAGGCCGAGCAGGGGTTTGTGGTCCATGATGACCATAAACTATAGTGACCAGATATCCCGCTTTTGGCGGGACTGTCCCAACTTCAAAGGCTTTGTGCCTTTGTGTCCCAGGGCATTTCTAAAATGTGCTGCCTGCCCTGGCTTCTTCTCCCCCGCTGGAGGTGACGGTCGGCTGGCCGGCTGAGTGAGGCGAGTCCAGAGATGAGGTGGGGGGAGGCAGGAGTGAGCATGCGCAGATGGGGAGGGCGGTCAAGCTGCTGCCTCCACCCTGGCTTCAAGGCCAGCTGGGGTCAGGCGGGTGGTCATGTGGCTGCCTCTGCCCCGCTTCCCACTTTATACTGGTGTGCTGCCCCAGCCAGGCACATGCAGGGTTAGTGCAAGGGCAAGCACAGTTACCGAGTCAAGCAAGTTCAAAGCGCTTACCAGAGAGTAGTCAAAAGTCCAGTCTGGGTCTTATCAGGAATTGTTAGCTGACGAAGTCCAAAGGAGAACCGGAAGAGTTGTCATTTATCTTTACCAAGGTCAAGCCGGGAATCAGTCAAACATAGCTTCGCCGAAGCTTCGGGGAGCAGGAAACCAGTCAAGGCAACGGGTGGATATGTGCACAAAGTTGCAGCCACACTGAGAAGCACTTCTGCTGTGCTTAAGTACAAGCTGAGCTGTCACACCAAGTGGCTGCACCTGGTACTCAGCCTTCCTCCGATGAATGAGCCCCACCTGAGCCCAACCTAGCCTGTTGCTGTAGTCTAAGCCGAGCACTTTGCCTGCGTGCTGCCAATGTTGTCCTCCTGCATTCCCTCCTGCACTCTCGAGATGAGTCTGGGCTGTTCAGGGGTGTTGCTGCAGGCTGAGGTAATGCTGGTGCTTGTCTGGCTGGGACCTGGTTGTGGCTCCCTATCGGGACTTGCCTCTCTAAGCAGCACCCTGCTGCTTTGCTCCAGCTCCTCCACTTCTTCCTCCGAGGGAGCTGGCAGAATGAGCTCAGGCAGTGGTGCAGAGGCACCCTCTGGAGATAGGGCCATGACAACTGGCTAGCCGGCTGGCTGGCCAGTGAGGAGGGAAAGGCAAGCCGGGCGGCAGGCAAGCAAGGCAGGTGCAGCTGGGGCCGAAACGTGCCGGGGCCGCTCCCTCTTCCTGCCGAGCCTGAGCTCGTCTCTCGCGGCCAGCTGGGAAGAGAAAGCAGGTGGGCAAACTGGGGTGGAGGGTCCAGAAGAGACCATCCCCGCTGCTGCCGCTTAACAAGATCCCCCCACCTGCTGCTGCCCCCCGCCCCCCCCAGAGTCCCACTTCAGCTTCCTCACGATCTGGTCACCTTACCATAAATTGGCGGCTAGAGGTAGTCATGGAATTTTTTGATTCCAGCAACTATCACGAGTGCCTCCTTGTCAATTTGCACATGTTTGCACTCAGCAAAGGACACGGTCTGAGAGTAGAAGAACACAGGAGCATCATGCCCATTTGGTAGGCTATGGCTTAGGATGGTCCTTATTCCATGGTGGGAAGTGTTGCCAGCCAGCATACCCAGCTGAGTCTTGTCAGAGTGCACCAGCATGCTGTCCAAAGTTATTAGATGCTTGACAGACTCAAACGTAGATTGCTGAGCAGGTCCCCAGACCCAGGGCACCTTCTTGTCAAAGAGCTGATATAGAGGCTCTACAACAGTGACCTTTTTGGGTAGGAAGGAATAGTAAAAATTTAGAAGGCACCGGAAGCCTTGTAAATCATGTTTGGCTTTCGGCAGTGGTGTGTTCTGGATGGCTGTCATCTTGTCCTTGGTTGGATGTAGTCCAGCAGTGTTGATGAGGAACCTAAGTAACTCTATCGACCAGACACCAAGATAACATTTCTCTGACTTTGCCTTCAGGCCAGCTGCATTGAAGTGGTGCAGGACCTCTCAGAGATGGTCAGCAAGCTCGGGGACTGTGCTTCTCAGAAGTTAAAAGGTCATTAAAATAGGGAATCAACCCGAGAATTCCCTTTAGGAGATCTTCCATCAAATTTTGGAAGATTCCTGGTACCATGCTGACCCCAAATTGCAAGGGCTTGACCTGAAATGTCCCCCAATGGGTTATAATTGTTTGGGCCTTAGCTGAGTTGTCAACTGGCAATTGCTTGTAATCTTGGGCTAGGTTGAGTTTGGCAAAGTACCCTGCTAGAGATGCCAAAAGGTGGATAAGAGGCACTGGGTAAGAGTGATGTTGTAGTGGTTTGTTAAGCATGAAGTTGTAGACTGTACAGGTGCAGATGTCCCCATATGGTTTGATGGGGGTAGAAGTTGGGGTCTCCCAATGTGCGTTTAGCACCGGCTCAAGTAAGCCCTATGCCAGAATCTTGTCAAGCTCCGTATCGATGCAGGGCTTTAACATCTCCTGACCTTGAGGTGGATGGGCACCAATTGGAGATTAAGAACCAGGGAAACTGATGGACTGGTGTTGTTGCTGATTGAGTTATCAAAAACAGGTGGAAATTTACTGCAAATCTTCTCTCCAGATGTGGCCTGGATCCAATGGAGCCCACTGATGGTGATTCCAAGCGGCTCAGTTCAGTCTGGTGCTCCTCGACAATGACCCATGACAAATGGCCCAAAAAATTATTAAAGCATATATGAAAATCGCCAATGCCCCATATGGGAATGAGGCCAACCTGATAGTCCTTGACCATGTAGTCCAAAGGCTTAAAAGGAAGACCTCCATCCAGGCACAGGAGTTTGAGGGTCGCACTTGATTGAAAGTGATGACCCATTGTCCAGTTCCATGGCACAGGGAACTGCCTCTATGCTCATCAAAACACAAATCTTCTTCTTGGGGATGTTCTATGTGGAGTTAACTTAGACCGCATGGGGCCAGCTGGGTTTTCAGACAACTTCGGTGTCTGGCTGCAGCAGACTCACACTGTGAAGTTGAAGGTTATTTTTAGACTGTTACAGGAGATACAGGGGCATGTTGAGAGCGGCACACTCGCACAATGTGCCCCTTCTTGTTGTAGGCCCAGCATATGGCCTCACGGAACTGAGTCCTCGGCAGATCCCATACACAACACCTTCATTTTGCCTTTATGCTGAGTGTTGGAAGGAACCAGAAAGGTGATTTAGTACACTTTACTGGGGCTCATAACTCCTCTTAAAATATGAGTCCTCACCTTCCACACACACCTGGTGCTAACTGTGAGCAAGCTGGCTTGCTCACCTTCTGCTATGGTGAATGTTCAGTCCAGACAAAATGGAACTATTGCTGATGGTAAGGCTGAGTCCCTAAAGAGTGCAGTGCTTACTATATTTGATGAGATACAGCTGTGTCAGCCACATTCAGTTAAGTGTATGGGAGTCATACTGCCTTTACACATCTGTACCTAGTATATAAGGCCACCTGTTTATACTCTACTGCTCTGGCTCCATGGATCCATGCCACAGAAATCTTGTTGACAGGTGAAGATAGCAATATATCTCTTCAGAACGTTTCCTGTAACCTCTTGTAGAATGGCTTTGTGGAATGTACTTTCTGAAAAAGTCAGGAAGGCCCCCCAAATGTATAGCCTTTCAAAGAATTTGCAAGGACAAATTGTTTAAATGAACTTTCTCAATGATGAATAAGCATTGGGATAGATTGGCTTGTGAGCTATATTTCAGAGTTGAACATTGTTTATTTCTGTGAAGTAAGATATATCGCTTCATTATTGTTAGTCATCCTCATACCCTAGCGCAAGTTCCTTAGTGACAGGAAAATTAGAAATACCATGAAAGAAATAAATGATGAACTCATACAACAATCCTCTGAATACCAGTACGGAATGCTCTCCATTCCCACCTTCTTCCAGGAGCACTTGGACCATTACTATATAGAACAATTCAAATATTAACTAGATAGAACATTGGAGCAAGGGTTTTATTTTCTACCAACTAGACAGCCATGATCTATTCAGAAAATGAAATGAGAAAGAAGTACTGTTTAGAATATAACTACTGATCTATGGACAATTACATTTCTTACTTTGAGTGGTGGGTTCTCTCTGTTTTAATCTGTGCTCATAAAATGATTAATATTTGTTCTTGGAGAAGGCCAGAAACATTTATGTAGTAAATAGCACCAATTCCAAATATGAAAACATTTTTAGTGCCTTTTATTACCTACTGGTTTTCAGGGGACTAAAAATCTATCTGCCCCCACAAACGCTTAAAATTCAAAGATCTTGTCTTCAAGCATATTGCCAGATCAGATCATGTTTAGTACATGGAGTTGCTCAGAGATAGCTGCATATGATGCATAGTTTCAATTACAGCTTTTATATGACTAGACAGCATGGTGCCAGAGATGAACGATTGAAACAACCCAAATGGTCTCCTCTTCCTGGTTCAGTCATCTGAGCCTTTACTGTCAGTTCCTATGCCCACTTTTATTTTATGTTCTCCAGTCTACATTTGATACCACAGAGTGAAGGGGTGTGTTATTTTTAATGTAAATCTTATGCTTTATTTTCAAATACATTTCAGAAAAAACTCAATTGTGATTTCTAAATGATTTTTCAGAATTTTTTCTTAGTGGTAGTATTTACTTTCGAAAGGTTATGTTGGGGGATGTATGAATTAAATAAAAGTACAGACCAACAAATTGGGAATATTCTGAAGTCTGCACACTTCTGTATTGGACTTAAACATTCAGATATAAACCTTCTATGAAGGGAGAGTTTTAAATGTATTTAGTTAACTGTTGGTGAACAATAACGTATATGTTTAGTGCATGTGTGTTTACTACTTGTTACATTTTATATTTACTATAGATAGATTCAGTATGGCTAGTTGTCATCCGTTAAAACACTGTTGTTTGGGGGTTGACCAGAATTTGCTTGCTTTTTTATTAATTCAAATAATATTGTTAGTTTTATTTCTGCATTTCTATACAGTAAGAAGGTTTGGCTTTATGTTCTTTTAATGCCCTGCTTCATACAGGTGGTAGTTTGGCCCTTTTAGATAGATCTAATGACTATTTCAGACATACTTAGCAGGAGAGGGAATAGACTGCCTGCTCTTCAGGGCAACCTCTTAACATCAATGTGAATAAGTGGTAAGTAGAGATTACTATTGCGTTCCCACCCCATCCCACCTTGACATTATAGCATCCTTTAGAATATTATGCTTCTAAGTAAACTAACCCAGAATTATGAACTGATAACTTGGTAATGTTTGGGTCATTAAACAAAGTCTACTATACAGTAAACGGTCTACTCTATATGCTAGGACATTTGTTACATTAAAAAGCCCTCTTCTAGATCCTCTTATTAATATTAATGTCAAATAGCTCAAATTAATATTAATATCCCAGATTAACATTAATATCTCAAATATTAATATCTCCAATTGTATACCAAATCGCATTTGTGGGTTTTAGTACTTGGATTGTTCTTACTGCTCAGGAATGCCACCTTCCAAAATGGATGTGAAGGAGAAAAACAAGGCAAACCTAAAGAACTGAGATTTACAGTGGTAAATAGATTCTTCTGTTGGCAAACATTTCAGTAGATGAAGCAATGGTCTGTACATATGGGCACAGGGAAGCTGTGCCTAAGATAGAGATATGGATAATAAGAGAGCAGAGAAAAAGCAGAAGGGAACAGAATGTGTGTATGTGTGTATTCTTCTCAGCCTTTAGCTGAATACAGAGTTTGTGTGGGTGAGGAAATGACATACCCCAAGAGAAATTTTCTTGAATGCTTTTCCCAGTACTCTAAGTGTATCCCATTTCAATATGGACTTCAATATTCAATTTGCAATACCAAGTTTCAATCCTCAAAACAAAAGCTGTCTACTTACAGTTCAGGATTATAGCTGAAACAATAATTATATGCCACTGGAGCTAAAAAAAATTTTGTTTTTATTGAGTAGAGTTGACTTTCTTTCCCTGGGTTCTATCAATTGCAGTTCAGCTATGAAATGAGTCTAATCCAATAGTTTCAAAATGCAACCATAAGAATAGTTGTACATGCTGACTTCAGTGGACTGAGAAGGCTGCAACTCTATGTAAAAACTCTCCAGATCTTAGCTGATGTGTCATGGGCATCATTTTACAATCATGCTAAGACTAGTTTCAAAGCCCATTTATAAAAACGGGCTTTGAAAGGGGAGAAGGGGGAAGGGTAAGGGACACGCTCCCACACACCCACACACCCACCCCCTCTCCCAGAGCCCCCCCCCAAATGCAGCCCCGCGCTCCTCCCTGCAAAGCCGAGACAGAACCCCAGGCCCACTCACTGGCTTCGCAACGCTCCTGTCCCTTAACGGCGCAGCCGTGGTCCTGGGGTTGCCAGAAGCTCAGGGCGGCATGCAGAAGCCCAGGGCGGCCACGCGGGCTTCTGGTGGGGCCAGCCATTTCCTCACCGCTGCATCCAGCATCCAGCCTCTCGCCGGCACCAGAGGCCAGCAAAGCGCCTCTCGGTGCGCCAGAACAGCGGGCAGGGAGCCCCCACCAGCCGTGCTGCACGCGGCTGCCGGGGGCTCCCTTGCCGGCAGCCTGACGCCGGCAAAGGAGCAACTGCGAACCACGCTGCGCGCGGCTCACAGTTGCTCCGGCGGGGAATTGGAGGGACCAATTGGCAGGCGCTTTGCGCCTGCCAATTGGTCCCTCCAATAGTTTGTCCGGAGGAAGGGGCCAATCGGCACCCTTCCTCATCCCGGACACATCCCGCCTCCCAAGGCCTTACCGCCTGTGGCACCGCGGGCTGTGTTAAGATTTTCCTGGTGTATGGAAGTAATTTGTAGTCAGATTAATGGGAGATTGTTTCATTCATTCATTCAGTATATTTCTAGGCCACCCTCATCAAAAAAGGTCTCAGGTCAGCTTACAACAAAACGATAAATCCCATACAATAAAACATTAAAATCCTAAAAATTAATCTGTATAAAAACTACTAATTAATTCCATCAATTAAAACATCCCCATGGGACTGATGTTAGAACACTTTGGAATACAGGTAGTTGGCCCAACCTAGGTGGGGGAGAGTGGCTCATTCAAAAACCTGAGCGAGGGATTAGGCGGGGGTGGGGGGTGGTATCAACTGGTAAGAGTGCAACCTTCAATACTTTGGATGTCCCGTTAGAGCCCATGTCTCAGTGAGCAACTCATTCCAACATGCTGGATCCAGAACCAAAAAGGAAACTGGACTGGAATGAAACAATGGCCAATGTTTCATCCAGGAAACACTATAACTGCTCTGCAACTGCATGCTCAACCACTTTACCCAGAAATGGTAAATGCAAGACTGGAAGTAGATGGCTGGGTCAGATGGGTTGAGCAACATTTTTTTCAAAAATGATCTGAAATGGCCTCCTTCAGTCTCTAGATACCTGTCGGGAACCCGCTTGCTAACTGAAAAAACAGGGTGCCCCTTTGAAGAAAACGTCACGCCAGGCCTGGTGAACGATACAACAGGAACAAGCTTTATTTCAGCAACGTGGAGTCCGCTGGTATGGAGTAAGAGCTTCCACCGAACTCCAGGTGGAAGCTCCCTTTTATACAAAACCCACCTCCTTAGGCTGTATTGCCCCACCCAGTACTTGCGGAGGGAACATGCTGATACAATCATGACTCATGCACATATGCGAGGTTTTCCGGGGTTCCTGATGGCCCATTTTCCTGGAACAAAGGGCCATCTCCGGGCCCTTGTCAAAAGGTGGAGGGGGACATTGAGGTTCTTTAGCGGCCATTGCCACCTCAACGATCGGGTGGGGCGCCCAGCTGCCGGCTTGCCTATGATCACCATGCCCTACCTCCGTGATCGCGGGCGCCTCTGATGGCGGGGTTCGGTCCGGTTCCCAAGCCACCAAGGACCGAACCACGACATTCTGCCCCCCCAAAGGTCCATTCTCCAACCCCCCGGGACGGCCAGGATACCGCTTGTGGAAACGTTCAGTGAGTCGGGGCGCAAGGACGTCCGCTGCCCAGACCCATTCCCGGTCCCCCAAAGCGAAGTCCTTCCATTCCACGAGGTACTGCAACTTCCCCCTGTGGAGTCTAGAGTCCAGGATATCCGCCACCTCGTGGTGCTCCCCCCCCGGCAGGACCTCGGGCGCTGGCGGGGAAAACACGGGGTGCCAAACGTCACCGTCCGGAGTTTTTTTTAGAAGGCTCACGTGAAAGACGGGATGGATGTGCCGGAGGTTCTTGGGGAGCTTGAGCTTGACCGAAACTTCGTTGATCGGGGCCAAGACCTCGAAAGGCCCCAAAAACCGAGGGCCTAGCTTCTTGCTGGGCAAATTCAACCGTAGGTTCCGGGTGGAAAGGTAAACTCGATCCCCCGGTCGGATCTCTTCAGCTGGTCGTCTCTTCCGGTCGGCGTCCTCTTTCTGCGCTGCCTTGACTTTGTGGAGCTGCTCCTGCAGCGACTTCCAGCAGCTCCCGGCACGCTTCCCCCACTCGCGAAGGTCGGCCGATTCCCGGGCGGGGACCTCTCCAAGCTCCGGGAAGTGTCTCAGGTCTGTCCCGTAGACGACGGCAAAAGGCGACATCTCCGTGCTGCTGTGGTCTGCGTTGTTGTACGCGAACTCGGCCAGGGGGAGCAGGGGCACCCAGGTGTCTTGATGATAGGAACCGAAACACCGCAAGTACTGCTCCAGTACTTGATTAACCCGCTCGGTCTGCCCGTCCGTCTGGGGGTGGTAAGCGGAGCTCAGCCCTTGCTCGATGTCTAACAGGCGCAGGAAAGCTTGCCAAAACCGGGACACGAATTGTGAGCCCCGATCGGAAATCACCTTGTCCGGCAGCCCGTGCAGTCGGAACACGTGATCCAGGAACATCCGAGCCAACTGTGAAGCACTGGGGACACTGGCGCAAGGAATGAAATGGGCCTGTTTGGAAAATAGATCTACCACCACCCAGATCACCGTTTTCCCCTTGCTGGGAGGCAAGTCTGTTATAAAGTCCATGGAGATCACTGACCACGGCCGGGTCGGGACCTCGAGCGGGTGCAGCAGACCTTTCGGCTTGCCAACCCCCGGCTTGCAGGTCAGGCAGACAGGACAACCACTGACGTAAGCTTTTGTGTCCCGCCGCAGACTGGGCCACCAAAACCGCCGCCGGGCCAACTTCCAGGATTTTACGAAACCGAAGTGCCCGGCGGTCTTAGCATCGTGGCAGAGGCTGAGGGCTTCCCGTCGTAGCCCTTCCGGGACGTAGACAGCCTCCCCCCTCCGCCAGAGACCGGAGTCCAAAATCAAAGAGTCCCGGAGCTCAGCCAGCTCCTCGTCTGTCCCGTAGGCTGCCACTAGGCGGTCTCGGAGCGGGGCGGTCGCCGGGTCGGGCTCCCATTCCTCCCTGGCCCGACGCCTAGTGACGACCCCCCGTCCCAGCTGCTCCTCACCAAACACGGACCTGGTGCAGGGAGCGTACCCCTCCCCATAATGCGGCAGACGGGAGAGGGCGTCCGCGAGGAAATTCTCTTTGCCGGGGATGTGACCAAGCTTGAAATTGTACCGCGAAAAGAACTCCGCCCACCTCATCTGCTTGGCGTTCAGGGATCGCGGTTGCCGGAGCGCCTCCAGATTCTTGTGATCTGTCCAGACCTCGAACGGCTCCTCTGTTTCCTCCAGCCAATGCCGCCATTCGGTGAGGGCGAACTTAATCGCAAACGCCTCCTTCTCCCAGGTAGACCAGTTCCGCTCCGTTTCGGCGAATTTTCGTGAGAGGTAGGCCGCCGGCCTCAGCTGTCCCGCCTTGTCTCGCTGCAGGAGAACCGCCCCGGCTGCTGCGTCGCTGGCGTCGACTTGTACCACCATCGGCTGGGTTGGGTCGACGTGCAGTAGCGTGGGCTCAGACGCGAAAGCTTGCTTGAGGGCCAGGAACGCTGCCTCCGATTTCTCATTCCAGCCGAGCGCTGCGCTGGGCCGCGTGGCGCGAGGACCTCTCCCCTTGGTACCTAGCAAGTCCGTGAGGGGAGCCACTACGGAGGAGTATCTGGGGATGAAGCCTCTAAAAAAGTTAGCAAACCCCAGGAAGCTTTGTAGCTGTTTCCGGGTGCGGGGCCTTTCCCAGGCCAGCACCGCCTGCACCTTCTCGGGGTCCATAGCTATGCCCTGGGCTGAGATGCGGTAGCCCAAATAGTCCAGGGAGGGACGGTGGAATTCGCACTTAGCCAGCTTCACGTATAGGTGGTTTGCCAGCAGGCGCTTTAACACCTCCCTCACCAGGGTCACGTGCTCTTGGGGATCTTGGCTGTAGATCAGGACGTCGTCCAAATAAACAACCACCCCCTGAAACAGAAGGTCCTGCAACACCTCATTAATTAGACTCATGAAAACCCCAGGTGCCCCGCTTAAACCGAACGGCATCACTTTAAATTCGAATTGTCCCAATTGACAGTTAAACGCTGTTTTCCACTCATCCCCCTCCCGGATGCGTACCCGGTAGTACGCCTCCCTTAGGTCCAGCTTAGTGAACAGAGTCCCTTTGCCCAGCCGGGCCAGCAAATCCGGGATCAGCGGGAGGGGGTAAGCGTTCCCCGCTGCGATGGCGTTGAGGCCCCGGTAGTCCTGGCACAGCCGTCGGGACCCATCCTTTTTCCGGACGAACAAGACTGGAGCTCCCATGGGACTGGAAGCGGGCCGGATGAAACCTCGGGCCAGATTTTTACCCAAAAACTCCCGGAGGTCCTTGAGCTCACCCTCACTCATCTTGTAGATGCGCCCTTTGGGTAGTACCGCCCCCTCTGGGATGTTGATAGCGCAGTCCGTGCGGCGGTGTGGGGGTAGCTCGTCCGCTTCCCGCTCGCTGAAAACGGCTGCGAGGTCTCGGTACTCTGGCGGGACCTCGGGCTCTGGTATCTCCTGCTGCGCCGCCGCCGCTCCCCTGGGACGCGCCGCCGTCCTCTTGTGGCTGGAATTCTCGTGGGGGACCCGATGCCGTGCACCCACCGTCAAGTCGAACTTCAGGGTCCCCGCCCGCCAGTCCACCACGGGGTTGTGTTCCTTCAGCCAATCCAGGCCCAACACCGCCCGATATCCCGCTACGGGGACCTGGATCAGCCACCGCAGCTCTTGGTGGTCCCCTATGTGGATGGCGATAGGACCCACCTCCTCCCCGAAAGGTCCCCCCTGAATCGGGCTGCCGTCCATCTGGACGAAAACCAGGGGAACCTTCCGAATGCGCTTCGGTAGCCCCAAAGCCCGGGCTATCTGGGGGTGGACCATGCTGTGGTCGCATCCAGAGTCCAAAAGAGCCTCCCCCACCCAACTTAGTCCGTTCTCCGGGTTCCGGAGCTCTAAAATCACCACGTTCGGAGGTCGCGCCTCATGCTGTAGGGGTTTTCCCTCGCACCGCGGGACCTGCTGCCCGGCGCCGTCTACAGCAGGTCCTGGCCGTTTCCCGTCGCCTGGGCGCTTCCCGGTTCGTTGCGGAGGTCCTCCGCCCGGCGTGCCTGCTGGGGGCGTGTCGCACCTCCCCCCTGGGAGAGCCCGCGGTCCTCCCCCCCTTGCCGTTGGCACGCTGCTGCGAAATGTCCTGACCCCCCGCATTTCAGGCACAGACCTTCCCGGCGTCTCCTTTCCCGCTCGGGGTTCGGGGGTCGTTTGGGGCGAGAGTTGTCGGGGCCCGGTCTCGGCGCCTCGGCTGACCCGCCTTTGGCCTCCCGGGGGGGTGCGGCGGCCCAACCCAGGCTGGCTTCCAGCTTGGCGACCACAAAACACCACCCCTCCAGTGTAGACAGATCTTCTTCTGTCCCCTTGATCACGGCCCATTCCCTGAGCTTCGGGTTAAGGCCCTCCCGGAAGTACTCGATTTGGGTCTCCTCGTTCCAGGAGAACACCTTGCCTGCTTCCCTCCGGAAAATGTCTATATAGTCCATAACCCCCCTAGTACCCTGTCGAAGTCCCTTGATCCGACTCTTTGCCTTGTCCTCAGCCTGGGGGTCCTGGAATCGTCGGCGGAGCGCGACCACGAAGTCCTGCAGGTCCCGAGTTGCCGGGTCGCCGCGCTCGGCCAACCCTAGGTACCACTGACCCGCCTTGCCCTGGAGACACGAGGCCACCCCCCAGACCAAGTCCTCGGAGTCCTCATACCGGTCTCCATACCTCCGGGCATGCGTCAGCGCGTGGAGGAGGAACTGCGGGAGGTCGTCCGGCGTCCCGTCGAAACGTGCCTTAAGCTCTGGGGGGGAACGTTTTGGAGAGTAGTCCGACCCCCTCCGGATCCGGGATTCTCGGCGTCCGCCGTCTCGTCCTGCTCCGCTCCACCGGCTACCAATTTGCCCAACGACGCCGTGCCGCTCCCTGCCTTGCACGTCGCTCCTGCGTTGGTCCGGCTCTCGCCGCCCCGTCGGCTCACCCGCTCCCCCGAGATCCTCTGCTGTCTCGCCTCTCCGCTGGCCGTCTCGCCTACTCGGGACTGAAAACTGCTCCGGGTCGGGGTCCGGGGCCCGCTCACCAGTGCCGGGCTCGTCCTCGTCGCTGGAGACGTCCTCACTCGACGCGATCCCCTCCGCCGTTGTATTACCAGTCCCTCCGGGCCCGGCCCGAGCTTGCTCACGGGCTTCAGCTGCCTGCAAGCGCCTGGCCAAGTCCGCCATGGCCCGCCGCAGGTCCTCCAGGGATTCCTCAGGTCCTACCGGGCGAAGCGCCTGCCTCAGCTGGGTGTCCCAGGTTGGGGCCAACCCCCCAGACCTCGGCGCGCTCCCCGCCGTGCTTGGGAACCCCATGGCCCGGCGCCTTCCCTTGGCCGCCGCTGCCGAGGGTCTCAGGGTCCCGGACAGCTGCTCCTGGCCCCCCGATTTTCGGAGGAAATCCCCCGGGGACATTAAACTCATGTTCCCGGGGTTCGTGGGGGTCGAGACCGCCCCGTTGCTTGAAAACGCCATCTCTGGATCCGTCCCGATAAGCGCTCGGATGCGATGCCGACCCTGGAGTTCGGTGGGAAGCTCTTACGATGTCGGGAACCCGCTTGCTAACTGAAAAAACAGGGTGCCCCTTTGAAGAAAACGTCACGCCAGGCCTGGTGAACGATACAACAGGAACAAGCTTTATTTCAGCAACGTGGAGTCCGCTGGTATGGAGTAAGAGCTTCCACCGAACTCCAGGTGGAAGCTCCCTTTTATACAAAACCCACCTCCTTAGGCTGTATTGCCCCACCCAGTACTTGCGGAGGGAACATGCTGATACAATCATGACTCATGCACATATGCGAGGTTTTCCGGGGTTCCTGATGGCCCATTTTCCTGGAACAAAGGGCCATCTCCGGGCCCTTGTCAAAAGGTGGAGGGGGACATTGAGGTTCTTTAGCGGCCATTGCCACCTCAACGATCGGGTGGGGCGCCCAGCTGCCGGCTTGCCTATGATCACCATGCCCTACCTCCGTGATCGCGGGCGCCTCTGATGGCGGGGTTCGGTCCGGTTCCCAAGCCACCAAGGACCGAACCACGACAATACCAGCATTTGGGCAATTTCACCTAGCTTCAAACTCTTTTAGTGCTGCTGCGAGTTTTAGCCCACACAGAAAACAACATCCCCTCTTGCCACATGCTACTAAAGCATTTAAGTATCTGACCAGTGTGGTTCATCACTTAGTTCCTTTTCTAGTATCAAGGGCCAAACAAGTCATAGTGCTCATAAATTAGATTTCAGGAGTGTAGCCAAGATGGTCTTAAAGTTTACCACCAATTTGCTGGGCCACATAAGTGGGTTATCAGCCTAACCCTGAAAAAAAAAAGGCAGGTCCAGAGGGTGGACTTTATAGCAGCACATCCCTGCTAAGCTGCCTTCCTAAATTCTACCACTATCAGGCCCAGCCTCTAAATCTCCAGGAATATTCCAATCTGAAGCTGGCAAGTCCTTTCCTCTTTCCTTATGCTTCATTCCTATACAAGGGTGTATAAAAACACATCACCTTCTTCCATAGGCTTAGCTGTGTTATTTTTTATAATGTTTTTATTGTTGTTTAATTCCCTTAATTCATGGACTTGAGATCAATGGATTCAAAGCTGGAGTAGCTCTGAACAGTACTGCAACGTGAGTCATCATTTAGACACATTCCTTTAAAGGTGTTAACTGATTGAAACCCTCAACAAACTTGTCAAATGATACTTTCATAGTAGCATTCCATAGAACTTTCATAAGAATGTTGCAGAACAAAAAAAGTCAAATAAATATGAATTTGAACTTTTAACACTGAAATAAATCTAATAATAAGCACAAGTATTTGCAGATAATGTTTTTAAAATGTGTCACAGAGCACACTAGTTCATTCTCCATTTCTCTTCACTGTTTGAAATAAAGGAGTTTCTAAAATTCTTTAGTAATGTACAGCTCTTTTCTGTAACCATATACATTTACAAGAGACAAAGATATAACCTGTTTCTATTGTAATTTTTGAATACATAAATTATGCTAGTCAACCAAGTAGACTTTGCTATATCTGCCAAAATGTCTATTCTGGCCCCCAAAAGCAAAAAGAAATACAGCACGACAGAATAGCCTCTGTAAAATTATTAAATCTCTGGAGACAATTCTAATATTCATAAATTTCATGGGAGTGAGAAATACTTTTATCACTTGGAAAGACTAGAAGAACATTTATCCAGCACCTCATATAGCAATAATGGAGGATTTTACAAGGTCGTTCATCTCCCTTCAATAAATTGTTATATTCATAAATTACATATTTTACTTGTTGTCTTCTTATATTCCATTATATATTGTCTTTTAGCCTAGGGTCTTCAGAATTTCCCCACTTTCTATTTCTGTTCTGAGTTTATCATCTATCATTCTTAATGAAGGAGTGCATATATATAAAACAAAAAAGAGAGAAATTTTTAAATCTCAGAACTGATTTAATTTTTTAAAAGCTACAACAATTAAAATTTTTCCTTTCATCAAATTTGCCAGTCTGAAATACTTCTACTCTTAAAGAATGTTTGTAACTGTACTAAGTACTTACCCACATAACTGAGATGCTTCAACATCTCGTGTCAAAACTTCATGTTATGTATATCCCTGTCACATCTGTGAGTGATGGCTGAACCCCCCCGCCACAAGTCCCAGGAAGAGATATACACAGAAACGAAATTCCCACTAAGGGAAACACATATCCCCAGGCAGCTGATCATGCTCTCTCAGCCACTTGCTATCTTAGAGTAAGTTTATCATTCTCTACCTGTTAGAGGTAGTGCTTGTATTCAGTGTCAAGGGCAGGGCAGGGTGTGTGGTCCACCCTAAGTACAGCTTTAGAAAGGAGAGCCCTTGAAATCAGTGTTATTCACCATTCAGCCAAATGTCTTATGCTTTCTTTTAAAAGGCAGTTCTGGTTTAGTCACTAGGGGTGCAGGGAAATCTGAGCATAATACAAAGCAGTCCAGGGTGTAAACTGCACTGAGCTTTTATTCCAACCCCAGATCGATTCAGTCCCTGCCCTCTACACAGAATGTGATTTCCGTTTGGATTTGGGGCAATTTTAATTTTCCTTCTACAGCAAGAAGGATTGATCCGGAGTGACCCTACCTTTATTGTGCAATATCTGAGACTGCTTTAAATCCTGAATAAAGAAAGCTCCATGGTAGAGAACCTCTGATAGGCTACACCTGGTCATGTGACACGCTTGCCTTAAAGGAGAAGCCCCTAACTTCTCTCAACTTCTGTCGGTCCTGGATTTTTCCTCCCACCTCTGCCTTTTTCGATCCTCTCCCCCCCCCCCTCCAAGAAAAGAAAGAGGCTCCCTGCTTGGCTTCTCCCCCCCTTCAATAAAAGAAAGAAAGAGGCTTCAAGAAAAGAAAGAAAGAGCCCCCCCCTTCTGAGCCTCCCTAACTATGTGCAGAAGACTTTCCTGTTCAATGGGGAGGAGGGGGGAGAGGAAGACCCGAGTTCAAAGCGATCTGAATTCAACAGGATTGACAATGGAATAAAGAAAGTAAGTGCAGACTCTGCCCAGGATTGGCTAGATTTCCCTTTCTCCAAATCTGAAGCAAACTTGCTTAACAGATCATACATCATGCTGATAATTGCAATAGTATTTAACAGCTTGCAGGTCATTTTCCTTTCATCAAATATTCTAGCCTTTTCCTCTTTCTTTCCTTGCACCCAGCTCAGCTAGATTTTGCAAAGCAGTAGTTAGGGTGCTGCAGTAGGAGAACATAACCTTTCCATCTTCCCTCCATCCTTTTCCTCACATTTCTGTCTTCCTTCATCTAAATTTTATGTCCCCCCTTTTATTTTCATATCTTGATCTCAAAACCTTCTCATCCCTATGGTGACAGAATTTTTTAAAGAGTAGTATGCTACCTTTATTAATTGGATTGTAAGCCTGTGGTTGACATCAGCTGGCATTACCACACTGTCACTGGGTTTGCTGAGTACCCATTGTACTGGTTCTGTTGGGCTTGCAAAAATGTCTTCCCTTTATTTTCTACACTAGAGATTCTATGGTTTGACTTTAATCCTTTGAAAACAATGGAGAATGGGGGCACCTTCTAGTGGAGGGGCAGTATTATGTTTCTTAAGATTCTGGTGAAGCTTGCAATCAATATTTTGTGTTAGTAAAAGTTAGTACAAAGGCAGCTCTCAAAAATCCCTTGTAGATGTTTGGGATGGTCATCTCTTAGGCTTCAGAATAGAGAACAGAGGCCCTACCAAATGCCTACTCAGAACATAACTGGTTAAAAAAATGTATTGCTGTCACGTCATAGCTGACTTATGGCGATCCTGTAGAATTTGCAAGGGAAGTTACATTCAGAGGTGGCTTGCCATTGCCTGCCTCCACATCAGCCCTGCTAAGCTTCTGAGATCTGACGAAATAAGACTGTCATGGGGCTATCTGGGTCAGGACTAGGCTGAGAGTAATATGACTGACCCAAGGTCAACCAGCAAGCTTCCATGACATGAGTGGGTATTTGAACCTGGATTTCACAGATCCTAATCTGACTCTTTAACCACTACACTACACTGGTTCTCATAATGGAATAGCATGTTGGAATATATTATATATATTACTGGAATGAATATAAAATAAAATTTAACTGTGTTTCTTGTCTGGCTATTAAAACCAAGTTTCAGTCTGGTAGCACCTTTAAAACCAAATTCTGTTCTCCTGCTTCATACCAATGTGGTAACTCACCTGAATCTACGTTCTGCCCATTATAATTGTTTAATTTCATGATTATTACTAAAAGAAATTCTGTCATATAGAGGAGGGCCCCTGACCTGGATAGCCCCAGCCTGGGCTGATCAGATCTCAGAGCCATTGTAGAGGCAGGCAAGGGCAAACCACCTCCAAACATCTCTCGCCTTGAAAACCCCACAGAGTTGCCATAAATCAACAGTGGCTTTACAACAGAAAAAATGAAAATAGAAGAGGCGATGTTGAAAAATTCTCCTTCCTGGGCACCAAATAGGCTAGGTATGTCACTGCTTCTCCTTTGGATTTTGACCAGAGTATGGTGCATTCATATTCTTTGTCCAATCCTTTTACATCAGAAGTCAATCTATCATTTTCCTCCATTCTGTGGTGAACTCAAGTCAACAAAAGAAGGAGGTAGCTCAGATGCAGCAAAAACTGCACCATTTGAAATATCTTCCTGCCAAGGAAAGCATAAGCCACAAGGAAGATGGAAATTGTAAGAATGTTATGATAAAAATAAAGGGAAGAAGTCCTGTTCCCTTAGTACAAAACAGCCATGTCCTATTTTGAAAGCATATTTCCCCAACTGTTTTTTTTCCCCATCAGTGGCTGTATTGTACATAGATGCATGTTTCCACCTGATGATTGGGAAGCCATTAGTGCTGCCATGAACACAAAACAGTGGTAAGCTTATGGTTGCCAATGCATTGTCCCTGCTTTCAGCACATATAGCTTAATATGCAGCTTTAAACACTGGACTGGGAACTACATGAATTAACCTGAACAGATGGTTGGCACTGTCCTTGATGACAAAGATGGGAGAGAAGGAGGAGCTTGGATTCAATTTCCCATCCATTCTAAACAGATGATAGGTGCTGTTAAAACTGACAGTGCTGACCATCTGTTGGACACTCAGGCATTGGCAGATACAGCTATGTATCCATGTCTTTCAATGGGGCCAAGAAGTTGAAGATTAATATGCAGCTATTAATCAACTGTGTTTGCCCAAATGCAGATTTATGCCCCCACCTTTAATTTGTGAGCTATTCATCCTCTCCTCCAAATGCAGTTCTACTATAAAATAAAATTCCATTGGGTGATTTCTTCAGAGAAAATGAAAATAATATGCATTTGAGATCTGCATATAGCATCAAATACTCTTATAATTAAATTGTTCTTTTAGATCTTTCAGATATCCTATGGAGTGTGTTAAAACCTCTACAACAGATTAAATAAAACTGTTTTTAAGTAATGAAATTATCCTGATGGGAAAAAGACCCAATCAACTGAGGATTATTTCAAGTGCTACATGAGAAATGCACACTTACCATCTATGTAATTATATTTCAATAAACACTTTTGATAGTTACCTTTAAAGATATATTTTAATAGCAAAGTGGTATCATCACTAGCAGTGTGGGTATTTTTTTAGCTTGGATTTTAATTACATTTTGATTATGATAAGCATTTTCCAAAGTAAAGCATCTCCCAAGTGAGCTAAAATTAATGTTATAAATCAATTTTCTAAAAGTGATATGTTAGTAAAATACATCACCCAGTATGATAAAAACTGCTGCTACATTTATTTCTTGTTTCAAACCAGATAAAAATAACATTTTTAATATGTAAGAGCTGGTATATTTGAAGAGCTTATGAATTTTATAATAGTTTATTATATTTAACAAATTAAATATTATTAGCAAATGTTTTAAAAACCTGATTCCTTAAGTCTGAGTGATATCTATTATGTCTGCTGTATTATTTTAGTTGTGTGGAATGCAATATTTTTCAAAATACGTTTAATTGAGATGTAAGGGACTAGTGCTAGATCCTTGTCACAAACAAGGCATGGCCCTGAAATTACCTGAGGCAATTTTTGTGACCACAGTGCAAAGGATAGTACCTTGAAGCAGGCTTCCTATGCCCAAGCAATGTTGTGTGGGTGTAGCTGTGTGGGTGTAGCTGCTGGCCCTCTGGGAGAAGCCCAGCAGTGTCAACCAATGGCTGGCTGCCTCATTGACCTGCATGGCAGGCTTGTCTCAGAGACTTTCCTCCTACCCATCCCTTCCTTTTTAAAGTCCATATGTCTGATAGGTTCCCTCCAGATTAGCTTTGGCCATCCCTCCCACCCTCTCTTGTTCAAGGATTTTGTTGCAGAGTTGTGATTTTTATTCTGGTAATTCTTTTTTTTTCTTAACCTGTCACAGTTTTATGTGGCTTTAGGTATTGGGCAGGATCCATTTGGGGAGAGGCTGTACCTGTGTGCTCACCTCCCCTGGGTGGAGACCCTGTTAAGGGGTCTTGAGGGTGGGGCCAAATACTGGCAAGCTCAGCTCAAGGGATGACACTTAGTTCCACTTACAGGTAGGAAGAGAGCTACACAGAGGCATGCACACATGTCGAATCACTGAATTTGCCATCCCTGGTGTCCTCACAGCATGCAGGATGGGTAAGAGTTTCATTGACTAGAAGGCAGATTGTGTAATAGTAGCTTATGTAATACCCGTGCTCCAGTGACAGTCAAACTGTGGCTTGCTTTTACTAAAACATTTTTCCTAGTGTTTGTGTTTTCCTACCCTGCTTCCTCCCCCCACCCCTCATCTTCTTTTAGGATTAAAGTTTTTGGTGGACAATGCTCTGTCCTGCAAAAATGCCAATTTATTTATTCACTTTTACTCTACCCTTTCCCAAGGGCTCTAGGTGGATTACACACACACAATCAAACACACATGTGTATATAATTAAAAATTTGAATATGATTCAAAATCTTGAAGTTAAAACTAGAATTTAATAGTCTGAGCTGCTTCTTGTATAGAAGAAGAAAGCAGGGGGGAAATAATGTTATGATAAGGTTTAATTGGGTGGACCTATGTAGAGTATGAGTAGGGAGACCAGCAGACTTAGATGTGTTTTACAAGTCCTCAACCATAGACCTGATGGGACAGTTCTGTCTTACAAGCCCTGCAATGTTTTAGGGAAAATATTTTAGTAAAAGCAAGCCACAGTTTTACTGCCACTGGAACACTGTTTCACATCCCACAGGTCTTTGATCTCACTAGGCAGAGCATCCGGCAAGCCACAGGCAGGGATGAAAAGGCCAGGCCCTGACTGAGGCCAGTTTTATTTCTTTAGGGTTGGGGATCCACAGCAGACTGATGACTGGATCTTAATGCTCTTTGGAGGATATAATGGGAGAGTTCCATACTGTTTATATGACAGTTCCAGACTGTTTGAGATTTTTTAAAGTGAGAACCAACACCTTGAACCCGATTCTTTAATCTGGATCCAGTGCAGCTGGGAGAGTACATATTGTATATATGTTCTCCACTTGATCCCAGTAAGGACCCATGATGCTGCATTTTGGACCAGCTGAAGTTTTGGGAGCAGCTTCAAGGGCAGCCCTACTTAGATCAAGTCACAGTAGTCTAGTCTGGAAGTGACTATTGCATGGATTACAGTGATTAGGTCAGATGTCAACAAATCAGGTGCTGATTGCCTGGCAAAGATGGTAGAACGCCTGGTGGGCAATGTTTGTGACCCCGAAACTCCAGACCAACCGGGCAAGGGAGCACATATAGAAGTTAAACAACATTGGAAAGAAAATAACTCTCTGCAAGACCCACATACTAGGGTGTGCCACAGGGAGGTTCTCACTCCTAGTGTCACCCTTTGTCCCCCAAACTTGGAGAAAGGATTGAAGCCATTTAAGGGCAGCACCCTGAATCTCAGTGTTGGCTGGACACTGGGTTAATAGCCCATGATTGATAGTCTTGAATGCTGCCATTAGGTCCAATAGTAACTGCAGCACTGACCTGCCTAGATCCAGCCATTTCCAGAGATCATCTGTGAAGGTGACCAGAAGTGTTTCGAACCGGTGGCCAGATCAGAAGCCAGATTGGAACAGACCATAAATAAATAAAAAATACAAAGAGAAACACTAGGATGAAAAGCCTAGATTCACAATAAGTTTGTAATTGTCTCATGGGAGCAAAAGATTTTATTTATTGAGCAAGAAAGTACTGTCATCAAAACATTATCGAAACTGAGGCCAACGAAACAGGTATTTACATATATATCAAACCCAGCTCCCCCACCTTCCGTGGGAAAACAGAGAAAGTAGGAGAACATCCCCTGGTCCAGATGAAATGCACCCGAGAGTACTCAAAGAACTTTCCAGAGAACTTGCACAGCCCTTGTCCATCATCTTCGGAACCTCTTTAAGGACTGGAGATGTCCCGGAGGACTGGAAAAGAGCAAACGTTATTCCGATCTTCAAAAAAGGGAGGAAGGATGACCCGGGAAACTACAGACCAGTGAGTCTGACCTCTGTTGTGGGGAAGATAATGGAGCAGATATTAAAGGGAGCGATCTGCAAACATCTGGAGGACAATTTGGTGATCCAAGGAAGTCAGCATGGATTTGTCTCCAACAGGTCCTGCCAGACCAACCTAGTTTCCTTTTTTGACCAAGTAACAGGTTTGCTGGATCGGGGAAATTTGGTTGATGTCATTTACTTGGATTTTAGTAAAGCTTTTGACAAGGTTCCCCATGATGTTCTGATGGATAAGTTGAAGGACTGCAATCTGGATTTTCAGATAGTTAGGTGGATAGGGAATTGGTTAGAGAACCGCACTCAAAGAGTTGTTGTCAATGGTGTTTCATCAGACTGGAGAGAGGTGAGTAGCGGGGTACCTCAGGGTTCGGTGCTCGGCCCGGTACTTTTTAACATATTTATTAATGATCTAGATGAGGGGGTGGAGGGACTACTCATCAAGTTTGCAGATGACACCAAATTGGGAGGACTGGCAAATACTCCGGAAGATAGAGACAGAGTTCAACGAGATCTGAACACAATGGAAAAATGGGCAAATGAGAACAAGATGCAATTTAATAAAGATAAGTGTAAAGTTCTGCATCTGGGTCAGAAAAATGAAAAGCATGCCTACTGGATGGGGGATACGCTTCTAGGTAGCACTGTGTGTGAACGAGACCTTGGGGTACTTGTGGATTGTAAACTAAACATGAGCAGGCAGTGTGATGCAGCGGTAAAAAAGGCAAATGCCATTTTGGGCTGTATCAACAGAGGCATCACATCAAAATCACAAGATGTCATAGTCCCATTGTATACGGCACTGGTCAGACCACACCTGGAGTACTGTGTGCAGTTCTGGAGGCCTCACTTCAAGAAGGACATCGATAAAATTGAAAGGGTACAGAGGAGAGTGACGAAGATGATCTGGGGCCAAGGGACCAAGCCCTATGAAGATAGGTTGAGGGACTTGGGAATGTTCAGCCTGGAGAAAAGGAGGTTGAGAGGGGACATGATAGCCCTCTTTAAGTATTTGAAAGGTTGTCACTTGGAGGAGGGCAGGATGCTGTTTCTGCTGGCTGCAGAGGAAAGGACACGCAGTAATGGGTTTAAACTTCAAGTACAACGATATAGGCTAGATATCAGGAAAAAATTTTTCTCAGTCAGAGTAGTTCAGCAGTGGAATAGGCTGCCTAAGGAGGTGGTGAGCTCCCCCTCACTGGCAGTCTTCAAGCAAAGGTTGGATACACACTTTTCTTGGATGCTTTAGGATGCTTAGGGCTAATCCTGCGTTGAGCAGGGGGTTGGACTAGATGGCCTGTATGGCCCCTTCCAACTCTATGATTCTATGATTCTATGATTCTATGATTCTAACATCAAATAGCCGTAAAATTCAGATAAGGGAGTCAAGACTCCAAGGGGAAGGGGGGGAGTAGATGGACCAGTCAGTGATGAGAGGGAGGGGAGGGGTAGAATGCAAGAAGTAACATCAAGGGCCATAAACAAAGTAAAGAAGACAAGCTGCCCCTTGATCTCTACAATCTGATATTCTGCATACCTACCTACATAAAAATTACTAAATAATGGCAGAAACCACAGGATTCTAACACAAATGTATTTTGAAACCACTATATTTTTCCTGTCTTAAAAAAAAAATTCTCTCATTCTACACCAGTTTGGTGTAGTGGTTAGGATTGTGGACTTCTAATCTGGAATGCTGAAAGCAGACTCCTTAAATGTCATAATTTGTTTTTGCATTTGCCAGTTAATCTGTATATGTAAGAGAAATTCCACTGCTTTATGAAATAAATGTACTAGTGGCCAAAATAATGAAATAGCTATGTGCACATTTCTTTTCATCTTGGGAAGTTTGAATTAATAAATGTCTCTTTTGGGAATAGTAACAAAGTGCAAGATGTCTAGAGTAAATTTTATATTGATCAACAAGACCCAAATTCACTCCAATTCAATATTATTTATTTTGGTAATTACTAAATAGAGGAGGCAGAACCTGGATTGGAACCAAGATTGACATTCAGACTTAATGCCATAATGAGGCTTTAATAAACTAGCAACAGGCAGCTTTGCAAAATGAAATGAGCAATGATCATAAACTAATAAATCAGTACTGTGGATCTTAAATACATAAGTAGTACAGATAAAATTGTTGCTTTGCAGCCCTAATATAAGTATTGCCCTAATATATTTTGAAAACAAACCTTTAATCCCCCCCAGATATTGAAAGATATTAAGAAATGTTACAAAAATTGTTATTCTGTAGAAAATCTGTAAGTTTCAGCTAAAAGAGCTGAAAGTGGTGTTTATTTCCCTTTAGATTTGAGCTTGCAATAGGGCAGTCTTGCCATGAGTACCATGTGTGTGAGAGTTGAAAGAATGGAAAGGCCTGCAGTCTTTGGGTCAGCTGAGTAGAAGATATACACACATGACAGCACTTACTTATTTATTAACCAAAGAGTTTACAATGATTCCTTGTGTGAACTGACACCGCTTCCAGAAGTGATATAATACTGTGACATACCTGCCCCCCCCCAAAAAAAACTTCTGCAGATTTAGGGTCACCAACCTCATGAAATTACAACTGATTTCCAGATGGCAGGGATCTGTCCCCAGAGAATGACGGTATGCCATTGTTTCAAGCTGAGGCCTTTCCCTTCCCCAAATGCCACCTTCCTCAAATTCCATCCCAAAATCTCCAGGATTTCCCAACCTGGAATTAGCAGCCTTATACAGATAATGGCTGGCAGTCCTACTACCCACACTGCTTGGCTTGCCCAAGTTGTGACCACTGTATAACTGGGCCCATCCTGGTGATAACCACCATGCAACTGTGTCCAACCTAGCCTAGAAGAAGGAAAGTTGGTTTTTATACCCAGCTTTTCACTGCTTGAAGATCTCTCATAGTGGTTTATGATTGCCTTCCCTTCCTCTTCCTCCAACAGAAACCCTGTGAGGTAGAAGGGCCAAGAGAGCTCTGAGAGAAACTACTCAGTCAGAATAATACTATCAGAATTGTGATGAGTCCCAGGTCACCCAGCTGGCTTAAAGTGACCAGATTTTAACATTGGTAAAGCGGGACACCATTGACCGGGGGGGGGGGTCTCGATTTAAAATTTGGTCTATATGGAGCAATAAAAAGTTTCATAGAACGCATAGAACGCAAAAATAGTATTGTAATATATATATATTTAAAATTTCAACCTAAGTACAATTTGCCAGGTACCCCCAGATGTCCCTCCAAAAGTGGGACTATCTGGTCACCTTAAGCTGGCTGCATGTGGAGGAGTGGGAAATCACATCTGGCTTGCCAGATTATATGATACCGCTCTTAATCACTACACCATGCTGACCTAGCACCATCACACAATTTAGCCCGGCTTTCCCTAGAAAGAGTTTTTTTTTTTTGAGGGGGGGGGGAGAAGAGAAATCTGAATACAGGGGACCAGATAAGGATAGGCTCTCTGGTGGGTGGAAGAAGAGAAAGAAGCAAAAAATGTGTTGGGCTGGCAGGGAAGGGAAAGGTGAAATTGTGGAGGAGGGGATACAGAGGAAACTCTGATATCCCCACAAGCCTTTGTGGTGTCCCAGTTATATGTGCATGCCATAGTAGGGTGCTGAATTATTTAAAAAATATATTACTGTTTGTCAAAGCACAGAACAAAACTACCACTAGGTTCAGTTGAAGCACTCATTTCCATACAGGAAAATGCACTAACAATGAATGATATCTTTAACACTTTGCTCTATTATATAATTGTGAAAAGCTCTCCTGGTGGAGAGTGTCCGGGCCCTGTCCGGCCCTGTCCAGGTCCTGCACATGTCTGGTTCGACCCAGCCCCACTGGTACCCGCCCCCAACAGCCCAACCAGCCCAATCAAGCTGCATCTCCTGCCCAATCAGGCCGTGTCTCTCGCCCCTAACTGTCATGACCAACAACTTTGCTCACTTTTCCTCAGACCATTGATGGAGCTCGCAGATCGCTGATGAATACGCCCCCTCCGCCCCCCCCCCCTTTCAGGACTGCTGATAAGGTGCCTCTAACAGCCCCTGACTGAGGTGAGGGAGGCGTTTCCAAGAGCAATTCAGGGGAATCTGTGGGGGTACTTGTGATTTCCTTTTGAGGGGGTGGAAAGCTTTCCCCTTCTGTCAAGCAGTTGGCTGACAGGGAGGCCACAGAAACGCCCCTTCTCATTTAAAATACTGCTCTGGCTGGCCTCACTGCTGGAGGGAAGAAGCAGCCAAGCAACTCTCTGTAGATTCGAGGCCTACCACACAAAGTTGTTGTGCAGATGAAAATGGATGCTGTTATAGAGGTTCTTCTGCCTCCTGTTTCATCTGCACAACAACCCTGTGCAATAGGCCTCGAGTGTTTCAACTCCACAACAACCTCCGTGGGAGGCCTTAAATGTTTCTTCTCTACAACAACCCTGTCCAAACTCCAAAGCAGCCCTTTCTGCCTGGGAAGCTGATCTTTAGAGTCTGCAGATGAGCTGTAATTCCAGGAGCTCTCCAGGACCCACCTGGAGGTTGGCTACCATGGAGCTGGAAATATTCCTGAAGGTTTGGATGTGGGACTTCAGAATGATAGAATGCCTCAGAGTCCAGCCTCCAAAGTAGCCATTTTTGCCTCCAGAGCTCCTCATTATAACTACTTCACAGATGTTTATGCAGAGAAACACTATTTTTGAAGCACAGATACTTTTCCCTTTGCAACCGCACAACTATTCTTTGACAAACTGATCGGTGGGAGCTTTTTGTGTTTGGAAAACATGATATAAGAAATGTGATTGTGTAGCTGACTGAGGCTGCTAAGGCAGAAGTAAAGAGATGCTATAAGGAGTGATTCAGTCCCACAGACTAGGATTGTCCAATTGACATCATGGCAGTTAGACTTCTGCAACTGATGCATGGAAAATACTTAAGTGTCCTGGCCTGCAGTGATCCTGAACAAATTCTTTTTATTAATAGTTAAAAAGAAGGGTCATTTTTCCCCCATGGTTGTTCTTACTTGCAAATTGCACTGTTCTACCTTCGCTCGGGAAGATGGGGGTGAAAACTATGCCGGTATACTGACCACCTATTAGCAGTATCTACATATTTTAATGATAAGAATATAGAAAAATGTATATATGCTGGCTCTTCATAAATGTACCTCATACTTTCTTTCCATTGAAAACCGGGCATTGTTTCTCTTCATTAACATATGATAACTGGAATAGGTTTCATATCACCATCCACCATTCCCATTTGGCTTGACATTTGCAGAGTTCAGATGGAGCTCTAATAACCTTTCCATGCTGCTCTCTCTAATGATGTCCATCCAGTAAATGAGATGTGAGCACTGCCACCATAATGAATGGTACAGAAAAAAGAGACCTGTTTAATTACAAAAAGCTGTGGCTGGAATAAATGGTTAGCATTTAAAAACATAATCATTGTGATCACAAACAGTATTGTTCTGATTGATTACTGAGCTGCTAGGGCCTTATTTGTATATTTGTTTTCCTGTCCATCTGCCTCTCTTATTTTCTGCCTGCATTGTTGATACGCTGAAGTCACTTGTGTAATTCATTATTCTACAATTGGACCAATCTCTCCTTTTTTACTGCACAATAGACAGAGGACAGTAGTGGTAAAGTTATTTCAGAGTCTTATCTCATATAGTTCCTGAACATGTTGCAGATGTTTAAACTCAGAATAACTGGGCTGGCAAAAACAAAAAATAGTTTCATGGTATTATATCATCCATATGTGTTGATCTCCCCTTGATATTATCCAGTAAATTCAAGGCATGATAGAGCAAGAAAAAGCAGATAAGCTAAAATATTGTTTGTTTTCCAGATCAGGTTTTTTTTGTTTGTTTTTCTCCCATCTTTCCCCAGAAGGTACTCAATAATAAATAGTTTCAGAGGAACAGTTATTTTCTCTTCACATAATGTAGTGGTTGGTAATGCTCATAAATTCTTTCACCATTTAATTGGCCTTGCTACCCAACAGGAGCATTTACCACTTTGAGAATCCCAGTGCAGATGAATGGGGAAAGCCAGTCACCTATCCAGAACAAGGGCATTGGGCTATTTTAACAGGTGATTATTATCTACGTCTGAGCTATGCGTTTCTCAAGTGTAATTTGAAAATATATTTCAGCCTATACCACCCAGATATATCTTGGGGCAGTGGTCCCCAACCCGCGGGCTGCGGCCCGGTGCCGGGCCACGAAAGCCTTGGCGCCGGGCCACAGCTCCTTCGTCGCTCCCCCCCCCGAAGCGAGAAGCTTGCCAGACTGCAAGCAAATCGGCCGCCGAAGCGGTCGATTAGCTCGCGGCCCGGCAACCTTCTTGTTTCGGGAGGGGAGGGAAGAGAAGCTTACTGAGCCGCAAGCTAATCGGCCGGTTTAGCGGCCGATTTGCTGGCGGCCCGGAGGGGCCAGGAGGGGGAGCCGCGGCCGCCGGCATGGCGGTGGCGCAAACCCGCATGTGCGTTTGCGCCCCTGCCGGGCGCAAACGCGAGTGCACGGCAGTCCGCGCATGCGCGTTTGTACTGGGGCTGCCACGCGTGCGCGGGCCCGCAGGCCACCCTCTCCCCCCACTCCGCCGCAGCGGTCCGCAGCAGCTGAAAGCTTGCAGACCGCTCTCTTGGGGTACTGTTTGACATTCAGCCACTGTAGTCTTTAAGCAACACCTTCTCTTTGAAAGCAACTAGTTTGCATGTACTAGCTTGCTGCAACTTTTTGTGACCCTAACATTTACACGTCTGTATCTTGCTTCAAGCCACTGCATGAACCATGGTTTTTAAAGCAAAGATCTAATAACTGCCCCCTTCAGAATTATACGAAGAACTTCCTCAATTACTGAGGCATTAATGATTTTAACCAAGAGCCATTGCACACCCATTAAAAAAAACGTGAAATTCTTACCTTTTGTAAATGCAATATTTTTGGTTTTTTGCATGATGTCGTGAACATCCAGCATTACAGCAGCAAACCAGCAGCTACATCCTCCATTTTAGTGCTTGCAGGGGAATCGCATAAACTGGATTCCACCTGCCATGTAGTGTCAGAAGGATGAGAGCAGCTAGCAAGCCACTAGCAAAAGACATGTGTGTTACCAAAGTAGCGAAAGCTCTAACTCCAGTGCCTGCCCTTGAGCCAGCTTCCCTCTCTCTTCACCCAGAACAGGACTTTCTATTTTTAAAAAACTGCTTGGAGAAATGAATAGGCACACAATCACCCAGGCAGAGCACAAAATAAACTTTTCCCCACCAGCTTGACCATAAAGCATGCCTCTTCCCCACCAAAAATTAAATGCCCGCCCCCATTTTTTTAAAGCATCAAAGCTCCGGATTGCACGACAGCTTGCAGTAAAAAAAAGCCCTATGCATCTATGCACACATTAAGCCCTATGTACAAATTAAAACGCATAAGTCTCACTTAAAAAAATTAGCTGGCATCTTGGTCCCTTTAAAAGAGGGAGAAAGGTGATTGGCCACCTGTCTTGATTGACAGGCAGAAGACAGGAGCGTGTATAGCATGTTCCCCTCTTCCTCTTTTTCAAGCAATTATGTGGAGTGGCAAGACAGAGGAGCCAGCAGATGAGGAATTCACAGAGGTGCAAGGTTTTTTAGCATTACGCCATTGTGCTGGCGTAACGGTATTTTTTTTACTGTGCAGAATTGCCCCAATAGTTCCACTACGTTTTCCTGCCATGTTTTTAAAAGCCGGGATGGGCATGGGTCCTGAGTACAGATGATGGCTGTCAAGCTCCCGAAGATCCTGTCCGCATCTATTAGCAAGATCACTCTGAATCCATCCAGAACAATAGGACAAGAAGGAGTGATGTAAGGTGGAGAGTGATCAGTAGCATACCTAAGTTAATGCCTCTTGTTCTGCTGTGGGAGAATGAATCTTTCTCCTACCCAGCTTTGAAGAGAAAGGATACACTGTGCATGTAGTGCTTATGAACCAAGCTTGTTAGTAGATGTATCAGTGAAGTTCACAGCTTTCAGGTATGCTTTTATCTGAGAACAATCTTGTTTCTGTTTTGGTCCAATGTTGAATTCATTCAAATCATTTTATGTTAATTGTAGGTGAAGCAGGATTAAGGAACTGCAAATTTTGTACCCACATCTGATGTTCTCAGTTGTAGCAACACATAAAAGCTCACAATTATTACCGTATATACTCATGTATCAGCCATGTTTTTCAGCACAGTTTTTAACACTGAAAAAGCCCTCCTTGGCTTATACTCAGGTAATTGAAATAACAGCCATCTCCTAGCCAGCCAATCGTAGCATTGCCTTTTGCAAAGGCAAGCTGAGCTTGTTGCTCCCAGCCAGCCAGTTGTAGCATTGCCTTCTGCAAAGGTCTTGAAAACTGAGTTTGATCTGGCAGCTCTGGCAGCTTATAGGACATCAATGGTCTTTTATCGGGGGGGGGGGGGGCAGCATTGTTTGCCTTTTCTTCTATTGTTGTGTTTCTTTTAAAAGTTGATTTTTACAGTTCTTTCAGTTTTCAGTTTTACAGTTCTTTCTTTCAGTGTTTTGTTCTGGGGGGCACTGTAGCTATAGTTAGAGTAGTCCATTATCCCAGTTTGTGGCTGTTGTACTTGTTGTAGTAGGTTGCCAACTTCGGGTACTGTTGTTCTGCTCTGGTTTGCTGGCCTGGGGGGCACTGTTTGGTTCTCCTGCCAGAGCTGTTCTCACAGAGCAATTCTGTCAGAGCTCTCTCAGGGTGTCTGGCATGAGGAGAGAAAGGGAAGTTGAGTGTAAGCCGCTTTGAGACTCCTTTGGTTAGTGAAAAGTGGAGTAAAAAAACCAGCAGCTATTCATCCTCTTGACTTTTCTGTATTTGTTGGGAGGGTGAGCCTGGATGGGAGAGCCTGTGATGATGGAGCATGGATTAAGCGCTTAGGCCACCTTGTAAATCTACCAGTAGCTGCTGCATTTCCACCCTTGGCTTATATGTGAGTCAAAAAGTTTGCCCAGATTTTGTGATAAAATTAGGTGCCTCGGCTTATATGCGTGTTGGCTTATATGCGAGTATATACGGTATTATCATTATTAATATTATTGGATTTTTATACCACGACTCTCCCATAATGGGGCCCACTAGTGGGGTCCTCCAACACACAATTATATGCAGTTGTGAGAGAGTCAGAGTAGGATCTGGGACATCAGTAAGCCATATGTAGTACTAGATAGACTTCTGTAGAGAATCAGGAGTTGCAATTTTTTATGCTAAATCTTGGCCATTGGGCATATATTGGATCTCTGAAAAATAGAATATTAAGTTCAATACAAAACTGTCTTTGAACAAACAAATTTCAGTTACTTTAGCAAGTCAGCACATATGAAATACCTAACATCAAAGAATTCACTACCTCACAAATAATTACTGGACTCAATTCATAAACACAGACACAAGTGGGAGAATATACAAAGAATTGCAGAGGGCAGCTAATGTTCTTCTAGCCCACTATTTTCTTTCCCTTACCTAGAAGCCACTGTAGCCACCCGTTTCTGCTGCTATGTTTTTTCCCCCATTCATTAGCCAGTGTATTCTTATCACTCCCTACTTCAGCTGTTCCTTTCCTCCCTTTGCCAGCCTCTCTGGGAAAATTATGGGTCAGTGCTGGCTGCCAGTCTCAGATGCACAGAAGGGAATATGCAAGGACTACAGCCCCTTCCCCATATTATTTCTTCTCTGCCTCTACCTGGCAACTCCCTTTCCCTGCTTCCTTCTTTCCTTCTCACCCATCAACCGACCTTTTATGTGCTCTCCCCATGTTCAGTTATATTTATTATTTCATTAACATTCCTTCCCTTTTCTCAGCAGCGGTAACCAAAAGCAGCTTACATTATTCCCTTTTCTTCTGGTTTATCCTGATTCCAGCTTAGTGAGATAAGTTAGGCTGAGAATGATTAACTGGACCAAGGATACCCAGTAAACTTCCATAGCAGAATGGTGATTTGAACCTGAGTCTCACAGACTAGGGTCTGAAACACTAACTGCTACATTACATAGGCTGCTATAGGGTGCCCATTGTTGAACAGTAACAAGTGTCTGGACCTGGGTGAATCATGAAAGTCATGTAGTGGTTGCTGGGTAGCTGAAACCCCATGAGTCCTCCCTCAAAGGCCAAAGCAGCTCTAGAAATAGCACTCCTCCTGCCTTTAACTCAGTGGTCCCCAACCTTTCTGAGGTTGGGGACCGGCAGGGCATCGGGGCGCGGCCTGTGGCCCGCGCGGGCCGCGCCCACGCATCGGCCGCGCCCGCGGGTCGCGCCCACGCATTGGGCCGCACTCGTGGGCCGCGCCCGCAGGCCGCGCCCACACATCAGGCCACGCCCGCACGTCGGGCCGCGCCCGCATGGGCACGGCCGGCCCTGATTCCCTCTCCCCGCCCTCCTGCAGTAAGAAGCTTCCCGGGCCGCAAGCTTGCGGCCTGGGAAGTTTTTTACTGCGGGGGGCGGGGAGAGGGAGCCGCGGCCCGGCGCCATGGCCTTCATGGCCCGGCACCGGGCCGCGGCCCGCAGGTTGGGGACCACTGCTTTAACTGACAGAAGCTAAGTCTTGGAGTCTGGATAAGCTATTGTGGTTTCTTAGCAATGACCACTGAGGACATTAATTTCTTTGAGTTACACACATTGCTTTTATTATTTTGAGCAGGATTTTAGATTTCAGATTATTTTTGCAAACATGGGGCTTTTCCAATTTTGCCAAAGAACTTTATTGTGTGTTTATAGCTCCAGCATTCAGTTTAGGTATCAACAGATTTGGCCACATATAAAGGTTCCACTAAGTTTGTTGTTACTTAGAAAGCAAAAACCAATTCTTCCCAAGAGTATATCCATGAGTATCCCTGGATCCATTTGACAAATCAATTGCTTACATAAAGTCTATATCAAATGTTGGCTATGGCAAATCTGCTCATGAGAATTGATTAATACATTTTAGGAAGTACATTCCTAAACATGTTAGTGGCACTTGATAGGAGTCAATATAGCTTTCCCTTGTCTTATTAAAAGACTACTTAATTGCTTCTAGGTATACAATACCATGACCATTTCATGGCAATACTGCCTGTATCTCCTATACACATATTCTTAATGAGAGGAGAGGAGACACTGATCTGTTGCATTCAGAAGATCGAGTCCCACTTCTTATCAGTAAAAATTATCAAGCTCAGCTATGCAGGATTGCCGTCTTTGGTTTTGTATTACTTTTCAAATGTGACAGTTTGAAATGTAATACAAATGAGATCATACCAATGTTATCAATATGTACAGGCTCAGTAACCCAAGTGAAGACTCAAGACAATAGTGTGGATTTGACTAATTTATTTACATTTATTCAAATTTTCTGATTCATCAAATAATTATGCTGCATCTCACTGTCCAGAAAGCAATGGTCTATTCAAGACATACCCTAAATTATGCCCTATGGCTCCAAATGCTCATTGCTTATACTTACCTAAATGAGTAATCTGTCATATACCCCTAAACTTAATTAGGGACTAAACAGCAGAGGCCAGGCCTACTTAATCCTAAATTTATTTATTTATAGCTGTTATTACCACCAGCTTAGACACTATGAAGAAACATGTATCCTGGCCAAGGACCAGTCCTGGAGAAGCCCCACTCCCCATTCCTGCTTGGCCACAGTGACCAGATAATCTTGAGATATCAAAGGCAGGTGGGTGGGTCAGTAACAAACAGGAAAAAGTTTAGCACTTTTCTGCCTTCCTATTGGATGGCTGCTTTTTAGCCAGCCAGTCCTGCTTCAAGCTCCCTTTAATCTGTACTGGGCAATTTAATCCTCTTCCCTAATGGCCATGAATGCATCATTTTAAAAGAGACATCAGGTTAAAATATCAATCTTAAACATGGTTACTAGACATGTCACCATGAACTCAATAAAAACTATTTTTAGTGCTTAACAGTATGATGTAATCTTAGCTTCATTTTGACTGCAGAAATTTCATATTAGATTACTGCATGTGCTATGGAATTTTAAAGATGCCTATAAAATTCCCTGATTCTAGCCTGCTCCAGATTTACAAAAGTTCTTATATATTGTTAGGATAGCAGAACATCAATACTCATCCAACCCATGACAAATTACTCGATGTCAGGAGCTGTAATAATGTAAATGCACTAATAGTTATGGTTCCCTGTATTCCTAACCTGGCACATATTATCTGAATTGCTTTGATTGATTGATTACAATCAGATCCCAGTTCTGAAAGAAAGTCTGATTCTCTTTCTTTCATTTGACTGTAAAGGCTCATCAGCAATTGCACCAAACTGGATTTCATATTTCTCATCATGCTGTTTCTGCAGTTATATTCTGTATCTGTTCTCAATATGCGACATTGGGCTGTTTCCTACAAGTCTCTCAACAAATTTCAATATACATTCACCTGCACATTTACCCACTCACCTGCCTATTTATTAGCTTGACAAAATGTTTTAAAAAACCACAGGCATCTTTAAAAAATTAAACATTGACACTGTGAAACTGGCTGAAACAAACACAAGTTTCATCACTGTTTCCTGAAAGTAATTACTCCATTAATAAAACGTGAAAAAGGTTTTATATAAATGTCAAAAATATCATCTCAAGTAAAAAAAAAAAACCCTATAGTGATATATAGCCTATATGATATGTAGCCTTTATAAAGTTTGAAAGGGGCTTTAAAAATCCAACGTTTTAAGGAAATAGCAATGCTGCTTTGATGGAATTAATCTGAAAAATGAATTTGTCAATCTGTGATTTTTTTTACTAGTTCCTTTACTTGAAAATGCCATTTCTTTTACATGCTTATAGCCCATTTAAAATATTTTTTTTTGTGGGCTGAAATTTAAATTGAATTATTTCTAGCATGTGCCAATGGAACTTGCCCTTCACTGAGTTGGACAGACAGGATGCAGCCGGAAATCAAAAGACAAAAATATTGCATTTATTAATCTAGGAATTACGTTCCTTGCAAATAATCTATAGCAAAATTTGTATCTCTCAATTGCTCAGGGTGGCCAAGCCAACTTCCCTTTTAAGCCTCATGCCCACATTCCTCTTTTATGATAAACTTAGCACTCTAACAATATATCTATAGATCAGATTTTCTTTTAATTATATTATTAAAATTATATTACTAAACTTTGATGTTGTGATAGAATTGTTCTTTCATGAAACCAGTTGGATCATACTATCTTCCCCCCACACACACACACACACCATATTGGATCAGATGATCTATTGAGTAAAGCAGACGAGACATGAAATATTTATAATTAGGATTTCTCATAAGAAAAAAAACAGTATTTTGCAGTCCTGTAGGACTGTTTTGAAGATTGGTAAAGGACTGCTTTGGGAAGGAAGAAACTCTTTCCTCCTAAGTCTCCTACATGACATGGAAAAATTAGAAGCTGCAATTAGTTCCACAGGAGCAAAAAGAAAGGTACAACACTGATTTTAAAAATCACGAATCTCTTGCATCTAGTTAAAATGGTAGATAGGTCACAAAAACATACATCTGACAGTCCATTACTTTTTGAGAATTACTATCCTGTGCTTACTCTTGTGAATTTTGCACTGTCTCATGCATTAAAATCTACAGCTATAAAACAATCCTCCTAAGCAAGTATACTCAGAATCCTAATTAGAGCTATTCAACAGGAGTTACTCCCCGAAAAGTATCTTGAGGCCTGCATTATTAGATAACTAATGAGCTACTTCATCTCAATATATGAACAATAATAGACAGCAAGTATTATCCCAACAAAACTTTCAATGGATATAGTACAATTTTAAATCTAAAACGCGGTATTAATTTGCTATTAGAAAATCTCTATGTGCGCTACAGAGCTTTTGCCCTTATATAAACTATTTGACTTCTCCAGGTTTTCATTGTATTTCATTCTTGTTATGAGAATATGTTACAAACAATATCAAAAGTGGAATTTAAAAATATTTAAAAACAATAAAATGAAAATAAGACAGTTACGACTAAATTACCTACAAAGAAATGGGGGAATGCATTTTTGTTTTCAGAATTAAATTCTAGACAGTGTCAGTTCATTCACATAGTCTACACAGAAGCTTTTCCTTTGTTTTATCTTTAATATTCAATCCTTATGGATCAGTTCTTCTGGGCCCAAAGTACTTGCTGCAGGATGCTGAGATGGACTGATGATGCACAGTAAATGTTACCATTTGACAATATAAACCCCCCTGCATGCCACATTTAATTAACGTTTCAAATGTGTGTCTGTTTGCCAGTGCAAGATTGGAAGATATGCTCAACAGATACCGGCTGCTCTCTGTAAGGTATTACTCTTTTCAGCAGCTTATGAATTGATTACAGTCAAAATGGCTTTCACAGTATCCTTAATTATAAATGGAGCACAGTAATCTGAAACCTGACATCACGCAAACTGTAATCGTCCTCTGTCAGCATTGATGTAAAGACATCCTCCTTCCTTCCTGTGGTTCTTTTTAAAATTCTGGTTTTGTTTTTTCACTTATCTTATAAATGTTTTGGTCTTATGATAACTCCAGTGTTTATTGTGATATTAAAAAGGGAGCAACACCAAAACTAACCTTAATTGTTGTCCGGACATGAATTCTTCATATATTTATCTTGTTCTTTAACTGTATGTACCATGCTGTCAAGATTTATGATGTTAGCATCAGCGTTTCATCAAGTTACAGTCTTATATTCAATTAGGGATTCTGTAATATTATGAATATTAGTAGTATAAAGCCACAAAGTTTGCCATCTGTGGTTTCAGTATTATACAATGTCTAAGCAATTTTTTGCCCAGAATGATTTTACTGAGAAGGGGGGGAAATCAATGACAGGCTCTTCTTCCTATTTATGTCACCCTTTCACACTCAGCATTGTGGTTAGAGGAGCTTTAAGAATGACTTGAGTATTTAATGGAATAACAACAATGGTTGATGTCAATTGGAAAGAAAAAGAACTCACATGGAACAGAATCTATATTATCCAAGGAACCCATCAGAGTGTGCCTTAACCTCCTTTTAGCCTTGACAGTATAGACCCACAATAATGGTGTATAAGAGTAGATACAGGGTACCCTTTCAGAGTATTGTGGAAAAATGGATGGATTGCAAAGAACAAATTAAAAACATATAAAGTATCAAATGGCCTGAAGATTATAGATAACATTGCCAAGAGAAGGAAAGAGTAGTTGTTGCAGGGATATTTTTTGTAACAGCAACATGTCTGTGACTACCCTTCCTTATAGAAAATATAAAACATAATTTATAAAATAGTTCAAGGGCAGGGATGAGAGGAACTAGTTGTTTCTCTCCAATTATGTCATTGTGTAGTGGTTCTTAAACTCAGATTTCTCCCTAATACAATAGAAAAGCTAGAAGGCTGGATGGTTTCAGGGAGCAGGATGAGGAGCTTAGACAGATAGTGATGACAAGGGAAGAAGAATTTATAGGCAAATTACATAGAAATCACTAGGATCAGATAGGGTTTCCAGAGCACCCAGCTATTAAATGGTTAATGTTTATCTTCTCTTTGCTCACTTGTCCAGTATGCATTTATTTTAGACCTTAGTATAGTGCAATTGCATCAGATTTGGCTTTTAACTGAATTACTAGAATCTCTTCCAATAAAAATTGGATTCTCAATTCCCTTTGTATGTCTAATAGGGATGGGCACAAACTGTTTCATGACCCCAAATTCTTCAAAAATATGGCCTATCCCTCCCCAACTGAAGTTCCTGGGAGGTTTCTCCCCAAACATTTCCCAGACCTTTTGTCTGGTTGGGTTTGGCCCATTTAAACCTAGTAGCCAAGCACAGCAGTCCACCCAATCTCTCAATCTCTCAATTTATTTATTTATTTATTTATTTATTTATTTATTTATTTATTTATTTATTTATTTATTTATTTATTTATTTATTTATTTATCATACTTCTATACCGCCCTCCCCGGAGGCTCAGGGGAAGCAAACAGGGAAGCAAAACAGATTCCTGAGATGTCTGGATGACACTCCACTGTAAAGCAGTAATGGCTGCAAGCTATTTGAGTGATCAATTTCACTTTGCTATGCAGGTGAATACTCTTGCCACAAAAACACAGTACACTTTTTTGGCATTAAACAGGCAACAACTTTAATGATCCATTGAGCGTTGAAACAGCATGGGGATAACGGAACCGGCCACAAGGAAGCCAACTTTAAACCAACAGGGATGCACAGGACCCTCCGGCTCACACCGGGCTGTTGGTTACGATAGGGAGATGACCAAATGTTTTGGGAACCCGTTGAGGAATGAACCTCTGCCGGGTCCCTAGCCACCCGGAAATGCGGATCTATCCTCAAAGGCGCATTCTCCATGAGAGATGACTGCCTGACTCTGCTTACCCACAGCCTCTTACGGAGGATCCCTTTTCTATAGCATACCCAGCACACAGGCTGGGCTTCGCAAAAATGGTCTTTCTTTCTTTCTTTCTTTCTTTCTTTCTTTCTTTCTTTCTTTCTTTCTTTCTTTCTTTCTTTCTTTCTTTCTTTCTTTCTTTCTTTCTTTCTTTCTTTCTTTCTTTCTTCCTTCCTTCCTTCCTTCCTTCCTTCCTTCCTTCCTTCCTTCCTTCCTTCCTTCCTTCCTTCCTTCCTTCCTTCCTTCCTTCCTTCCTTCCTTCCTTCCTTCCTTCCTTCCTTCCTTCCTTCCTTCCTTCCTTCCTTCCTTCCTTCCTTCCTTCCTTCCTGCCACAGAGCAAAGGAATGGAAAACCCCATTCCTAGCTCCTGCCAACACTCAAAGCCTGTAACTGCCCCAACAAAGCATGACACAAGTCATGCAGCCAAAGGTCCATTCCCCACCAAGAAAGATGCACCCCAATGATTGATGTCTGGATGCTGAATGGATGCACCTCCCATGTGAACAAGAAACTTGGCAACAGCTTTGTTAACTTTTTCCTGAGCGACATCAACTTTCTTCGGTGCAATTACCCCTCTCCACACCCGACGCTCCAACAAGGATGACCAACAAATCTGAATTCCGGGAAAACTACAGTTGATGTTCTCAAAATTATGTCTTATGGAATCTCCTAACCCCACTGCCATCGTGATGGCGAGGTTGTTTTCTCCCAGCTGGACAATCAAAATGTTACAAATGCCGGTATGACGAATTGCCGTGTCCAGGTCAGAGAGAAGCGAGGACCAACGCATTCCCCGACGGCCTGCCCAGGAAATGCGATAATGACCCTCCAGACCAAGGTTACTGCTCCACCCAGACTTCACTGCATAGCACGCAGCCCAATGTACAATGCTGTGCCCGATCACCAGCACCTTCGGGGAACACTGGTCCGCACCTCTAACATGGAATGCGGCACAATCGTTATAGCAACTGATGTGGATGTACATATTGTTTATATGCAACCGAGCGCCATCGCCCCAAGGCCTGTATTTCTGTTGAAGGCAAACCTGAAGCCACCACCTCAGTTGCCGCCCCAATACGGAAAGAATGGGTGCCAAATTGCTCAGCTGGTAGCCCTAAGCGATGTAATGCACTCCTTAACACAGCCACGAATTGGTAACGAGATAAACAGGTTACATTTTTATGAATTAGCAATGGGCCTGTCTTGTCCGGGTGAACTGCCAAGAAGGCTCTTAAAGAGCCAACAGGGCAGCGGGTACCTGCACTGCTCTGCTTTAATGCTATGTGCGAGCCCCGCCCCAACTGATCCGTCTTGGATTGCCAAGCAGTGATGAGCAGTTCAGAATCTGTGACTTGCACATCCTTCCTCGCCAAAGCCCGGTCACCCGGGCCCGAACAGGACTCCGACAAACGTTCCCCACACTGTAATGCACAGAAGAAGGCAATGGTGAATGCCGCTGCAAAAAGTGTTGCCTCATAGGGACTGCAGAATACAGCAGACAAACAACCCAAACAAAATATCTAGCGAAATAGGCTGCCTAGCATCCGTCTGAGCGGGGCTGATCCTCTTCCAGCCAGCAATGGCCTCCGGATCAAAAAGGAAGACAATGAGTCCCACCATCCATCGGTCTTACATAAAAACGACAAGGCAGCCACCTGAATATTCATGGTTCTTGGAGATATTTTACAGGACCGTAAATGGACTAGATAATGTAAAATTAATTCCTTAGTTGGAGGCAGGGCTCCAGACCCCCCCCCCACAAGCTCCACAAAATCCATGTAACCCCGTATGGCTGCAGAGTATGCCCGACGAGTTGTCGGTGCCAGGGAACTGTTCACAGCCTCTAGGATCGATCCCAGCTAATCTTTAAACCGTCCTGCGGTGCCCCACAGGGTGCCGCAGACTAAATTAATCAGTAAGGGCTGTCGGGGAGGAGTTAGGGCGGCTTCTGATTGGCCCCTCCGAGTGCCCATCCAGGGCAAGCAGCCAATGGGGAGGTGCGTGAAGCGCGCCTCCCCATTGGCTGCTTTACCCAGCAGAGGTCTGGCAGACCGCGCCAACAGTCCTACAGCCGGACTGCTCCTCCTCCTTCTCCCGGCCGCTGAAGTGGCCGGGAAAAGCCACAGCCATCGACAATGGTGAGTTGCGGCCAGCTCCGCCTTCTCCTAGCCACGGGCCCGGCCTCCAGTCGCCCTTCCCTCGCCATGCGCCCCTGCCGCCTCCTCCCCCCGGCCTCCCCACCTCGATCACAACAGGACCTCGCCGCTCGACACCTCACCCCTCCTTGCCACTCTGACCCGCCAGCGCCTCTTTACCCCGCCTCCTCTTGCGCCTCCCCACCAGGCCGCACGCCCTCCTCACGGCCCTCGCCCCCTCCAGACTGAAGTGCCCATCCACGCCTGTCCTCTGCTGCCATGTCTTCTGGGGATGAGGGGGCTGAGTGGCTGGCTGCGGCAAGGCCCGGTGAACCAGGAGGAGCACCGGCCAGGTTCCGCCCTCTGAGCCCAGCTCTCCGCCCCCCCCCTGGGGAAGCCTTAGCCCTGCGAAGGCTTCCCCGGACCCGCCGCCCTAGCACCCATTTTATTTTGCTTTAAAATGGGCTTTAGTCCTAGTCCTCCATAATTCCTCCAGGAACTGGTCCGGCAATGGGTTCGCCTCTGGTGCCAGCTGACGAAACCTCTGCTCCTGGAATTGGGACAGAGCATCAGCAATATTGTTAGTAGCACCCAGGACATTGCGAGCCGCAAATGTAATACTGTCCCTCAAGCAAACATGGACTAGATGCCGCACCAAATGCATAACCCATGGGGATTTGCTAGACTGACGATTTATGATGCGTACCACTGCCTGGTTATTGCACCAAAATAAAACTCTACTGTTCCAGAATAAATTCCTCCATATATCCACTGCTGCCACTATAGGGAATAACTAAAATGGTGAGATCCCGGAGAACAGGCGACCCCACCCATTCTAGCAGCCATTTTTTAGCACACCACCTATTCCTAAAGAAAATCCCAAAAACCAATGCTCCCAGCCACATCTGAGTGAACCTGAAAAGAAGTTTCAGGTGACACCGATGTCTGCCAGATAGAAACTCCATTAAAATTATCAATGAAATCCTTCCATAACCTGAGGTCCTCCTTAAGAGACTGTGATGATGTGGCACCCGAATGCCCGCAGTAGCTCTCACCAAACGGGCACAAAAGGCCCTCCCTGGTGATACAGCCTTGCAGGCAAAATTCAAATGCCCCAGGAGACTCTGCATCTCCTTCAAGGTGCACTTATGTTTTGCCAACAGGTCACCCAGCAAAATTCTCAATGCCAGAACCTTGTCCACTGGAAACTTAGATAACCCAGCCTCAGAGTCCAATGTAATCCCCAAATAGGTCAAAACAGCAGCTGGACATTTGGTCTATTTGGCTGCCAATGGTACCGCAACTGAACGGTATTCAGTTGCCAGAGCTTGGGAAGCTGCCAATTTTTCTAAGCAAGCTGTAGAGCTGGCTGCGGCAATTAATAGAAAGTCATCTAAATAATGAGTGATATGAGGACTCCCAGTCCGGCATTTTGTCACCCATTCCAGAAAAGTGCTAAAAGACTCAAATGCAAAGCAAGAGATGGAACAGTCCAACGGCATTGCCTTATCAACATACCAATGGTCTTGAAAATAGCATCCCAATAAGCAGAAATCATCCAGGTGCACCGTCAACTGCCTAAATGCATACTTAATGTCACACTTTGCCAGCAAAGCCCCGGCCCACAATCCCGTACGAAGGATGCAAAACTCTGAAACAATCCCATCATTCGCTGATGAGCCTTTTGGTATGACAAATGATGTATTAGTCTAAATTGTCCTGCCACTTTTTTAGCTATGACTCCTAACTGTGATACCCTCAAATTTGATAAAGGTGGCCTGGAATACAGACCAGCCATTCGGCCAGCCTCACACTCCTTAATTTTGTCTGCCACCACCACAAGCAAATGCACCGCTGATTTAAGGTTTGGATTAGAAGTAGCTATCCGTGTTCCCTCATATGGAATATGAAAACCCACTGAGAATCCAGAAGCAAGGTATTCAGCCGCCTCCCTTTCAGGGTAGACCTGCAACAAAGCCAACAGGGTTTCCACTTTAACAGGGGAAACGGCCAAGGTCATAAGCTCCACTGGAATCTCATTCAGCTTTTTCAGCTTTCTGATTCCCTGATCCACTTGAATTCGCCAACCCACTCCCTTTTTTAGCGGTGGGCCGGCCGGCTCGAAACGGCCAATTTGACCCGCGTCACCATTGAGGTGGGAAAGAGGCCGAAGCTTCTTGGCCTCTTCCCAAATTGGGGCAAAGCAGCGGAGGCTGGGAAGAGCAGACTCGCCTCCCTCCCTTCCAGCCTCCTCCTGCTGCATGCTCCCAGCTGGCCCCAAGGCATCCTTGGACTTCTAGTCCCCAAAACAGAAATTTTCGGCGTCGGCTTCCCCACAGCAGCAAACTCACTTGGGGGTAAGTCCCGATCACCCTTCTCCTGCTTGGAAGGTGGGCATACCTGTCTACTGTGAGGCTGAAATGGCTGGTAGCCATTTTGGCACTCCATTTTGCTTTCATAGCTTTGAAGAAGGAGAGCTGGTCTTTATAGTGGTTAGGAGTGCGGACTTCTAATCTGGCATGCCAGGTTCGATTCTGCGCTCCCCCACATGCAACCAGCTGGGTGACCTTGGGCTCGCCACGGCACTGATAAAACTGTTCTGACCGGGCAGTGATATCAGGGCTCTCTCAGCCTCACCCACCTCACAGGGTGTCTGTTGTGGGGAGAGGAATGGGAAGGCGACTGTAAGCCGCTTTGAGCCTCCTTCGGGTAGGGAAAAGCGGCATATAAGAACCAACTCTTCTTCTTCTTCTTCTTCTTCTTCTTCTTATACCCTGCTTTTCACTATCTGAATGAGTCTCAAAGCAGTTAACAATTACTTTCCCTTCTGCTCTCCATAACAGACACCCTGTGAGGCAGGTGGGACTGAGAGCTGTGAGAGAACAGTACAGCTCTAACAAGGTCACCCAACTGGCTGCATATAGATGACCAGACTACCACTTTTAACCATACCAGACTGGCTCTCATCGATTTAAATGTAACAAGTGATAGGTGGACCTATCAAGTTATTAAGTTTAAACGGTTAGCTTCCATTTCGGTGCTCCCTTTTGCTCCCTTCAACTCCTCCAGCAGGGAGCCAATCTTTCGATTCTCCTCCTCCCCAGTGGTGTGGCCAGCTATCTTGGAGAATGTTGTTGTAGGCTTTGATCATAGGCCTGGTGGATCATAGGCCTAGCTCCATCTTACAGGCCCTAAGAAAGCCCCTTTAAACAGCTGAGGTTTACAAAACTCTATGGCTTAGCTGTTTAAAGGGGCTTGCTTGGGAGCCAGTCCCTGAAAACCCCTTTACACAGCTGATCTGCATGGAGCAAGCTGCTCCATGTGGCTCAACACTTTAATAAACTTACAATAAACTGAAAAAAGAGGCTGGTCTAGTCAGGCACACTCATTTAAAGCAATATCCAATAAGGTGCTGATTTGAATCCTGTCTACATCCAGACAGAGCACCTGTAGTAACTTATGCTGTCATATTGGCATACCAAGTGATACATGTTAACAGATTTCAAACTACCCAGCTCCATTCTGTGCTCCCAAGGATTTTGTCTCCATTCTGTGATCCCAAGGATTGTGTTACATCACAGATTCCCCAAGCTTAAAGGCCACCATTTAAAATGCTGTTTAATATAGTTGTGTTTGAAATTAGACCCAGGACAAATCACATAAGTGTAGATCTTACCGGTTGTTTTGTAGGCCTTTTCTAAATTGCACATGTTCTCGGGTTAAAAGCTCAATACGCGTATGCTGGGGTTAATTACATTCCTTCTTACTGGAGATTAGCAAGGAGGTAAGAGGGAAGGAGGTTAGGAAACAGAATCACAGCTGACACTTAAGAGTTTATCTTAATTAATATATCTCCTGCCCAGTGTATGAAATCATTTCCTTTTATGTGTGTTCCTGTGGTTTTGGTTTTTATTTTTAACCACTGGAGGGCTGTCAGCAGAGATCCCATTTTTATTCTTAGGCAATACTTTGGGTCCTTGTTCGATGAAAAGTTCACCTCATCTTCTAAGACTGAAAATAAATGTAATGTACTTGTTAAAAAAAGACTATTCAAGAAAGCAAATAACAGAAGGTTATAAGAGCCAAGGAGAAACAGAAGAAGCAGGAAAAAATGGCAGGTACAAAAGAGTCAACAAAATATGTTCAGACTTAAAAGGGGCCTTCAGCTACTGGAAACCTTGCCTAGCTTTGGTCAAATGAACTTATGTAAAACTGGTTGAACTTCAGACATGAATGTCCTTGAGATGATCAGAAGGCAAAATAGGCCACAACCCTTCTGATTCACCGTGTAATGATAGAATTGTCGAAGGAGACAGTGATGCTTTGACAGATTTACAGTATGACTCCTGAATATATTTGAAACATCTACCCAGCTAAATTAATATATGTATTAATATCAGCAATAACTTATTCAAAGGCATTCCAGTATCTGCAACACTTGATACAACTGACAGAATTTAGCATATTGAATTAGCATACTGCAGTATACTGCCATAGGTGACCTATTTCTCTGTTTCCTTTGAGAATTAAGATAGAAGAAACTCTTGCAAGGGAATCCATGACCTCAGCAGATAGATATGAAGTCGATGGATAGATGAAATACTATAATCTCTGTCATGGCAGTACAAGATAATAGGGGAGTTTGTCAACATGAAACAACCTTTTAACTGCCTCTGTATATCACATTAATGCAAGCTTGCCTGATCTCCATCTGTATAAATGTTCATAATTATGAAGTGTACACAAATTCACATTTCACAGAAATTAACAAGGTACACAAATTTGCTTGTCATGGTTGCCCTACCAAGAATTTCCCTCCACCCTTACCCATAAGCTCGCTGAATGTGACAGAGTCAAACTTTGACTCCTTCAGCTTGAGTAAATTCCTTCAAATTCAAAGAGGGAATCTGTCTACAATGCCTTTTAAAATAAAAAAATACAAAAGGCAAGACATTTCTTATAGTAATTATGACACAGTATGAAAACAAAGGTGACATATGCTACCTGTATAGTTATAAGAAAAGCAAACATTTTGTTTATACTTACAGAATTACGTTGTTGACTTTTTAAAATAACCATGTTGCAGGTCATGATTCATTAAGGTGGTGGATTAAATTAAGTAATACATTTCCTACAGTTTCCTGTCACCTCCCTATTTAAAATGTTCTCTTATTGAAGTACAATAGAACTAAACAACGTTAATAAGAAAACAACATTAAACTGATGTTTGCTGTAAAGAAATGGGTAAGAAACAGTGTATTTTTTCATTAACTATATTTGTTTGCATATAAGTTATTTATTATTAACAATTCTGTTCTAAGCAAAATTACACAATTCTTATCTCATTGATTTCAATAGAAGGGTATAAACATGTTTAGGATTGCACCATAAATCTTTCTAGAGTGGACAATAGATACCAAATCAAGGTTCTCACTGTAGTAGTTGCTTGTTTATTTATTTAATTCCCTGATGGGGACCCAAAGCAGCTTAACATCATTCTCCTCTCTTCCATTTTATTCTCACAATAACCCTGTGAGGTAGGTTAGGCTGAGAGAATGAGACTGGCCCAAGGTTGCCATTGGGGAGAAATACAGGGTACAGATTAAGTAAATAATAATTTATCCTTTTATGTTTCATTATATAAATGGCATGTTGGGGTGAAGAAGGATGGCAGAAAGGACAGGGAGAGGGCCATGAAATGACTGTAGCTCCAATCTACTTCATCAGCTGAGAAACTATCTTGTTGGCCATTTAGCTTAATACTGGTTGGCTTATGTAACAGAACTGACTGCAATGAGTTGAAGATGGGATCTCCCATGTCTTCCATTCAGGGTAGATAAAAGGTGGCCTGAGTTGGGATGGGAACTCTCTGTTCTCTTTCGCCTGCCTATTCTCCCATCTAACACAAGCTGTTGTATATGGTAATTAAACCAAATTTGCATAGATCATGCAGTATACTTCAGGTGGAGTCCTCTTGGAGGGGTCATTTTTAGGGACCGTTGGGGGGAACAAGCTATATAGAGCTGGTTGGCTAGTCAGATTGCTCATAGTTGGTAAGAACAGAATCTCTCTCTTCCTTCTGTTTTAACCCAGCATTCCTCCCGTGGTACTCCTTCAACCAGTGGACTGTTGTGCTTACCGTTGAGCTTAATTAATAGTTGATTAATATTTCCATATTCTGCTAGATAATGTGATCATTATTTATAATGTCAGCCAATATAAATTCTGGGTGAGAATGCATTTTACATGTAGATCTCCTTTGTAGTTTTGCTGACTAATTAGACCTATTCACATATTTGAAAAATCCATAATACTTAAATGATGTTTTTTTCACTTTTTGTTTTCTCTATTTTCATCATTATTTAAATCAGCTTTATGAAAATATTAAATATTGGATAGTAGAACAGATTTTCTCTACCAATTTTGTGTAAGTGGAAAGGGACAACTGAAGATGGTAGATTTCTGTAAAATATGACAACTGAATAAAACTGCTTCTTTCCTTTTCCTTTTGTTGTTTTACTTCCTTTTCTGTTTATAGATGTGGAAGCTACTTTGAAGAGTGGTGAACCTTTTCATTACCTTTAATCCAGATAATAATTCCACATCAAATCTCTCTCTTCAATAATGGAAACAAAATTCTTTATTAATATATGACATTTATGAGATATAATATTTAAATATAATTAATAAATAGATATAAATTTATAAATTAACTAAGGGGGGGGAAAGTACTCTGTGCAGATATGGATCAAGCAAGGAATACAAAGAAAAGGTGTTTTCATGCTCATTCTTTCTATAGCCTTCTTAAGAAGAAGAAGAAGAAGAGTTGGTTCTTATATGCCGCTTTTCCCTACCCGAAGGAGGCTCAAAGTGGCTTACAGTCGCCTTCCCGTTCCTCTCCCCACAACAGACACCCTGTGGGGTGGGTGAGGCTGAGAGAGCCCTGATATCACTGCTCGGTCAGAACAGTTTTATCAGTGCTGTGACGAGCCCAAGGTCACCCAGCTGGTTGCATGTGGGGGAGCGCAGAATCGAACCCGGCATGCCAGATTAGAAGTCCGCACTCCTAACCACTACACCAAACTTGCTCTCTCCTTAGTGAACTTTTGGGTGTAATTAAGGATCTAATAAGTTCTAACAGTTTATTTCAAAACTTCCTTTAATTATACCCAGATACAAGCATCTTACCTTAAATACAAATGGATATATTCTGGTCTAAGTTTTCATGGACCAGAACATAAGTTTATGTCACAACTACCCCGAAAATGTTTTTTAAAAAATACAATGGGCTATAGCCAGGAGGGAGCAGGAAGGCCTCCTGGCTTAAAGAGCCCCACCGCCACCTTGCTAGCAGCCACTGTCAAGTCCTGGCTAGGCGGCAGTGGGGTTGTTCAGGCCAGGAACCCTTCCTGATCCTCTGACCTGGGCAGCTACTGCTGAGGCACTGGCCTCCCTGTGTCATGAACCTTGATTCATGCCTGCTTAGTTTTCTTTTCTGAAGCCTGGCAAGGTCGGGGGTTGTAAATTTGTAAATCTGTCCTCAGGCTCCAAGACTCCCCTACTTTCCCAGCGGGAGTTTTCTTCCATTGCTTTATCAATCTCCTCCAGTGACCTTGCATAGACAGCCTAGTCTCAACAAGGCTGTAACCATAGAGATTAGATTCCGGCCATCTGGCCATCCTGTGAACCTTAGCACTTTTGGTGCCCTCCTGCTCTCCCTCCGAAATGCCTTTGTACCCCTCCCTTATTGAGAGAACCCTATATCTGTTCTGAACTGACTATTGTTTCCCGTTACTATCAAGATCTTTGCTTAGGAGGTCTTGACGTGCTTTAGCTGTATGTAGACTCTGTTTAATAAAGTTCTTCCTTGGATTTACAACTGCCAGTTGGATCTTGGATGTGTCTTTATCACGGACTCTGCTAGCTGGGCTCAGCTTGATTCCTAACACCCTGGGGCTGACCTGCAGTCCAGCAGCCATACGTCTTCTTTCCAGCCACCCCTCTAGGTTGGCTCACCTGACTGCTGGCTCTTCCTGTGGGTGGACTGAGGAGGCAAGGGCAGTCAAGGGTGGGGCATCCCCCACCTGACTGGTCCTCTGGGGGTGTAATATCCCGGAGGGCCAATAGGGTGGCGAGTGCATCATAAATACATGGACTGGAAATTATTTTGTGGAATCACAATATATTTTATCAGTGTTTTAAGTGTGAAAGTTCTCTGTTATATTTATATGCAGAATTTCAAAGCACTGTAATGTGATGCAGTAAAAACAATAAATAATCAATGCACTCATTGATTAATGCAATCATTATATAAAGCTTATTGCAGGGACATCTGTGTGCAATAGTTTGCAGGGAGCCAAACTCCCTGTACTGTATATAAGAGCACTCTCATATAGAACACATTGCCTTGCAGAGTAATACCTATCGCCACAAAAGACACAGAATCAACTTCTTTGGCTTTAAATGGCCACAACTTTTATTAATAACAACTGAGCATTGGACGGCATGGGGAATTAAAGAGCCAGCCCTCTTGTGGCCCTCTGGCCACAAGGCAGCTAAGTACTCCAGCAGGCGGGGACCTCTGCTGGATTTCCGAGCCACCTGGAAATGTGGATCTGCCATCACAGCCTATCCTCTATGAGTGATAGCTGCCAGCTCCACCTACTCACAGCCTCTTATAGAGTCCCCCTCACTAGAGCAGGCCAGCACGCAGGAGGACTACTCACATATGGTTCCTCCCCATGCCCAAATCCAACAAGTTGTGACAAAATCTTCCCCAAAACTTTTATTAAAACGAAACTTCAGTTTACTTTTTCTTTACTTGTACATCCTCTGAACACAATGAAAACAGGGAGTGAGGGTGGTCAATCACGACAGCAGGGAAGAGGGATGCGCCTCTTTCACCCCAGACAGAGGGGAGGCTGGGAGGAGCCGATCTGGCCCCCATTCACCCCAGCCTCCTACTGCCATGTGACAACGTTAGGCTTAAAAGCAAAGCGAGCACATGGCTTAACGATCAGGAGAAAACTGCTAGCTCACCCGCCTCCCTCTTTTCCAGCTCATTTCTTACTCCAGAAAATAGAAATGGGCCTGTGTTTTGCCTACCTGCTCTCAAGAAGACCATTAACATGCTCAAATGATTCCAATGCTTTTTGAATCAACTGTCAAGTAAACCAGAAGTAGAATGTGTGAGAAAGCCCAGGGATAGGTTATCCTGGAGAAAATGGCTGCTGTGGGTGGTAGATTGCATGGCATTATATAACTGTGAGGTCCCGGTCCTCCCAAGGCTCTACCCTCAAATGTCTGGGAAGATTTCCTAACCCATAGCTGACTTCCCAGGTCTGGCATATTTATGAAAGCAGCTTATATAGCTATTAATTGCGCAAATGCTGCTAAATCTATTGATACATTTCAGATTGCTACTATTGTGCTTTTGAAGAATTCTGAGATACAGAATTATCTAAGACTAATGAAACACTTGATTTGCAAAGTTAACACTTCCTATATAGAAACTAGTGCCCTAGTCTGTGCTCACTGTGTCTTACTGCATTTTTCATCAGCATACTTCGTGGCTGCATTACGGCATTTTTGCAGCATTTTTAAAGAGTTTTCAATTGGCATATATCTAAAAGGACACAGGAAGAGCTAGATTTGTTTGAACTGTCTTAAGTTTTCTCCTGTATCTTCCACATACAATTTATAAATAAATAGTTCCTAGTTAATCACAGAAGTAGTCTATTTTTAGCCCCACAACATTATACTTAACCTTATTTTGCATATATATATGTTCCACCTTTTCTAATAAGTATCTATCTATATATGCTATAAAGTTGAGAGCTGAAGCAATAATTGCGGTAGTTTCGAAATGAGGCTGGTTTCTGAGTGGAAGTTAATTTTTGTGCCTATATTTAGTGATTTTTTATATAAATAAGTGTCAGTAATCAGGCAAGTGATTTGTTGATGCCATTTTCATTTGTTATTATAGCACGGAAGGAGTTCTTTAATGTGGAACTATTTAATAGTACTCAGTCAATTACATGTATGCATGAGCACAAGAAGGAATAAAAAGTAACCTCCTGATGTAGCCAGTTTCATAGTTCTTCTTCACTGGAATTTTACTTAACTTTTATGAGTAAAAAATTACTCATAAAAGTAAGAAATATTCATGACTAGATTGTGAACAGTCTGTTGATTAATTGAGTACTGATCCCCACAGGCAAACATTAAGTGAGTCAAAGTGTCAGGGGTTTGAGCATCCCTGGTTGTGTCCTCTTACGGTTCAATTAGATGCTAAGGAACTGCACATCTCAATTTGTATGTAGATAAATAATGGACATATATCACTGTAGAATATTTGCTACTTAGTTTTTCAATTAGTATTTTCCCTGTAACACATAGTAAAAGTTTTCTAAAGTCTGTTGTTGAACAAATTTAGAACTGTGGAATAAGAATTGCTGATTGTAAGACTTTTTTGCACTAGTGTAAATTATTTGGGATATTGACACTTTGTAACTCTTTCTATGCTTTGTTAAAATGCAGGTTTCACTTCATGATTTTAGTTTAGTGTAATCTGCACATCATTTCCTTATTATTCATTTGTCCCTTGTGATGGGTGTTGCATTAAATTTCCCGTTGCTGTCTTAACCACATGTGGTTTGTAATGGCCTCGCTGTCCCCCCAGCCATTAATGCCCTCACATATTGCGGTGATATTTCCTTGAATGTATGGACATGAGACCCATTGGACCATTGGCCTGGCATCAGTATGCCTGTTAAAATAAATTTACAGAACGTCTTTGAGTGACACAATCTTAGCCTTGTATAATGTATAATAGGCCATACTAGGCCAGCAGAGCTCCATTAATGCAGCTAATATTTCCTGCTGGTCCACTGTTGCCTACAGTTTCTCAAGTGCTATCCCTGGCATTCAGGGACCCCTGTAGAACAGTGCTGGGTCCTAGGTTCTGCACTGGGACAGGGGAATCAACACACACACCCTCAAAGCAAAGGCAGCTAAAGACAGTAGAATTAAAATGATGGGGAATATGAGTCCTGTATAGAAAGAAAGGGTAGGGCAGAAATATTTTAACTAAAATAAACAATTACACTGGTCTGGGAGGCCCATGTTTGCATCCACTCAGCTGTGGAAGCTGACTGGATGACCTTGAGCTGGTCACACACTCTGTTTAGCCAAGGATAACATGGGGGAGAGGAGAATGATGTAACCCACTTTAGGGAGAAAGGCAAAGTATAAATGACAGTAAAGACATCATGAAGAAGCATCCAGTTAACCAAATTATCTATAGGTGATTATATAGGACTTGTTATTAGTTGTTTAACTTAAAATATGCCATGCATTATCTTTACATTTGCAGGTAAAGGAGGTTCCAAAGTGATAATGCCTGGTTCTGGGAAAGGTATGAGTTTTATGGACCAAGAATTATAGTGAAAATGAAAACAAGTTATCTTGACCTTGTGTGGCACAAGTACAGATTAAAGGCAGTTTACTCTTGGTTGATTTTAATGGTCTGTATAAATTAACTCATATGCAAACATCTTGTATGTGATATGAATCATTTTATTTATTTATTTTGGTTACATGTATCCACTGTATCTATTAGCACGAATAATGTATTTGTTTGCAGTTTGTAAAAGGTAAAGGTATCCCCTGTGCAAGCACTGAGTCATGTCTGACCCTCGGGGTGACACCCTCCAGCGTTTTCATGGTAGACTCAATACAGGGTGGCCTTGCCAGTGCCTTCCCCAGTCATTACCGATTTACCCTCCAGCAAGCTGGGTACTCATTTACCAACCTCGGGAGGATGGAAGGCTGAGTCAACCTTGGGCCGGCTGCTGGGATCGAACTCCCAACCTCATGGGCAGACAGCTTCAGACAGCATTTCTGCCGCTTACCACTCTGCGCCACAAGACAGGATCACTAAGAAATGTGTATGGACAGTATCTTGTCAAATAACCAGAGAGCCATCTTGGTGTAGTGGCTTAGAGCAGTGGCTTCTAATCTGACAAGCCAGGTTTGATTCCCCACTCCCCCACATGCAGCCAGCTGGGCGATCTTGGGCTTGCCACAGCACTGATAAAGCTGTTCTGATATCAGGGCTCTCTCAGCCTCATCTACCTCACAGGGTGTCTGTGGTGGGGAGAGGAAAGGGAAGGCAATTGTAAGCCACTTTGAGACTCCTGTTAGAGAAAAGTGGCATATAAAAAACAACTCTTCTTCCTCATATTGTATATTTTGTAGGATGAAGGGATATAAATACAGTCTAGGAACTGTTCATTCCTCAGGAAAACATATATGTGTAGGGAAAGGATCTTGTACTTCAAAGTGTGTTCCTGCATTAAGCATATGCTAGTTTTGTTCACTGTTTATGTTGCTAAAACAGGTATTACATACTGTATTTACCCTTGTCCTTTAAAGAAGTCCCTACTACTGTATATTCTAAATTTATCATAAATCTAATCTTTATATTTTCTGGCCCTCCTTCTAGCTTAATGCTGTCTTATTTGAAGTGTTTTCTACAAGTCTGCAATATGTTAGGAAATGGGATCACTATATAGCCTGCAGCCATGTTTCCTTATACCATGATCTCATAAGCCAATTAAGGTTTGCCCTGGTCATTTATTAGGTTTTACTTTCATGTCTTTCATATAAGTGCTGCAAGGAAGTGATGTTGTTTTGTTGAGTAGATTAACACTTTTGCCTTAAGGTCAGTACTGAACCAATCCCTCCACTAGGCATTGCCCAGCCCTGAAGATTTGTTATTGGAAATGTGCATTAAACAGAGAGAGCATGACTGTTAAAGATATGACACATTTTGCAAAGGGGGGGGGGGGGGGCGAGGGACGAAACCAGGAACTGTAGTAACCCAGGGTATATTCTAATTTGGGAAATTCAGCCTATTAAAAAGTCAATCTCTTCTTTCAATTTAGAAGTTTTTAGGTCAGAAGGGGTGTTGTATTACCAGGTGATCTGACATTCTGAATATCAAAGGCTATATACTCTTTCCCCTAACCTATTGCTTCCATCCCAAAATGCCCACAAGAACATTGAGTCATGATTTATAGACTTAAATTTGATTAAATATATAATATGTCACTTCAAAAATTGTTCTTATATCCTCTGCTGGCTTAGTCGAGTATTCTCTGATAGGAAAGGACAGATTCTCAGAGGGTTATTGTCAGGGAAGGAGAGCATATAATGGAACACAGTGCGGTAGCATTATTTCAGCAAAACAAATGAAGTACATGAGCCTTTAGTTAATCTGACTCTATATTCTAGGTGAGGTGAGAATATTCCGTGTTTGCTGAATCAAGCTTCTGTAACCAAAATATTATAGTGTGTGGTTGGAAAATGTAAACATTAAACACACATCTGTCTGAATATTTTCAATATAAGAAAGGCCCTGCTGACTCAAACTCATAGTCCATCTAGAATCATAGAATCATAGAGTTGGAAGGGGCAATACAGGCCATCTAGTCCAACCCCTTGCTCAACACACAATCTACTCCAGCATCCTGTCACAGTGGCCAGCCAATTCCTTTAGATAGCTATCAACAAGGCATAGAGACTGAAGACTTCCCCTGATGTTGCCCTGGCTCTGGGATTCAGATGTATAATGCCTCTGAATTTAAAGGTTCCTCTCAATCACCATGGCTAGTAGCCATTGAACTGTTTTCGAAGATCTGTTTTTTGTGCTACCTAAATGAATCTCAAAGTGGCTTACAATTGCCTTCCCTTCCTCTCCGTGCAACATATACCCTGTGAGGTAGGTGAGGCTGATCGATAGACTTAACCTCCCTGAATCTAATACCTATTCCTATGGCCAGTGAATTTCATATTTTAATCACTCTCTGTGTCTGTCCTGAACCTACTGCCCATCAGCTTCATGGGGTACCCCTTGGTTATAGTCTTTTGGTATATTTTAAAATTGCCTTTGCATATTTGAAAATGATTCTTAATATTTCTATTAAGCTGAAACATGTGAATAAAATATGTGGTTTCTAGAAATGACAGAAATGTTTATGAGGCTTAATAACTATGTATGGATCACTATTGTCGCCGCATTTCTAAGGAGAAAATCTCACAAAGTGACTAATCTAGCTATAAAGTGCCATTCATACATAAAGTATTGTGGGAATGATAACAATAGTCCTTGTAGGAACAAACAGAATCTATTATTTGAAGTAAGCCAGTTGTCTAATAGATTGACTTTTTTTACCCTTGTAGACAATGCATGATACTATGCTTGAATTTTAAGATCTTCCTACTAAGTTGGGTTTATAACAAGAAGTGAGCTTATCCTGTGACCGGTAATAATTAAGATGCTAGTTACAGTAAAGTGAATATTTGTTGCCAGGTATCAAGTGGGTAACCACTAAAGCTAGCAGTAGGTACTATAAAATGGTCTATAACAGATTCCCATGTGTTGCTTCCTGGAAGTCTGACTGTAGTAAGATTCATAAAGACCCTCATCTGAGCCATTAACACAGATCTATCTTTAGTCATCATGATTTACCACATTTATTAGAATTATCTCCCAATATTGTTTGTTGAGATTGTCTGTGCAATCTTTTTTTTTCCTCCCAGGGTTGAGAGATGGAGAATAATTGCTGGGTTATTGCTGAAGTTTGCTGAGGTTAGTAAAAAGCAGGGTGTAGGAACACATGCTTCTCTAGTAAAACTCATTAATACAAAAAAAAAAAAAAGCTTCAAAGCTATTTGAACATTTGTTGAATGGCACCAGCAGTATAGTTCTGATAGTAAATCAGATTAATGCAATTGTCTACTCCCGTTTCATTGTCAGGTGCCTGAGCCACTGAAAGCTACAGAATGACAGGTATGCTTATGAGGTTGTCGCTGGTAAATAACTGTCTACAAAAAAGGTGGACTAGCACAAGAACCACACTAGGGCAAGTAAGTTGGTAATTCCACAGCAGAGTAGCTGCATGCATATTAGTCACATTGCAGCTGTTGATTGTGTTGTAAATTCTGTATAGTAACAAGCATCCTCCTAGAGGGTTGCCTTGAAATAGCTAAGAGAGAAACAAGGACAGTATCGATCAAGAATTCAGACAGCATGTGAGCTCAGAAACTGAGCATGACAATTATTGGGAGCTTAGGAAAATGTTATGCCCTTGGTGCCCTTCAAGTCCTCATATGTCAACCCTTGTTACACACATTAGAATGCATCTGTGGAGTGATAATGATATAGGCACTAGACCAATAGTCATCCATTCCCTGTAGCTATCTTGGCCGTTTCCTTTTTTGCTGCTTTGTGAGCTTTGATCCTATGTGTGGCAGGAAGAAACAGTAATGAGTGTTTGATCAGCTGTGTTAGATCCACTGAAGGATCTCTGCAAACAGAATAGAGGGGGCAGTTTTGCATATTTCCCCCTCCCACTGAAGACCTCTGAATCCCTTCTTGCTATTCTTGGAGTTTCATGTTCCCCCAGAAGCATAGTTTGGGGGGGGGGCATTTCAGGCTTCAGGAGGACCCATTATGCACGGGAGGAATAATGCACATTCGGGGTGGAATGGCGGCGACTAAAATAGCTGATAACGCACGGTGCCTGCTGCAACCGGCCGCAGATTCGGTACATGCCGCTGAAAAAGCCGCGGTAGCGAAACGCGGAAGAAAGCGCAGCTTCCGAGTGACCGGGGCACAACCAGAAGCGGTGCCGGGATCACTGCGTGCATAATCGGTTACTCTGGTTTTTGCCGCTGTCGCGCCCCGTCCTGTGCATAACCAGTGTGCTTCACGTCTTCCCCCTTCGCGTTTCCCATGTGACCCGAAATTGCCGTTTCGGCGGCCTTGCATAATGGGCCCAGGAGAGCAGTAAGAAGGAAGTTCTGCTCCTCAGATAGAAGAACTACTTTGGTCCATGAAAACTTTGGGTAGATACAAGACAGTGGCTAGAGTACTGGTGTTCATCAATAAGTGTGGTTGTACACCATGTTTTTTCCATCAGCCATATAAGTTGCAATGTCATATTATTATTAACCCAATCAAAGTGATATGTTACCATATTTCCAAGGAGCCTCCCTCCTTTGTGCATGATTATTATATGCTAGAAAATAAACACCCAACACATTTCTAATTCCACTTCTGCTTGTTTCTAGCATTCCTTGCCCTAGACAGTTTGTTATTCACATTAGAATGAAGTTTGAATGCAGTGGCACCTTAAGACCATCAAAGTCTTATTTAAGGTATAAGCTTTTGTGTGCATGAATGCTTCTTCATGGAAACATGTAGCTCAAATAAAATTTTATTGGTCTTAAAGGTGCCACTGAACTCAAACTTTTTTCTGTTGCTTCAGATCATCATGGCTACGCACCTGAATCTGTTATTCACATTTTCCTAATTTTTTTTAGCTCCAGTCCCATAACATTGGTCATTGGATATCTTATGCTGTATGGTTGCATTGTTTTATATTCTGTAATTCTGTAAAGGTAGGCTATCAGTCAATGTGAGAAATTGTTCTAATAGCCCCATTTTAGGCAAGGACCCCCCTCTCTGTGCTTATCTCTGGGAGATTACATTATTATTTTATTTTCATTTCAACAATTTGAGTGGAGAATGGGGTAACCCATACACTCAGTGGCATTGGCCAGCAGTTACCCACATAAATGTAAACCATTGGTGTCTAGTAGACTTGGCCTTCCCCTATCATCGGGAGCAATGTGCATCTTGGCCAGCAACCATGCTGCACACCATGCCACTGCTGCATACAAACAGTGGTGCAAAGAAGGCTAGTCAGATTGCTAGTCCAGAAAAGAAGAAAAAGCTCCAGCCAATTGACTGCTCTTAATTCTCTTTATTTATATTTTGTTGTTCTCTTAAATGTTTACAACATGAGATTTCCCCATAGGGTAATATTGAGGGCCATTCTGCACAAGTTTAATTTAGCAGTAGTCTTACCTTTCGTGTATGCTTTTTAAAAAAATTTCACACAAAGTCATGCACAATCCGCCAACTCCTCGCCAAGCTCCCGCTACATTGTTCCATATGTATTGGGAGTTGGGAAATCCAGAAAAGTGGATTACCCCCCAAAATAGTGTGTGCCTGCTGCAAGCAAGCAGCAGCATGCCCACCAAACACACGTGTATTCTAAAAATAGTCATCCTCCAACTCCTCACAACTTCGGTCCCGCCTACTTCCGGGAGACGGGACTGCCGTTTTTTTAAAAAAAATGCCGAGATGCATGGAGCAACACGGAAGAGTTGATGTGGCTTGCCCTGGCGATCTTGCTGAAAAACCACTACCCCTTTCATAGTGGCTGGAAGCATTCCCCTCTAAATGTCCTATGCTTGAATTGTGATTTAAATTTTTTTAACCTTTTACACATGTGTAAACGCTTAAACACAGGCGCAATCACTAGCATACATTTGAATCCTCGCTTACGTGTTTATACGTGTAAATTTATTATAAAAAATATAAAGGAAAGGGTTAAGTTGGAGGCTCTGGAACATCACAGCATTTGATTGGTTCTCCAGCTTGATTGACAGAGCAAGGCAGGATGAATCGCTACAGAAAACAGGAGCCATGCTCTCCCCACTGGCCAAACTGGAAGCTGAATACTAGCAAAAAAATAGGCTGCATGCAAAACAAAGGTAGAACACTTTTTTTTAGTGCTAGCCCATTCAGCTGTAATCACACAAGTTGGGCCTGGGTGTAGAATTGTCCTGATTCTTTCAAGGAATATAAAGTATGAACCAAACAATAGCCACCAAAATGGGTTCCGGATAAATTTTATAATTCTATTCCCTGTTTTCAATGTCTTTTTTCTTCAGTGGTATTATCTACAAAATGACATTATACTGTGTTAATATTTGATGCATACTCAATACTCATTTAAAACAATGAAATTTCCAACTACTTCAAATATAAAGTTCCTTTAATTCTTTCAACTTTTTCTATAGAGAAAAATAAAATATATAATATCAACATGGAGTAATACCTATAAACTGACCATAGCTCATTTTTGTACTCATACATGAATGTTTGAGATTTTACCATATATAATTTCCTGACCAGCTCAAACCTTCTGGGACATTTTCTAATAGCCATAGGCTTCAAAAACGCAGAGAGACTTCTTTACAAACTCACATTTAACCTGAATGTAACTTAACAGGTGTAACTCTGACTCATCCAATTAAGATAACACCACTGAAGAAGAAAGAAATTGAAAATGGGAAATAGAATTAAATAATTTATCCAGAACCCATTTTGTTTGGTAAATACTTTATATTTTTTGAAAGAATCAATATTTCCCTATAAAGGAATCTCAAGTTGTGAGCACTTGAACATTGAGCAGCTGCAGCCTGTTGGCCCATTCTGCTTTTCTCCTCTCCCCCCAAACCCAGCTTACGTCTGCACTAGGGAAAGAAGATAAGAATTAATATGTGAATATAAATACGTGTGTGTGTGTGTGTGTGTGTGTGTGTGTGTGTGTGTGTGTGTGTGTCGGGGGGTGATTTTGATCTTTCTTTTCAGGCATTAAGTTTCAAATTTTTGGTGGGGTTACATTGGGTAAAGAAATACCTTTGGAATTAGTTCTCTAAAGAGTAGATGCATTACTCTTTCCATTACAGTAATCATTTTCACCTGTGGAAACGAGTTATTAGATTAAACAATACAATTTTTAACAGGACTTATTTAGGTTAGCTTTGCATGATAAAATATGCTAGCGACTGCTAATAAGATCAAATAAGCAACCACATCACATACTTGAGAGGCCAAGCAACACTTTTAGAAAGTTTTGGGAAGCTCCACAAGGCCATATCATTTGTCAGGGATTTTAAGCCTACCTTGGAAGGAAGGGGGTATCTGGAGTTTTATTTTGAAATTTTTAATTCTAATACTTTCAAACATGGTTTGTAAGCTACCTTGAACTTAAAGGAAGTAAATAAGGAAAACAATCACAATCACATAGATATTCCCTCTGAAATAGATCCACAACTCTTACTGGATTTGTGGTAAATTGGAGTTAAGTGCTGCCTCAGGCCAGAAATTAATACCAGTCAATATATGTCAATGATACAGCTGTTTATCCAACGCAAACAAAACAATAGCTTATTTTATTTCTAAATTGAAGGGAGTGCATGAACAAGCCTTATCTCAGGGTTCAAACATGCTGCCAGGATATTACTTTTTGCAACTGCTACAAATGTATATTTAAAATTTAGTAACAGCCATGTCTCACACAATGAGTCATGTGTTAGAAGATTTAAATTTCCTTTAATATTCTTTCTTCTTACAAGTGAAAAGAAATCTTAAAAAAAACAAAACCTGAGTTCAGTATTGTTATTTCTTTGGGGTTTGGATTGTAGATATAACCATCCGTTTTCTTCTCAAGAGAGTGAGGTAGGATCTGCTCTACTGTGGCACAAAATTTGGTATAATTGTATTGAATCTGCCGGCTTTTTCTACACTGAAAATGCAGCTTCCACCCACAAAATGGATAGTTTATATTGTATGAGAGAGTATTGCCTATATGCATCTCAGTGCTGTCATGTCACTTCTGACGGCAACCCAGTGTATTAATAACATCCTATTATTAACAGTGTTGCTCAGGACTTGCAAACTGAGTGCCATGGCTTCCTTTTTTAATATATAATTTTTTAAATTTTCATTTTGTGCAAGATAGAAAAAATATAATAACAGTAATAAACTAGTCACATTGTACATTATGCAAATGTAATATTAGAACAAATCGCCTTACAGGGTAAACTGGTACCCGTACAACTTGCTACATTGAAATTAATAATTATTAAGTAAACAATTTATTCTACAGTATATATTATGCCTTACCCCCTCATTATAATGTCTTGTTTGATTTATCTTTCTAAGTAACTCAGGTAGGGGCCTCACTGTTCTTCAAAGACATCTTATGTTTTCCCCTTAACCATCAATGTTAATTTAGCCATCTTGGCGAGATCAGCCAATTTGTACAGCCAGTTACCTATTGAAGATAATTCTTACAATTTCCATTTTCTGGTCAATACTAGTCTTGCTGCTGTTGTTGGGCAGAATAAGAGGCTTCTGGTTTGAGCTGGAAGGCACTGTTGGTGGTACACATAGTAACACACATTCATACATTTTCCTTTAATATTCTTTTAATAACATACAATAATAATAAATAATAAAATTAATTAAATAAATAAAATATTAAAATTTCCTTTAATAACATACATTAAAGGAAATTTTTAGGGTCCACATTTTCTCCAGAATAGCATGAACTTTGGCCCAAAATTTATAATTTTTTTCACATCACCACATATGAAAAAAGAACCTACTTTATCTGCACATTTCCATCATTTATTATCACAGCCTTTTGAAATTTTTGCAATCACTTTTGGTGTCACATACCACCTATAGAACATTTTATACCAGTTTTCCTTAAGAATTTGACTGTGAGTGCCATGGCTTCCTTGATTGTGTCAATCCATCACTCATATCTTCCTCTTTTCCTTCTGTCTTCAACTTTTCATGGCATTATTGTCTTGTCATAATACAACCAAAGTTCAGTAGCCTCAGTTTGGTCATTTAACATCTAAGGAGAATTGAAGCTTGGTTTGATCTAAAATTCTCTTATTTGACTTTTTGATGGTCCACATTTTTTGTAAAACTCTCCTCCAACATAACAATTCAAATCCATTTTCTTCCTGTCATCCGTCTCCTCCAATAACAATCATGAATTTGCCATATGTTCTCTAGTGCCACTTCCTTTTCTGAATTCAGCTTGAACATCTGGTATTTCTTGTTCCATATATGGTAACTGTCTTTGTTGTGAAATTTTAAGCAGCACTTCACTCTCATGAGAAAATAATGAAAGCTGCTGCAGTCTTTGACATCTCCTTTTTTGTAATTGGAATACAAATTGATCGTTTCCAGTCTGTGGGCCATTGTTTTCTTTGCCACATTTGTTGGTTTATTCTATTTTAAGGGGCACCATTTCTGTGGCTTGAAACAGATCTTTTAAAATCCTAATTGCTTCAGTGCAGATTTGACTTCAGTTTCTAAAATTACAGTGTCTTCTTCAAAAGTTTCTTCTTTGAAGAAATCTGTTGTCCCTTCATCTCTTCTGTAAAATCCTTCAGTGTATTGTTCCTATCTTTATTTTGTCCTGTTCAGTTTCTATGCTGATCTTTAAATTTCCCTTCTATTTCTTGGATCTTGTGGAACAATTCTCATTTTCCTTTCTTGTTGTTCTCTTCTATTTCTTTACATGTGTTATTTTAAAAAATTTCTCTCTATGTGCCATACACTGAAACACTGTATTTAAGGCTCCAAAATATATTTCTTTCACCTTTTACTTCACATCTGCCTTTAGCAATTTTCTTACTTAATGGTATCTCCTGTTTCAACCCATAGTTCTTCAAGTTTCCACCCACTTGAACTTAGTAATGCAGTTATTGTTTACATGTTATTTAGATTGTATTTTGGAACTATGAACATTTTGGTATTTTTCTTCAGCTTTATTCAAATTTTAAATATTAAGACTTAACGGTCTACATCAGCGGTCCCCAACCTTTCTGAGGCTGGGGACCGGCAGGGCATCGGGCCGTGCCCACGTGGACCGCGCCCGCTCATCGGGCCGTGCCCACAGGCCGCGCCCCCACGTGCCACGCCCGCGCATTGGGCTGCGCCCGCGGGCCACGCCCGCGCATCGGGCTGCACCCGCGGGCCATGCCCGCACGGTCGCGCGGCCCGGCCCTGATTCCCTCTCCCCGCCCTCCCGCAGTAAGAAGCTTCCCGGGCCGCAAGCTTGCGGCCTGGGAAGTTTTTTACTGCGGGGGGGGGGGCGGGGAGAGGGAGCTGCGGCCCGGTGCCATGGCCTTCGCGGCCCGGCACCGGGTCGCGGCCCGCAGGATGGGGACCACTGGTCTACATCACTATCAGCTCTTGATCTTCTTTCAGCAGAGAGAATAAAACTTTTCAATCTTCTTCTCATTATGTAATCTATTTGATTTTTATATTGGCGATCCAGTGAAGTCCACATATACAATTCCCTAGTCGGTTGCTTGAAATGTGTGTTTGCAATGAACAACTTGAGTTGCTCGTTTGCTTCATTTCATGAACCTGGTCCAAACTTTTCAACAGTATTTGATTCTGCTTTGCTTTCCACTTTTCCATTCCAGTCACCTATGATTATCAGCACATCTAGCTTAAGTGGGTAACCAAATTGCTTCCTGGGTATATGCACAAAAGTATTCACCCCCCCCCTTCAGCATCTGTAATTGCAAAAGTGAAACTGAATCCAGAGGTGTTCTTTAACTTGTGCCAGCATTTTGCCAAGCAGATACATAGAAGCTACGATAGAACCAACCTACTACAGAGCTGTCTGAACTCTTGTACCAGCATTTATGAAACAGTTGTAGTGGCTATATTTTATTTGTTTTTTTTTTTTTAATCCAGACCTGTACATTTTGGAAAAAGATTGATAGAAAGCAAAATTAGGATGAGTGGCAACTACATTACATGAAAACAGTTAACACTTACATTATGGGCATATACAATTATAGCTGGGTATGTTCATATTTTAGTATTATTATACGGAAAATACAAATTCTAGTGCATAACTTCAGGGAGTTACATGATGGAGATACACCAATTTTATTCCATGTGAATATGTTGACTTCAGCAAAGTTACATCAGCATGAAACCTGTACAACAGAGGAATAAATCAGTTCACAAGATAAGCAGTGTGACTGCTTTACTGTGTAATTGGCTGTAAGTTTGCATTAGAGTACCTGGGGTGCATCATTTATAGAAAGACTGAAAAAATAATGGAGTCTGTCCTACCTTTTACTACCTTTTAACCTATTTTCTTTTTTGCTCCCTTAACATGAGGCTGATACCACCAAACAAATTCTAAAGATGCAGTAACTTTCAACAGCTGCTCAGTTAAAGCCTTATGTAGCTACAAGGAATCTCTGTTGGAGGCTTTCACGTCACTCTGTTGCTTCATGAAGAATTTATTAAATTTACAAAATATGTTGAAGCAGCACATCACTAATTAATGAAGCTTCTATAGTTATTTTTTGTGTAGACTAGGGATGTTGGAGAGATCATTTCTGATGCTGCAACAGTGCTTTGAGAGAAACAATAATACAGAGATTTCCACCCCCATCCCCAAAGAGTATATTATATGAGCTTTTCACATGGTATATCTTGCTTTCTCTACAGGTAAGAAAATGCGGGGGAAATGTTTTAGGAATGGGAATTAAGAGTTTCTATACATTGTGTTTAGATTATTCAGGAATCAGAAGTTTTTTTGTGTAGGGAAAGAAATATATTTGTCAATGAAAAAATCAGGACAGCTAACAGTAAAACTAACAAGCAAAAACTCGTGAAATCAGGTCAATGGAAAGTCCTTAATGGTCTCTTGCAGGAAAAGCCAACAGCAGTTGGCTAAATAAGCTGATGGGAAAAGCCTTGTTTTCTTCTGCATCCTCCATCTAGATATTAAAGGTGGTTTCATCTGATGCATAATGAAAATACTGCAGGTATGCCATATACTTGGGAATGGTATGCCATACACTTGTGGTTTACTGATTACTGTCCCACCTCAACCTTCTTAAGCCTTCAGGCACAACTGTAGAGGCATATTTGTGGAGAAGAAATTTCCTTCAGGTAGTGCAAAGCATTTAACCATTTTTATTTGCTCTTCAGGCATTGCAAATGGATAAGGAGATCCAAGTTAAGGTTGAATGTGAACCTTTCCTCCTTAATACATATATAAGTGTCACAGGCTTCTAGACCAAGGGGGGCTAACCTTTTTCAGTCTGTGGATACCTTTAGGATTTTAACACAGCACTGCCACAAGATGGCTTTTGCAGGAGGTGGAGCAAGCCACAAAATGACTGCTGAATAGATTAGCTTTAATCATGCTATGGAGATCCTTGCGCTGTGCTAGCAGCTGCTGCCAAAGCAAAGGTTTTTTTAAAAAATCTGCACATCTAATCAAATCTCTAATGATTCATCAGAAGTCTTGCTAGGCAGAGACTAACCCAGACCGATTATGTGCAGGGAAGGGCGGACCGGAATCCGCAGACAGTGGGACTAATCCCCACTTATGCACAAAACCAGTACCATCTCAGCCCTGGCCCACTTTAGGGCCTCTGATGGCCCGTAGCAAGGGAATGCTGATTTTTCCTTGTTTCCTTTCTTGACACAGCAGCCATCAGAAGCTCAGCTGAGCCAAGCCTGTGGATACAGGAAGAGCCATGTCTTTGAGGCCCAGCTCCTCCACACCACCTAAGGCAGGGGTAGTTAAATTGTGGCCCTCCAGATATCCATGGACTACAATTCCAGTGAGCCCCTGCCAGCGAATGCTGGCAGGAGCTCATGGGAAGTGTAGTTCATGGACATCTGAAGAGCCGCAGTTTGACTACCCCTGACCTAAGGTGTTCCCACAGGGATACAAAATGCCTTGGAGTTGTGTGCGCACACGCAGTTCCCTGGGGTAGACTGTGTGTGTGGGAGATTTCACCCCCCAAGCATACATGGGAAGTGGCAGGGCATGTTGCCCTGCTGCAAGGAACTGGCTGCGGCCTGGCACAGCTGCCACCATGCATAATTGGTCCAACCAGCCAATTTGGTGGGCCCCAGAAGAGGTGCTGAACTATGGCACTACAGGAACCACACTGGGGACTCCTGGTTTAGATATATGGTAGGCCAACATACTTTGCATTATTTATCTCTCCCCCTTGAAAATAAAGGAGTCAAGCAAGACTTGAACTTCAGATGATGAATAATCATGTATATTATGTTTCAAAGTAATCTCCAAATATGAACACCAACTTTAATTTCACTGTTCTAAATGACATATTGCATTAATATGTGTATTCCATCTTCTGTGAACCACTTGACCACAAATTAAATATAGAATGGAATCACACCAATTTTTATCCTAGTCGTCCACTGACATATAGCAGTGTAATGTTGTGTGTTTCCTGGGCCTATTGAGATGAAATTCAAACCGATTTCAGAATTTGAAAATAGGCTTTGTACATTAATTTTAAATTCCGATCTTGAAGATAGATATTATATTACAGTCTGTTTGTCTTTTTAGAAAATGAGTTCAGAGGATAAACTGCTGCTTGCACTTAAGCAGCATTATGTCCTGAACATAATATCACCAAATGATATCTAGTATCTTTATGTGAAATTACCAAAGATGTAAATAAATACCAACAAATTTGTTTATGAATTTAGACATGTTAAGTTACTTGTGTATAGACTATCTTGTCAACAATAGATTTCCTGCATAGTTTTTTGCTTTGCCTGTCTACACAGATGTACTTTGATTCGCTGCATGTTTTAAAGAAATAAAATTTACTGCAAATTTGTTTTCAGTATTTTAGCAGTTTAAACTTTATTGCATATCATGCTTGAAATGTTCCTTTATTTTAAGCCTATTTCATGGTGCATTTTAGACATCTAAAGAGTTCATATTCAGTCTCCAGGTTTTGGATTTGCAACAAGAGAGCAATACCTTCTGCACAATAATCAGCAGGGGTTATTGTTCTCTGGCAGTGTGTGCAGCCACATGGTTTTCATTCACTGACATTTCTTTGGCAACTATTCACAGCCTCCTACCTATTTTTTTGCAGGCCAGTGACTAGTAGTACTTACAAGCAAAGTTATATAATGTGGTTTAACTAAGACTCTTCTTGACTAATAAGGAGACCTCTGAAAAAATGTGCTTGGACAGAATGCAAGGTATCTGTTCTTAAATAAAATATTGAATGTCTCTTAGGGCATATTTTAAACTTTTTTGATATTTTAATACTATATAATATCCACTGTCAGATGTATGGTTCATTTTGGCTGGCATTCTATGGTTAATTGTGATGAAATTAAAGAGCTGTGTTCATAGGAATGCAGTTTTCAAAGAAAAAAATATTTGGTTATAAACAGATTTGAACAAGCTAGGGTCTGTGAGCATCTGCGAGTGGTGAGAAACTTCACATACATCCAGTTGCCCTCTCCAAGGTTCAGTAAGATCTCAGGTTCTTAAGCAGACTCATCTCACTCCCTTCCCGGGCACTGGTTTGCAACATTCTAAGCCTTCCTGAATTTTTATTTCTCATAAGGTCCCCCCCCCTTAATTTACAATGTTTATATTTTTCTCAATACTTGGAAAAAATCCCAGAAATATGTAGAAATCTCTATTGTTTATGTAGATTGTGTTCCACTGTACAGCTTTTGCCATCTGGACAGAAGACAATTAACTATATGATAAAGGAGTAAATTAGAGACTCAAAGGCAGAGGAAATGTTGGGAGATCCATGCCTAAAAATCTCACCTCTTAAGGGTTCTGTACATTCTCAGTGTCTTAAGTAGGCCCAATTTCCCTTCCTTTTCTTCCTCCCCCTCAACCTTCTCTGTTCCTTCCAGAGTATAGCTAAGTTCCACTGTGTTTTTTAAAAGATTATTCTTTTATTTTGGTTAATTTTCAAAAATTGCATACCTAGGAAGTCCTCTTAGATAGAAATCTTTACCTTGGCTGCAGGTGGGTCTGTTTTGTTGCATTCATCATCCACATAGGGCTTAACCAGATTAGTGTTAGAGGTACTGAGTGGGTACCCCTGAAAAGCTTAATTGTTTAATTATTTTGAACCCTCTGCTTTTTTATCACCCCCCCCCCCCTTTTTAAACAATACATTAAATAGAACATCTTAATTTTGAAATCTGGGCTGGATATAGCCACAACTATATACCTTGCTAATATTTCAAATTGAAATCACAGATGTGTGTTTTCAAAGGGAAGATTTGATGCCCTGTCTTCTGTAGTACTTTACAGCAGATTTATTCAAACCCCTATACATCTCAAACATTGTCTCCATTCTGATTACTCAGTGGAGAGTTTCCCATATCTTATTACACTGTTTAACATGAGGTAGAGAGAATCGTGGCTGAAAAATTTACTGGACAATAGGTGTAATATGGTTTCATGCACAATATCAAAGTATTGCTACGTAATGACTTGCAAACAAAATTCACTGTTAGACAACCTGAGTAGCAGCTAGTGATGATGTAGTTCTTATGATCTAGTATTTATGCTTATGTATTTTATATCTGCTCTCATAATTATGATATAAACCATATATATCACTATATTAGAGCCTCTTGTGGCGCAGAGTGGTAAGGCAGCTGTATGAAAGCTTTGCCCATGAGGCTGGGAGTTCAATCCCAGCAGCCGGCTCAAGGTTGACTCAGCCTTCCATCCTTCCGAGGTCGGTAAAATGAGTACCCAGCTTGCTGGGGGGTAAACGGTAATGACTGGGGAAGGCACTGGCAAACCACCCCGTATTGAGTCTGCCATGAAAACGCTGGAGGGCGTCACCCCAAGGGTCAGACATGACTCGGTGCTTGCACAGGGGATACCTTTATCTTTTTATATCACTATATTATTATGATATAATCCATATATCATTAATTAATTTAACATTGCATGGAATTTATTTAGAAGAGGAATGGTATCATTCTCATTTTTATCATGATATATTGGAAAATTACTGGTCATTGGCCATATCAATACATTGACAAGGATAAGTGCAGAGTTCTACATCTGGGTCATAAAAATGAGAAGCATGCATTCTGGATGAGAGGTACACTTCTAGATAGTAGTGTGTGTGAATGAGATCTTGGGGTACCTGTGGACTGAAAGCTAAATATGACCAGGCAGTGTGATGTGGTTGTAAAAAACTAAGGTTGTCTAAACTAAGGCATATATACTGCATTGGTCAGACCACACCTGCAATATTGTGTACAGTTCTAGAGGTTTCACTTCAAAAACAATATGGATAAAATTGAAAGGGTGGAGAGTTGAGTGACAAAGATGATTCAGGGCTTGGGGACGAAGCCCTATGTGGAAAGTCTGAGGCACTTTGGGACTATTCAGCCTGGAGAAGGGGAGGGTGAGAGGGGACATGATTGGTCTCTAAGTATTTGAAAGATTGTCTTTTGCAGGAGGGCTGGGAACAGTTTCTGTTGACAGCAGAGGATAGGACCCACAGTAATGGGTTTAAACTACATGCCACAGAATCATAGTATAATAGAAGAAGAAGAAGAAGAAGAGTTGGTTCTTATATGCCGCTTTTCCCTACCCGAAGGAGGCTCAAAGCGGCTTACAGTCGCCTTCCCATTCCTCTCCCCACAACAAACACCCTGTGAGGTGGGTGAGGCTGAGAGAGCCCTGATATCACTGCTCGGTCAGAACAATTTTATCAGTGCCGTGGCGAGCCCAAGGTCACCCAGCTGGTTGCATGTGGAGGAGTGCAGAATCGAACCTGGCATGCCAGATTAGAAGTCCGCACTCCTAACCACTACACCAAACTGGCTAATAGAGTTGGAAGGCACCTCCTGGGTCATCTAGTCCAACCCCCTGCACTATGCAGGATAATCACAGCCCTATTGCTCACCCACTGTAACCTGCCGCCCCCTTGAACCTTCACTGGCTGCCTCCACACCGCCTCCAGATGGCTGTGTGCCTGTGTCTGCATCTGTCCCAATCTGCCACCGTAGCGGTGTCACAGCGTTACGGCGGTTGAGAACCGCTGGCCTAAGGTGATAGTGAACTCCCCCTCCCTTTGATATGCCAAAAGCACATTCCTAATTAAAACAGCTTAATTGGCTTTCTATTTGTTTCCAAACTTAATTCACGGTGCTGCTTTTTACTTTTAAAAACCTTCATAACCTGCGATTAACAAAATTGAGGGGCTTGAGATGTTCTCCTTATATGTGCTTGTTTTCTAGTTTAGGTTGGCAGATAAAATACAGCTAGTTATTCCATCTTGCTGTCAAATTTAGTCAGCACAGTGAGCATTTTATTGTTTACAACAATTGTCTCCACATTACAGAATAGCTGTACTTCTTGAAAAGATAGTAAGCTGTTTATGGCAAATTGTCTGAAATCTTCTTGAGTGTTTCCTGACAGGGTTCATCTGGTTGTTGAACTACAATTGTTTATTGATACATTTAAAAATTTTGTTTTTTGCTAGGCTATTGTTTTTAATTAGTTGGGCACTACCTGCTTTGAACAGACTTGGGAAATTTGGATACAGTTTAAAATAAATAAATTCTAGTGTTGAGATTTGAATTCAGGATTCCCTGAATTACTGCTCTCCCAATCAGGTCATTTTATGTACGATTCTTTAACTGCTGAAACGGCTTTCTTTTCGCTTTCCTGCAGTAGACAAAGTTCTAATTTTTAGTCCTTTTGACCACTTCCAGTTTTCTTCAGTATGTTTTCATTTTTAGTTCTTTTTGCCAGTTTAATCTCTCTCTCCCATTTTTTCCTGTTTCTATGTTATTTTATTATTTCCTGTAGACTATTGCTTGTTTTATATCACTGTGGTTAAATTTTCCATTTAGTTTCAGACATTGGCATGTGGTTCAATCTTTAAATGTTTGTTTTCTGTCATAAAACATACCTCAGTTAAAAGTGACTATGACCGATTATGCATGGGGTGGGAAGGCCAGGCTGGCAGTGGCCGGACAGAAAAGCTAATCCCTGCTTGCGCACCATGTTACCATCATCCCAAACAACTCCTGGCCCTAGCCTGAATCAGGGCCTTGGATGGCCTGCGGTAGGGGCCTGTTTTGCCACAACCACTATCAGCGGCCCTGCCAGGGACAGCCCCCTGCAGGGTCACCAAATGCCCCAGACGGCCTAGCAGAGCTGCAGAGCTGAAGGGGGTGTTTTCTCATCCCCGCGATGGTGAGATAGTGGCATGCTGCCATCCCGCCAATTGTGCAGTGAGGCCCCCATGCCCCCCTCTCCCCCCTCTTGCTGCCACCACTGCAAGGTGAGGTAGACCCTTCCTGCCCTGACATTGTCTGTGCGCACACACAATGTTAGGGCAGACCATGTGTGCCAGGGGATTCCTTCCCCCATGCATTCCCTGGAAACGGTTGGGCAGCAGCCTGGAACAGCTGCTGCGATACATAATCTGTCTACCTGTAGCTTTTCAAACCTCCAAAGTCACCCTCAAGAGCAGCAAAGGCAGATGACCAAAGCCAAAACCTGGACCAAGTAGAGGAGTCAACACTTGGCAACTCAGGGCCTTCTACATGACAGTGTCTTTCACAGGATCAGGGATCTCAGCATGGCTACAGAAAAGGTGGAGATTTTCAGTTTTCTATATAATGGTGCTATTGAGACCCTTTTCTGGGATGATCAACCAGCGTCTCTTTTAGTCATGATTATGGCTAATGCTTCTTCCTCATGCAGCGATCTTGAACTTCCTGATCCTGCATTGCTTCTTTTTGCCTGGCAGCTTCCTGTGACTCTTGAACTTTGTTACGAGTTTGCCAGGTACAAAATGAGAAAAACAACCCCCCTGAAGTGATCTAATGAAAATTGCAGGGATACAGTAACTCAGAGGCAGCTCTTTGACACTTGCTTTGTGTCTCCCGACCCAGGACAAGAGCAGATGGGGAGGGAGCAGGTTTTGTCTCTTTAAATTTTGAGTTTTTTGGCTCTGCTGTTGTGCCTAGTGCTTTCCCTCCCCCCTCCCGCCACTTAAATCGTGGCTGTGCTCTGTGCCTTCTCTTCCTACTTGATCCAAGCTTGCCTTCCCCCTTTGAATTTGCATTTTGGGACTCCTCAACTAGGCCCATTGCCTTCCCTCCGTGCTTTTTAAATCGTAACTATGCTCCGTGCCTTCTCTTCCTTCTTGATCCTAGCTTGCCTCCCACTAAGAATTGGGGGGGGGGGTTGTGGGGGAGGGGGTTGGCTTGCCGCTTGCACCCTGCCAGAGCTGTGCCCTGTGCCTTTTCCCCTTCCCCTTGGTTCTCACTTGTTTTAAATATTTTGTTTTCGGATTCCGCCCTGTCGCAGTTGTATGCTACTTGCAGCCCCTGAGGAAATGACTTCCTCCCTGCTCTGTCTGCCTCTGCATGCAGGATAAAAGGAGGAATGTGCCCGTGTGTATTCTTCGCGCTGGGGTGGGGTGGGGTGGGGTTGGTGGGGAAGGAGAGTGTGTGCTTTTTCCTCGCTGCCTGCATCTTTGAGCGGGAGAAAACGGGACTGGGAGCGTGTGCACTTGCCCGCCCAAAAGAGAGCAGCTAGACTCAGGCAGCAGCCTGACCTAGCATGTACTAGCTCACTCAAGCAACACGGTCGCCTCGCTTTGCCAGAACAGAGCTCACCCGGCTTCTCCAGTATCTACCCTGGAAAGGACTCGTCACCTTCACCTCCTCCCCTGCTGCCGAGGAGCCTTTGGAGGACTGGTGAAGATGAAGGGAGAAGGTTGCCTTTTTTTTTGCCCCTGAGGGCTGCAGGTAAGTAGTGGACCGCTTGGACATGTGGCCACTTTTCTTTGAGAGCCCACACTTGCTAGCATCTACCCCACCCACCACCTCTGAAAAAATTAAAGGCAAATTACAACATTGAGGGCCATTTCGCACGGCTTCAAAATAGCACAATGGTTGCTAATTGAAAACGCTACTAATTTGCCTTAACGCACGACGTCGCAGACAATCTGCAACAATCCTGAAACCAATCAGCAAAAAGCGCTTCGTTGTAGCGCTTTCAGGGGAATCCAGAAAAGTGGATTCACCCTCCGGATAGCGATACACTCCTGCAACCCATCTGCAACACTAGCGCTAAAGACCTGTGCGTTACCATTGTTGCGGGTTCTTCAAAGTCCCTCCTCCTGAGCCTGTCCTCCAAACCTCCGGCGAAGCGATCGCCATTTTTTTTTCTCCGAGCGAGCGGGGATAAACGCACCAGCGAGCCTCTTTCTGTTTAGAGGCTTCCCTGGCTTCAGTCCTTCACCTTTAGTCACTAAGCACAAACCACATAAAAGCCCGTTTGCTGAAATAAAGTCCCTTTATTTTTTACACATTAATTCAGCCGAAAATCGGGCCCGTGAGAGGGGGGGGGGGATTTTTTTTTTATCACTCGAGGCAGCGTGCCAACGATCATACAATCAAACGACAGCTCACATTAGGCAGCTGGATGGGTCTCTCCGTTGCAACGAATCTACCTAGATTCGTTGCTATGGGTCTGTTTTTTTTTAAAAAAAACCTTTCTTAAAGGGAAAGGGGCTGTTTGGGAGCATGCTAACGGCTGCCCATTGGCTGCTTGACGGCCAGGGGCGGGACGAGCTTGGCAATAGCGCTTCCTTTCTAGCGATTTCTGCCGAGACTGGAAGCCTGTGGGAAACGCTAAAAAACGCAACTGATTCCACTACAAAGGCAGGTATGCATAACGACGAATTCCACTATTTTAAATGGCGATTTTTCATTCTGCAAACAATTTGCAACAAAGATCCCCGTGCGAAAAGGCCCTATATATACGCTTTTAAAAGTTGCTTGCTCACTTTTAATCACTTTTAATCAAAGCAAAGTTCAGCCTATGTGTTTATGCACTATAATAAGTTACTAAGTAACATTTAAAGGCATATACCCAATGGTGTGATTTGCCTTTAATTTGCTCAAATCTCTTTTTAAAAAATCAATGGCCTTGGGAATGGGGCAGTCATATCCAGTGCAGAGAGCAGAGCAGGCTTGCTTCTTTGAAGAGGTTAGGTCAGGGCTGGGGTAACCATGAGATTGCTGCAAGGGCTCTTGGTTTCTTATGAGGTCCCACTGTCACCTGCAACACTGGCTCACTTGCTTGTTAGTACTGCACTAGGAGGTTGGCAGCCAAGACCTTGGGATGAGTGGAAGGAAAGGCAGAGAGATTCACACATACATTTCTGTGTCGGGCTGTTATAGCAAGGAAACCATTTTTCTCCAACCTGTTATATTCCTTTTTGGATACTTGACTTAAAGCTCAAACAGCAAAAGATGGGAGGGAAATCAGCCATCTGTCAGTCCCTTGCAGTAATTCAGAAAAAAACAGAACTCAGATCAGATGCAGACCATTACAAAGTTGATAAGCTAAAATTCCTAATTCGGTAGTGTGGGGGTGGGGGGTGGGAACAAAGTTAAAAGGTTCTACTATTTGAAGATTTTATATTAATGTTCCAAGCCAGTTTGGTGTAGTGATTAGGACTATGGACTTCTAATCTGGTGAGCCAGGTGTGATTCCACACTCCTCCCCCACATGCAGCCACCTGGGTCACCTTGGGTTCGCCACTGAAAAAGCTGTTCTGACCGAGCAGTAATATCAGGGTTCTCTCAGCCTCACCTACCTCACACGGTGTCTGTTGTGGGGAGAGGAAAGGGAAGGTGAATGAAAGCTGCTTTGAGACTCCTTCGGGTAGAGAAAAGCGGCATATAAGAACCAACTCCTCCTCCTTCCAGTGTTTCATGAAACTGAAATAATTTGCTAAAATCTGTAATTTACGTTTCTACACCTCTGCATCTTGTTCAATTATTCTAGCCAATATCATATATATATATATATATATATATATATATATATATATATATATATATATATATATGTATGTATGTATGTATGTATGTATGTATGTATGTATGTATGTATGTATGTATATGTGTGTGTGTATATATAGTTTGTGGCCAGATGTCCATTTGATTATAAAAACACTTGTGTAGCAGTTGCTCATGTCTTGGTTTTGGTTGTAAACTGAACAGTTATTGTCTCTTTCTTAACAGATGTACACGTGTATGTGTGGAATGCATACAAATTCACTGTAACATGAACAGGGCTTCTGTTCTTTGCTATTTCATGTCTTAATGATGGGCATAGAATGGTGGGAGACAAACTAATGTTATGTTAAGGCTTGCCAAAGCAATTCATTATCTTTCATAAGCAGAAAACAAATAAACCCACATATAGCCACTTAACTTGCTGCTGTTAAACAGTGTTCTTTCTTTCCTGTTTGACACTGGCTTTCCCCTCAAGAGAAGGATTATTTGACTTTAATGCATGGCTAATAAAAGGGCACTGCTAATGTTCAACACCGTGGAGAAATTACCAGGGATGCCATGATACAATTGTTAGTGTTCTTATATTATTTATTGTCTCTACATCTTTTCTAGTTGTTGTTGTTGTTGTTGTTGTTGTTGTTTCCCCCCTGTTGGAAGTGCATTAGATCATGATAGTATTATCCTGACATTTGTTGCGATCATGCCTGCCAATATAGTGGAATCATAGGATCAGCCTGCCACAAATATGGGGAGCTTATTAAACACTACATCACCATCTGTATATGGTAATTGACTGATGCAGTGAGTAGGCATGTGCAATACAAAGTAAACCAATAATAATAATAACAATAACAATATAGAAAATGTAGGCACAATTCTTTACTCTTAGAGGGTCTATCCCCAGCCTCTGTTATAAAAAATGCCAATAGTCTAAACAAGGGTAGTCAAACTGCGGCCCTCCAGATGTCTATGGACTACAATTCCCATGCGCCCCTGCCAGGGCTCATGGGAATTGTAGTCCATCGACATCTTGAGGGGCGCAGTTTGACTACCCCTGGTCTAAAGCCTGCTGAGCACCCAAGGTTTCCCTAATGAAGAGGAGCATACATCATTGTAGGTCTCACTATTTTTGTGATCACAGTTAACTCTTCATTGTATTCTTTAGCAAAACAGAGCAGATTGACAGTGCTCTCTCTCTCTTTGCTCCTCCTGCCTCTCCCCAAATGAGCAAGCCAAGCAGAATCCTTGTGTACTGCCCCAGTCTGGGGAGACTGATACCCACCTGTGAGACACTTGCTTATGTTGCTTCCAGTCCAGTTGGATCAGTAAGCCAGTTACCAACTTTCCAGCCACTGGCTCAGCTTCTCCTTCACTTAAATCCTTTCTATGCTTTCATGAAGTAATGCTGCTGGTGTGTGTGTGTGTATGCAGAGAGTTCAGTAAAAAACAATTTACCATACCATATACTGTTTATATTAAGCTGACTGTTATTCCAACGATGTGTTGCACATTCCAATCCCTCCAGTTGGCCCTGACTGGGGACATGCTCCAAAAAGGAAGATGGCACTCACCCACTGAGAGCAAATTGCAGGTCTTCCCCACCCACCCGCCTGCTCCTCCTCCATGTTGCTTCCTGGCTCTTGCCAGAAGGAGGACAAGCTAGCAGAAGGTGAGCGAGGAGCTGGGGGAAGAGGCTGGCCATACTCCACTGTGGTCACAGCGCTGGCCCTAGTGGCTTAGATTGCCTGCTGGCTCACTATGCTCTGCACCCTCCTGTCCACTGGGGAGCACAGAAGGCCTCCCACCCTTTGCCCTCTGCCCTTCCACCTTTGTGATGGTCCAGTTCATTGGCTGGGCCATCCTCCTTTCAAGAAGCTCTCCTACCCTTCACCCTCATGCCTTACCACAGCCCATTTTCAAAACAGGCTTTGTTACTGTTTCTACATATTTAGATGAATATCTAAATTTACACTCTAAGATGCCATAAAAGTGAATAGAGATAATGCATGATCATATCTGCTAGCTATTTAAGCAATATAAAATATGTTATACCAGTGATGTTCACTAAGATTCATTATTTCTCTGCCAACTTGGATGGTTGAGAACAGCACAAGAGTAAGCCAGGCTGAACTGGACAAGATTAGACTGGGCCAAACTAATTGGCTGGTGGCTGCTTTCACATCTAATTTGAAAACTTGCACCAACCATCCTATTGGCTTAATTTTCGGTGAGGAACGGGCTTCCCCTGCCCCCATCTGGGTAGATGAGAGGTTCATGGGCCACTCAAGAAGCACAAAAAAAGACAGCAGCTTCTTCTCTTCCTCCTCAGCGCAGGGGTGGGTATCCTGCCTCTGACAGCACAGCTTCTATTCCTCATTGCCAGGGCAAGTGGTCTGACATTAGGCTACCATTCCCTGAGAATCTCTCAAAAAATCTCTGCAAGTTCATTACATATTGCATGACACAGCCTACTCAGCCTGAACCTGATACCAGCTGACTTGATCCATTGATCCATTTTAAAGGGGGAAATAACTTCACAATCTATTCTTCCCACATAATTCCATTCTGGCCTTTCTTGGGTGACATGGCAGCGGCAGCTCAGGCAGCACAGTTTGGGCTCATTGGAGAGAAGGGGCTGAGGGCCAGAAGCTCCCCCCACTGACCTTTCCCTCTCTGGAGCAGAGGTGGTGGATGGCTGGAGGCAAGCTGGCTCCCTAGCTGGGCTCTTTCTAGGGTGCCCCCCTCCCTCAGCCTGGACCCCCCTCCCTCAGCCTGGACCAGCCTGTGTCCCTGCTTCGGAGCCCAGCTCCAGCCAACATCCTAGCGCTGGAATCTTTGAAGGATTGGGGGGGGACACCAGCAGGATCCAGTGGCTCTATGGCTCACTGGCTTTCACAGACTCATTGAAATTCAGCTCGGGCCGCATAGTGGTGAGTGGGGAAGGGAAACGCTAAGCAGCAGGTCTGCAGGCCAGTGGGGCGGGGGAAGAAGAGGAGCAGAAGGGATGGTGGCCATGTGCAGGTTTCTTTTTTCTTTTCTTTCTTTACCTTCCATGGCAATGTATATGCACAGCAGCAAGTATGCATTGCCACGCGTAGGGTTTTAAAAGCCCTGATTACTAGACCCCCAAACCTCCAATTTGTTACCTCCATTGATTGACAGGCCGAGGAGAGGTGAGTAAAAGAGCACGATGCTCTCTCTGGTGCATTTTCCCCTGATAGTGAGGAGGGTGAGAGGCGAGACAGGGAGGCAGAGTGTGGAGAGGGAAAATAGTGCAATTTATTATCCCGCAATTGCAGGTAGGCGACATCACATGATTTGGCCCTGTGTGTAGAAAAGATATTTATATTCCTAGCTGAGGAATATAGTGCTAAAGATCACATAGAGCAGTAGCCAATCAATGCGGCTTGTACTGTTGGGAAGAGCCTCTTGTGGCGCAGAGTGGTAAGGCAGCAGACATGCAGTCTGAAAGTTCTGCCCATGAGGTTGGGAGTTCGATCCCAGCAGCCAGCTCAAGGGTGACTCAGCCTTCCATCCTTCCGAGGTCAGTAAAATGAGTACCCAGCTTGCTGGGGGGTAAACGGTAATGACTGGGGAAGGTACTGGCAAGGCCACCCCGTATTGAGTCTGCCATGAAAATACTGGAGGGTGTCACCCCGAGGATCAGACATGACCCAGTGCTTGCACAGGGGATACCTTTACCTTTACCTTTTTACTGTTGGGAAAGCATTGTTGAGGCTAGTTGTGATTTTTCAGAGTAACAATGTTGGGAAAGCTGTGCTGAATAGTGCACTTGAGATAACAGGACAAGTGTTAACAATGGTTATACATAATCCACATTCAAGCATGTTCCTTTTAAACAGAGAGATCAAGTTTGCCCTACTGTGACCTTAATACTTGAAGTTCAAAACACAATTGCATTCTTCATTTACATTCTGGGTTTCTTTCAGCATGCATGTCGCTCAGGCCAATTTTGTTTTATTTATAGTTATTCTTCTAATTGCGTTCAGAGATCCAAGGCTGTGAAATGTAGGTCACAATATTTGCATAGGCTGCGACTACCTGTATTTTAACAGTAATTGCCTTTTTGGGGTTTCGGTTTTTTTTGGGGGGTGGGGGGCTGTTAAGAAATAATACTGATGTTGTATGTTTCTAAACCTTGTTTTTTAATGTATGTTTTTAGCCAAACTGTTTCCAATTTCTATTCAGTTGTTAAAAGCAAGATGAGGAAGGTGAAAGGATAATCTAGAACAATAGAAGACATTAATATAAAATACATAATGGAGTTTGAGAAGCTTTACATTGTTAAAAGGCAACACTGGAAGATAGAGTGAATCAATATATCTAATTCTCAACATAGATACGTAAATCCAGAGACTGGAGAAATGAACAGATCTTTCTGCAAATTGGAGGAAAGCCCCAAGTTTTCAGAAAAATCTTTTAAAAAAAACAATCAAAACAAAACAAGAATTGAAGAGGTTATCCCCCAAATAATAGAAACAGCCCATTGATATTTCTGTGATTGTTGTGAGAATTGGTAGGTAAGCGCAACACTATTGACAACTTTCAAATTTTGGTTTCTCTCTGTAGCAGGCAAGGAGGTGGGCTATTTTGGCTTCTCAGACAAACTCTGCTCCCTTTCCTAGTGCCAGAGACAGAAAGACCACATTGAATGCTAATGCACTAGAGAGAACTTAGTTGGGACCAAACTTGCTACCACACTATTTGCACAACTCATCCAGCTGCAGCAATGACTACCATACAACTTGATATTATGCAACCCGCCTGGGCTCAGCTGTGGCCTCCAAGCAAATTGATTAACATCATTAGGCCCAGCAGTGGCTACCATGTCAACTGTCTGACATGCTATAGCATGACTTGAACTTTTCTGCACTTGGACCTTTTATACACTAGGAATTCAGCCTGGCTCACTGCTCAGTTGCAGGGCTAATTCCCACTTGCTGATGATGTTGGCCCCAGCCCGAAGCAGTCCTGGGATTGGTGCGACTCAGGTCCTCAGTTGGCCCGTGGTGAGAGAACACAGAACTGTCTGGGGAATTTCTTTTTATTTTTAGGAACATGGTATTGCATTGTTATGTTCTTTAAAATGTGAGCAAAACCTCACTGCCCCAGCTGCCTCATCCGGGAGCACATATGCAGGGCAGACAGGGTTCAGATGACCAAGTGTTCCATGCAGTGCCAGGAAGAGGCAGGGCAACGTGCCCCAAGTAAAAAACCAGGTAGTAACACGGTGCAATGTCTCCCATGTGGTAAGGGTCTTGGTCAGTGTTTTCCCAGGGAAAGTCTTCCGGAAAAAGTGAAGGAAGAAAAACTAAAAGCTAGTTTGGTGTAGTTAAGAGCGTTATAGTAGACCCTAGTTCAAACCGCACTCTGCCATGGAAGCTTGCTAGGTGACCTTGGGGGTTAACAACTCTTTCTCAGTCTAATCTAATTTACACGGTTGTTTTGAGGATTAGAGTTGCTTTGGGTCCCCATTGGAGAGAAAGGTGGTGAAGAAAGTAATAAAAAAATGAAGTTGGGGAGGCAGATAAAAGAAAAGTTGGCGAGTAGGCAAGAGAAGGAAATAGGGAAAACTGAGAAGTTAATGGGTACTGCCAGGAGGAGAAAAAGAGGAAATAATGTGAGAAAGGGGGGCATTGGGCAGATTTCAAGAGCACTGAGATGTCCTTGCAAGTTCCCTACTTGCCCTTCTTAAAGAATTTGATCAAAAGCACTGCCGGTAGAACAAAGCATGTGGAGTTGCTATGTAATTCCCACATAATGGAGCCCATTTGCTCCCCCACATTTTGCTTCTGGGGATAATATTTCTGGATCCCTCACCAACAGCATGGAAGACAAAGTGGGGACCTGTATTGGGAGGATCCCTTGACATTTTCTCCACCATCAGAACTGCTGATATATTGGTGTGTAATTAAGAATAATAAACACCTTTGTATCCTGCCTACTTATAGTGGAGATTTATTTACCTGAGAATTGCATTGAATTGCACCTGCAAAAAATAATGAAATTATTTTTGCTTTGCATATAATTGCAGATATTTTCTCACAGCAAAAATCTCCAAATGCCTCTAAGACTGATTACTCATGGTGGTGCCTATGCTGAGCCGCTGATAGTTTCTTGGACCAGGGCATTATGCCCTGCCACTTTCCATGTGTCATGAACCCTGATTCATGCCTTTCTCCCTTCCTGCAGGCCAGCAAGACCAGGCACCATAAAGATGAAAATCTCTCTTCAGGCTCCAAACCTCCTCTGCATTCCCAGCAGGGTACCACTATCTCCCTTCCTTATCGAACTGCTCTTACGACCTTGCATAAACAGTAGAGACTCAACAGAAATGTTACTGTTAGGATCAAAAGCCAAGCTATCTGGCCTGGTATAGGAAAACTTACACCTTTTGCTCTGTGCACCCCCACCTAAATTCCTGATTGCCTCCTCCCCTATCGAATGTACCCTATAATATTCTGTGAACGTTTATTGTACTTTTGTAACTGCCAAGACCTTTGCTCAAGGAGTCTTGGCCTGTTCCAGCTTCTAGTAGTTGTCTGTTTAATAAACCCTTGGACTTTCAACAGCCTGTTGATTCCTGGATGCTTCTTTATCATGGACTCTGCTGACTGATCTCAGCTTGATTCCTAACACAGGAAAAAAAAAACCCAGAGCACACGGTCCACCCCAGAGATGTGCATGCGCGTGCACAGCTCCAGGGCAGGAAGGTTCCGCTGTGCCTCACCATAGTGGTGGCAGGAGGGGTTTCACTGCGAGAAGGTGGGATAGCGTCACAAAGATATCCCACTCTCATGGGGGCGAAAAAACACCATATTTGGCTCCATGGCACTGTGAAGCACCATAGAGCCAAACAGGATATTTTGTGTCCCTGCTGGGACACCATAGGCGGGGGAAGAAGCCAGGCCTGGAAAGCCCAGCTCTTCCCTGTATGGACAGGCCCAGCCCATCTTAGCACAGATGGCGCCCTCGTAACAAATGGGAATGCTGAAAAATCAGTGTTCCCTTAACGTGGAGCATTGGTGGCCCTAAAGTCGGCCAGGGCCAGGAGCATGCTGGTCCAATAATGACATCATGCATAAGCGGGATTTGTCCCATTGTCATGCAGGCACTGGCCCGGTCTTTCCCTCCCATGCATGATTGGTATGCATAATTGGTCTAAGAGTACTTCAGCTACTGTTCAATAGCAGTTCAGATCATGTATAGGTGTTTTGTCCCTGTATTTTTTGTCACTTAAAAAAAAACCCTTTTCCTATTGAGATTGTCATATAGAATGGGATTGGACAACTGTTATGGACACCTACTGGGTACTGGCTTTGATGTAAAAGGCAACGTGAGTTTCAGAACTCCCATACTTTTTAGAGCTTTAATATCCTTTCCTCCCTCCTCCCCCTTAGAGGTATAAATGATGGATTTCAAATACACACACATTTTGCCTTTTAAAATGAATGTTAAATACTAATAAATATCTTCCATTTCTTTCTCCAAATCAGTGCCCTATTTTGTGATTTTTTTTGGGGGGGGGGCTTTGTGTTTTATTTAGTGCTGCACGAGTGAGTTATTTTCACCATTATCTGGTTGTCCTTCATTTGAAGTTCAAGGTACAGAGTTCATAAATAAATGTACATAATTATTTAAATGCAGGTGCTTTACAATTAGGACTATATATGGAAGGAGAATATACATGTATATATCAAGTATGATATCTTGGCTCATTAATTAAATTTGAATTTTCCCAAAGAAGAGCACTGGGCAATACAGTACATTTTATACACATAACAGGTCTTCTGACTTGCCTCCTGGGAGGAGATATGTTACCTTCCCCTACCCCAAGTGCAAGGGGATCTCTGTAATGGTTGCTGATCTAGTGTAAGGAGATGCTGCAAGGAAAAAAATACATATCTAAAGGGACAGTTTGAATCATAGGCAGGAGTTTGAATGCCTGCTGATTTTCAGAAAGATATTGCAGAAATGTACAGGATTTTTTTCTATACATTTTAAAGTTTAAAAAATAAACAACACATGTCTTAGACAGCGTAGGAAGCATGCATAATAACTTACTCAAAGCACTCAATAGATATTTGCAGAACCATAATGTTGACTTTGCTATGTGCTTGACATGGAGCCATAGGCAGACAATTTCTTCAATAAATGTGAAATTATTTATTATGTAATGAACTGGACCATAAAAGATATTTAAAATGGGTATTTTAGAAAGGGGTGTATGTAACAAATCATTATTTTAAAATCATTAAAATCATATTGCATTCAAATGGGGGGGGAAAGCTGATTTACATTTTTTAATTCCATACTTGAATTTTAAAGTTATTTCTCCATAACCGGAATAGCTAGACAGATGTGATCTAGAATCTCTTGCATTCCTGAGATTTATATATTTGCACATTTAAGAAGTTCTCTGATAGCAGAAACTTTAAACAAAACTGTACTTATCGTGATTCCATCTGAACAGTGCCCCATTCAGAAATACTGTAAATTACTGGAATCCAATAAATTATGTTTTTCATTTGGGAGGATATAGAATACTTCCATGTGAGTGTTGCCAATGTCCAAGTGGGGCTCAGAGATCTCCCAGGATTATGTTATCTTGTACTTTGAGCATGGCAGACAAGCAAAGTAAATACTTCACTTATTTCTGCTCTCAAATAAGAAAGCAGATGGGCAGGGTTGGAAGCCCACTTGCCCTAAAGTCTATGAAAAATGCTACTGAGTTTGATTTTCTAATCCACCTAGCTTTATTTCTGTTATTAATAATCAGAATCACATTTTAAACATATTATAAGACTACACTATGAATCTTTTATTCATTGATTTATTGCATATTTGGAAAAATCAGATATACTAGATATTTTTGTAGCCTAAAATTCATTGTCACTACTTAGGAGCTTCAATTCACCGACCTGGATGGCCTAGGCTAGCCCAGTCTCATCAGATCCCAGAAGCTAAGCAGGGTCAGCCCTCGTCAGAAGTTGGATGGGAGACCACCAATGAACGCCAAAGTCACTATGACTGTTTATGCACTGGAAACTTCACTGACCCAGCTCCCATGCAGAAGCACAAATCAGGGGTGGATGAGGTGCAACAGGCCAAATGCTCCCCCATGTGGTTGCAAGAAGAGGTTGGACAACCTGCCACAACTAAAACTCTAGCCTGCAGCCCTCCAGTGCGTAAATGCCAGGCTTTCTCAACCAGGGTCTCAAAAAGCATGAGGAATGTTTCAGGGGTTTCTCAATGGTAAAAATGTTGAGAAAGGCCTCACTATGCAGAGACAAACAATGACAAACTATCTCTGAATGCTTTTAGCCTTGAAAAGTGTTTGGGTTTTCCATATTGGGTTGCTGCAACTTGATGGCACATTCCATCGCCTTTCAAATTGCTAGTATATGGAACCATTACAACGGGTCACATTCCTCCCTGTCTTTTGGTCCTACTAGTCCTAGAGCAAGTATCCTGCCTGGGACATGACTTAGCCACTTATCCAGTGATACAGTTTTCAGTTATGCTTTATTGCTGATGTTCTTGGTCAAGGATCATGATATTTTAACATGTGCAGGGTGACTTTCTCGTGTGCTGCTAAAATATCTATGAAGCTGCTATATCAGCAAGTGGGGAATAATCAAAATTGCTAAATATATTTTATATAATAAACTTAAGGCATCCCATAAGGCCACAGGACTGAGATAAGCAAAAAAAAAAAAAGTATACCCTTTTGCCTTCTCTTTTCTCTGTTTCCATCTCTTGTCTCTTGCCTTTTGTCCTTCAACCTTTAACTTAATTCATCTGGCCCAAAAAAATTAAATTCTGTTTGTGTATATTAATCCATTTGTGTGGTTTAAATTTTTGATTGCTTTTAATGACTTCTTGTATAATTCCATGTAGTGTATATTAGTGAGGATTTCATGTTGTGTTTCTGCTATTTGTCTCTTTTAAAGACTATTTTCTATGTTTTAGCATCATTTTAAAAAGGCTAGTCAGACTTCTGTGCTAGCAGCTTCATTAAAATTCTACTCTACACATCAACTGACTCACACTTTATAATCTATTGGAACACCTGTTTTCTTTACAATAGCCACAAGGCAGCTCAAAACACTGTGGTATTTAGCATTTAATAATGAGCACAAGATATGTATTTTGACACTTAAAATTTTCTTTATGAAAGTGCATGGGGAAAAAGGCCAAGTTTGAAGGAATAACCTCCAACCTTTCCATTTTATTACACATATATATGTTTTAACAAAACTTCAACCAAATTAATGTGAGAATGAGCAATATTGTCTGGCATTTGTTACTAGAAGACTTTAGTTTGGACTTTTGAACTGAAAAGAAGAACATGGTTTTCACTCTAACTAACCTCAACATGTAGAGGTAACTAAGCAGAAATTATGTGAGATGTTTAACTACAATTAAGTAAAAGATCAAAACAAAAAAAATGTAATACACTGCCCTCTGAGGATGTTTGTAAGCTTAAATATATTGCCACCATCTGTTTCCTTAGATTTCTTGTTGAGAAAAATAGTAGTATTTGTTAATTGAAGCCTTTAGTACAAGTTTTTAATGGCATCCTGTCTGTTTAAATATAGAGATGGGGTTATGGTAGCTAGTGTGGTATAGTGGTTAACAGCAGCATATTCTAATCTGGACAACCAGATTTCCCACTCCTCCAAATGGAGCCTGATGGATGAACATGGGCCAGTCCAAGTTCTCTCAGTACTCACTCAGTCCCATCTGCCTCATATTGGAATATGCAAGATCTGTAGAGTGCATGATTCAAAAGGATATGAAGAATATCCAACAGAGGGCATTGGGAGAGATATGCAAGTAGCATATTTAGAAATAAACTTCCTAGTATATTTCAAATAACCTCATTCTTATGTCCTGATTGGCTCAATTTAAGACATCCTGCTCCTTTGAGCATTCTTCCTCCCTGTTCACCTTCAGATGAAGAAAAGTTAGTCAGACTGCTAGGACTCTCCCTCTTCTCTGTCTCTTTACAAAGTTGTTTCAATTCTCAATAAAGCTATTTATTCTTTAAGCAACCTTTGCATATTTAAACTCTGCAACACCTCACAATGTGCCTGCTGTGGGGAGAGGAAAGGAAAGAGAATGTAAGTCACTGAGACCCTTTATGATAGAGAAAAGCAGGGTATTAAACCTTCCCTTCTTAACAGAAAAGCAGGGGTTTACAATTGGACAAGTTGTCCTAAACTTTCTCCTTCCAACAGTGTATCTCCTTCTATCCAGGCCACAGGCAATTTTTCTTCAGTTAGGCTGGTTTCTGAATCTGCCTTACACAATGGTGATAGGGAAATAACTGCAGTACAGTAGGGTGTGAACATATCTCCTTTTTCTACTAGTGTTGACCCTTCCCTCCCATGATTTCATGATTTCAGCAGATAGAGAGTTTAAATATGTATATCTACTGATTTCCTGTCTAGTTTGTCAAGTTGAAGCACGTAGCGTGAGCATGAGAAGAATAACAGCAACTTATAGGAAACAAGGTGTGTCATCAAATATTGCAAATAAAGAATCATCCACAACAGGTATGAAATATTGTAACTTGTGCATCCTAATACAAGACATTCTACCATATTATTTCACAAATGAGTGGCTTAATGGGTTTCTTCCTAAACAGTCTGAATATATACAAGCGCTACAAGGAAGCGATTTTTGCGGGAGAGTTGCAGGAGTGTTGCTGATTGTGTACAACATCATGAATAACAAGAAATATATAGCGTTACACAATGGCAACACTTCGGCTACATTAACGCTGGGCGGAATGGACCAGAATTTTGCTTCCAGGTGCATCCTTTAATAGAGTGGAAGTTATGAAGGGTGAGTTTTAGGATTCTGAATTTTAAAAGGTGGCATGGTTATAGTGTCCTGAACTGAATAGTCTAGGCTAGCCTGGTCTGGTTAGATCTCAGGAGCTAAACAGGGTCGGTCTTGGTAGTATTTGATTGGGAAGCCACCAAGAAATATGGAGGTCACAATACAAGAGTCAGACAATGGCAAACCATATCTGAATATCTCTTCTTTTCAGAACCCTGTAGGGGTTGAGATAAGTCAGTTACAACTTGATGGCAAAAAAACAAAAACAAAACAAGTTTCACCTTCTGCATACCCTTTTGGTCACAAGTAAAATTTAGCTGGCTTCAACTGCTAGTGCTTAAAGGCTATTTACTTTTAGATAATCTTATTTTCAAAGAGACATCTCCTGTGCAAGAGGTGAGATTACAATATATATTTTCACTAAAATAGTCCAATCATCCAGATGTCAGAGTAGACATGGCATCTGATCAGTAACGGAAAGGGAGGAGAGAGACAGAGAAAGCGACCCGCAGGACCAATATGGTTCCTGAGCCTTGTTAGTAACTTAGGGGGTAGCCAGCTGCTGCAGGTGCTTCAGGGATCCCTTAGCCTCCCAGTTGTTTGTAGAAGTGTTGTCACTAATCTTTAGTAGATCTGAGCAGCCTTTTATTTACTTTGTGGTTTTCAGAAACATGCAAAAAGCTGTGTTTTTAATTCCTCCCCCTTAATAGTTGAGTGAAGCTGCTTGTTTGTATGTCACATAAAATATAAAGAAGATTAATTATTACAAAACAATACATGCCACTCAATAAACTGGATGGTAAAGGTGAAATTTTGTTTTCTGATTAACTTGTTGTCTAGTCTGTTGAATGAATAAAAATCTCTTCACCAAATAACTGCCTGGCTTTCAACTGATAATTAAATCTACACATTGCAGTGTCTCAAGGACGGTGGTGTTTTGTTTGCTTTTGAGAAAGTCTTGAATGAAAGTAATCGAATCTCCTAGGTATGAAAGAGTAAAATGAAAAATATGGTAACAGTTACTACTGTTTTAAGATAAAGAAAACATATTTGTTTGTTTTCCCCTTAACCTTATAGTTAGGCAATATTATTTTTTAAATTTAATTTTTATTATTAATAGAAAAGAATAATGATACGTTACATATAGAAAATACAGAAATAGAGGAAATCTCCCCAACAGAAATTTGGGAGTATTGCTTCACCATTGTTCACCCTTAAATCTATTTACTGAGAAATTCCAGGTATTAATGCCATTATTCTTGAAATTCTTGGGTTGATCTTCCATTGACCTGACTAGTTAGTTTGGCCATTTTTGTGAGATCTGCAAGCTTGTCTGTCCAGACCGATATCAAAGGTGAGGTCAACAATTTCGATTCCCTTGCCAGAGTTATTTTAGCTACAGTTGTAGTTTAAAAAAAGAAAGTCTCTGCTTGACGTGGCAACTTTTCTAGATAGAAGCTCAGTTAGGCAATATTCTGACTCAAATTTGTAAATCTCATTTGTGATTTTTACAGTTTGCCAGTGCTTCTCTTCACTGATTTTTAAATCCCCCCTTAGTATTAATTTTGACAGACTTAAGAGATATGAATAGTTGTATCCAATTAAAGTAGATCTGAATTTTTTTTCAAACTTGGTAAAATTTGAACATAGTTTTTACCTCTGATTTTCACTGCCTTGTGTTTTCAGATAAGAAGACTGACATTCATGAGGCGACTGATTTCTCTGATCAATTTTCTATTTTTGAAAACTATTTTAGCTTTAATTAATAAGAGTCACATCTCTCTAAGGCAGCTGTCTTCAAGGCACTTTGAATGGTATAACTCTGCTTAGGATTTGTATCCTACTACTACATACTACTAATAATAATAATATAAACTTCCTGGTTAGCTCAGGGCAGGTAACCACAAAATAAAGCATACAAATGGTATGGTTGCATAGTTAAAACAATATATAAAATTAATATGTTATTTTTAAAATTGCTTCTTTAAGTGCTATTGGACTCTTGCTCTTTTCTAATGCTAAATGAACTAAAATTTGAACAGAGTTGTTAGAACATGATGCTGTTGTATAACTAGTAAACAAATGATGAATAGCAACACTAACAGAATATCTCCCCAGTGAAGAATTTCATAAAATATATAGATCCTCTATCACAATCAAAGAAGCTCACCTTGAACCAAAATGTTTTAATAATATCATGATCAATATGATCTTTCTAGCCTAGCAGAATCTCCTAGGGTGTTCAAAATTTCAAGTGTTAGAGCGGAATGCCAGTGTATAAATTATCTGTGAAGGAAGTGCTGCTGTATGGAGTCCCAGCTTCACCTCAGAGAATGAACTTCTACCAAAGGAATGGTTTGTAAGTAAAAGAAGACTTGATTTCCTGTGCAATCATTCAGTTGAGTAAAATAAATATGTCACAAGGATACCTGCCAATAATTGACAATTTCTTCCTATTTTGAATGATGTAATTTTTAAAAATTGCAAAATAAAGAACTTCTTCTAACTGGGGTTTAAAGTATTCTGTAAACATATTTTCTACCTTTTAAAATTAAAATAAGAATGAGATATAATATCAGTTACACTGGAGTACATGTTATCACTATCCTGTAAAATATTGTAACCACAAGATGCTGCAGAAAATGTAAAACATGTAGTAAGCAAAAGTAATAAATCTTATTCTGCCTGTTAGAATTGCAACAAAGTACAAATATCTGAAGCCTTAACTATTTTTGGTCAAAGAAAGATGGTTTGTAATTCACTGACAATAATCAGATGTATTTATTACATTTGTATGTAATGGTTCACATGGAATATAAAGGACAATACATCAAACAATTGACAAATTTGGACAGTTTTGTGAAGGAAGATAATCAAATCTTGTTAATCTATTTATTTATTTATATTTATTTATAATTTATATCCTGCCACTCCCATGACTGACTCATAGCATGTAAATACAACACCACAATAAAATCGTCATAGACCCTCAGAAAACGTCAAGAAAAAAAACAGAATAAAACCTGCAGCAGACTAAAAAAAAAACCCATCCCATCCCCACTCTCAGAAGAACGCAAAATGCCTCAGGGAATTAATAGGGAGCAACAAGATCTTGTTTGTTTAGGAGGAGGGTCCCATATGTTAACATGATCTCAACCACAGACCTGGCAGAAGAGCTCTGTCTTGCAGGCCCTACAGAACTACGCAAGCTTTGTCAGGGCCCTCAGTCTTGATGTGCCACACCTATGATCACACTGGTTCTGATTTATAATTTTTTCCTCTTCTGAGGTTTATTATAGAGTTGTCTTGTTCACATCCAATTGCTGCAAATGATTTCTATTCCAAATTAGTAAATCATTTTTGAAAGGGGAAATATATTTATAAATACAGATCTATGACCCATCCACCTTTTCCATGAATGTGGACTTTCCAGCATCATCCTCTTCACACCAATATTTTTTAAATTCAGGGATCTAGGGATTATTACTGAGAATGTTGGAATGGACTGGTTTACAGCACCAACCAAGAAAAAAGTATATTCATAAAGACAAATAAAAACAAAAGTGGGTATACAATGATTGGTTGGGGACCCAAATGAAAAACCTCTGCTCTGGTCAATAGGTTTAAATTCAGTATCTTTGTGCTTTCATAGATCATATTGGGACTAGGACAGTATCCTCCATGCTGAGTCACTTTTGACAATCCTACTTGAAAATCCTCAAGGACATCTTTGAAGATGTTGCTTCGGGACTTTTGATCAATGCAATAGGGTAAAATTAGGGTCTTCTTAATACCAGTTGCAAACCCGGGACCATCCAACAGGAAAGTTAACTTTGAGCCTGTTACTAATATCATTACAACACACAAAAGGATTAACTGTCAATGAAGGAATATTACTGTGTTTGCTGGCGTATAAGACGACTGAGCGTATAAGACGACCCCCCAACATTTCCATTCAAAATATAGAGTTTGTTACATTACAATACAGTACCTGTCATTGTCACCATTGTATGGCCGCAGCGCAACTGCAGCGCCTCCGGCCCGCCCCTGCATCTCCCTGTGACCAGCACTAGTGCGCAAGTGTGCATGTGCGAGCTCTGCGTAGACAAGAATGAGTAGTATATCCATACTTGTGTGTAAAATGGTAATTAAAATCAATATTGTGTTGCAATATTTATCTGGAAATGTGCCCTTAGAAGCAGTTGGCCATTGATGAGAAGGTGAAAGAGATGGCCAGCTGTTACACAAACTGCTACACATGTTGGGCCTGTAATGGTCTAAGTGTCCTCTATACATATTGGGTTGAATTGTGTCACTGGGGTTATTATTTCAGATTATTTATCTGAATTATCTGAATTTATCTCAATTATTTGAATAGCCTGGCATATACTCAGACCCCAATTTATAGAACATTCAAATCAGGAAGAAAAAATCAGAGAAAACAAAGTTTGGAGAAAGTTTGTATAGGACCTGAAATGACAAACTTCAAATGGGGGCTTCTGTTATTGACTCAGTTGTGCGCAGAGTTTAGGATCCACAGTTGGACTGACTCAAGGACACAGGTTCCTGTTTCCTATTAGTGAGTTAGAATTTTGGGTGAGTACAGACAGATGTGCATTCAGGTTAAAAGTGGAAATCCAGATATGGGCATGCTAGTTCAAAAGACAAGGTACAGCAGGAAAACTTAGGGGGGTACCTGAGTGAAGAAGTAGCTTGGGCTGGTTTGACAAAGGCTGAGCAGAGGTTTCTCTGGTCCTGTGATTGAGTTAATCAATTAGACTGTATTGTGAAGGGGACTCTGGGATCTCAGGTTATTGTCTAGCAAACATGAGTCATTGCTTATGGCCATGGGACTGAGGGAACTTCTGGAGGCCTTAGACAAAAGGTTTGTTTGTTTCATTGTGCTCTCTGGAGCATTGCAGCAGTTTGGCTATTCCCCGTTGATAATGTCCATAGATATTTCATAAGGCCCGTGTGTTAGTGTCAAAATGAATATTTTATCCTGACCTCTAGCAGTCAAATCAGAGTGTTTTTGCAGATGTCCCTATTGGGATGTGGGGGCTGAAGTGACTGCATATGCAATACAAGCTTTCATCCTTCTGTTTAAGAAGCAATAGACTTCAAGGTCATGTTGAAATACAAACCTCAATTATATAGCATTCAGAGGAGACACAGTTTGGTCCATAGGACCAGATGAGCTCTGAGAAATAGCCTAGGAGAGATGATATTCTGTATTAAATATTCTTTGAATAGTTGACAGAGATCATAAATAAAATTATAGGTGTGATTTTATATAGGGTACTTCTTTATTTTTAGGCTTCTTGTCTATGGTGACTGAGAGCTGAGGTGAATGTCATTCATTTAATGAACATAAACCCATTAAGATCAAAATATCAACTGCTTTTAAAACTTCTCTGAGCTCCAGACTTCCTGTCTCATGAATTAAGCTATTTTTAAACTAATGAGACAAAATCAGCCATGATGCAGCAGATAAGCATTGCCTCTTGATATGGCTGGATTGATGCAGCATCTGTAATTGTCATCAGAATCCCATATGCTGACTGTTCTCAGCAAGAGGAAGCCATGACATTGTTCAGGACTTAGAAAATGGGGAAAGTTTTTTTTTTCACGGAGACTGTGATTAGTTTCGAGTCCAATCCCCATTTTTGTTTCTCAGTACTTTTTAGTCCTTGTATTTTGAATAATAATTCCCACTGTATCTTCACAAAGCAGGCTTGTAACAACTGAAAACCAAACGTGAGTTTTTATGGCTCTACTTAACCTATGCTACCATGAGTATTTAGAGAGCCAGCTTGCTGTAGTAGTTAAGAGTGACAGTTTCTAATCTGGTGAGCTGGGTTTTATTCCCTGCTTCTCCACATGCAGCCAGCTGGATGACTTTAGGCTCATCACAGCCCTAGTAGTACTGTTTTCACAGAGCAGTCTTGTCAGAGCTCTCTTGGCCCAGTTATCCTACAGGGTGTCCATTGTGCGGAGAGGAAGAGAAGCCACTTTGAGACTGTTCTGGGTAGTAAAAAGCAAAGTATAAAAGCCAACTCTTATTCTTATTCTTCTTACTTCTAAGAAAATTGATTCTCTTTGCAAGTTTATTATTGCTTCCCTCTTTTTATCAGTGTTCTCAACATTCTAGTGTACTCATTCAAATCACCTTGAGAAATTCAAGTTTCATCTATTTTTTCTTTGGCTTTCTTGGTCCATATTTTCCCATTTTCGAAATCCTGTTCCCTGCCCATATCATAAGCCTCTAGGGCTGCTGATCCCTTAATAAGGACAAGGAATTCTCCCACTCCCATATGTAATGCATTATGCACTGATAACAGTATACTATACAATCAGCTTTCTGGCAAAGTCCTTTATACTACTTTTATATTTAGACGATGAAATGCTCCAATAATTAAACACCACTACCACAACTCAAATTCTAGTTAGTGAGACCGAGTGAGTAAAAACTCAAGAACAAAATCATTTATATAACAATGAAACTGTACCATAAGAAAAGAAAGTATCCATCATTGGTGAAAGCAAACCTGACACATTTTCTTTTTTCCCCTTCATCTCCCCTGCTTTTATGCAGTGAAACTCTGTTTGTTTATTTGAAAATAAAACACAAATAGAGGAAGTGGCTTTATAAGGAGATAAATAATTGTTTTCACAAACTCTGGAAACAAATAATGGGCTCTAAAGCCACACTTATTTTTTCATTGAATTTAGTGAAAAAGAATTTGTGGAGTATAGCATGACAAAGAGCATTTATGTCTCCTGTGACATCTTTTTTTGCAATTTCTTGTGTGGCTACAACTCTCAGAGCAATTACAGAAACTAGATGGATTGAATTCTTTTTACCTAAATGTCATTAATCAGAACAAATCAGTTTAAATCCAGCTTTTCCCAGTTTAACATACTGAAAACTTTATTTTATTTTAATTCTTAGGATACTGCTGGAAATCAATGGCCAGTTTTACATGAGTATTTTTTTTAAGTATCCTGTGCTGTGGAAGGCCTGAAAACAATAGTCTCATTCTCTGTATTCCAGCTTTCCACATATACTTGACTGAATCTTTTCTTGAAGAAATAATAGTGTTCCTAGCTGACATAGAAAGCATTCTTTAAAAAAAAAAAATCACAACAGCTGATTGTTTTAATGTTAGGATTAATTATGTAGCAGTACAACAGTAAGTAGGGTTACACCCATCCGATTCCACAGTTGTAAGTGGGGCAGGAAGCACATTCTTCTAGTGCAGACTTTCTCAATCAGGGTTTCATGAAACCCTGGGGTTTCTTGACGGCCCTGGAAGGGTTTCCCAAATGAATGGGAGTTAATTAATGTGTGTGTGTGTGTGTGTGTGTGTGTGTGTGTGTATATGTATATATATATATATATATATATATATATATATATATATAAACTTTGTTAAACATTTATCAGGTGATATGATGGACCTGGAGGGGGTGGGCAGGGGAGGGGCTCCAGGTGGGTGTGTACACAACTATGCTTTCCACCACATTCTGGATGATTGCATCACTTCTGGGGGTTCTCAAAGACAGAAGAGTGTTCCAGGGTTTCTCAACAGTAAAAAAGGAAGGCTGTTCTAGTGCTATGATGAACCCTAAAGCCAGTTTATACTCCATTTGTCTTTCTTTGCCATCCAACAGAATTGAAAAACTCTATCCCCCCTCCCACTGCAAGTCATTACAGATGTAAAAACCATATATATACATCTTGTTATAGAGTGTCATGATTCAGAATATTTCCTTTGTCACCTGTGAATTTAGATGCAGTATGGCTGCCTTCTCAAACCATCACTTTCTGCGCCACCACTCACCAACCCTGCTCTGTACAATTAGTAACCATTTCTTAAATAATGCCAAGTAAACTAATAAAAAAATAAATTTGGATTGATTTTTATTGACAGGTTTGCTTTTGCCCTTAAAATATGCCTTCTTGTTTTGGTTTGATTTTGAATTGTGAAAAAGGGTAGAGTGCCTATCCTGTTCTGGAAAGTGCTTTGGTGCGGGAATAATTTTGGGGATCTTGATCTGTAGGGTGGGCACTGTAGATTAGAGAGCAGCTACATAATCACTTACAGGAAGGTCATAGAATGTGAAGGGAAGCTGCTGTTCAGTGGTACGAGTTTGATGGGGGGGAAAAGGGTTTTTTTTTGGGGGGGGGTCCTGTGAGAAGACCAGACAAAAATATATCATTTGAAGGGATTTCTAAACAATATTTTATTAAGTCTCCCTTCATATGCACAAAAATTGTCACCCCACACTTCTATCCATAAACATCACCTTCCTCACTTAACCCACTCATTTACACACACCATGCTAAGAGACCAAACAACGTTAGGAAGACTTCTAATAACAGGGGGCATGAAGGAGTCTTTCTTTTGCTGCAAGAACGACTTGGGGAAAAGAAGAAATGAACTGGAAAAGGTGTTTTATTATTAAGTTAAAAGATTTTTATTCCACATGCTCCAAATTCTGTCTATAACTGCTAACAGCATAAAATAATGAAAGTATAATTAAAATTAAAGCAATAAGCCATGCCAAACTGGAATAGTAGGTATTTCAAAAAAAATTTAAAGAGGTTAATTTAAAGAACAGTTCAGAGTATATTATACTGCGACATTACAGCAAACATTGTATTGAAGTAACAGTAATTTATGGAGGGGCAAATAATTTGACAGGAAAAAATTAACATTTGAGGCCCAGATTCTGTTTTGTATTTCTGCAGGCCCCTTCTCTTTGCCTTATCAATTTGTTTCCCACAAAACAGGTTCTGATAGCAAACTCTAATCTCTTATATCCTCCCTAGTGATAACTTTCAGATGTTCTGGAGAATATATTCTCTCTTCAAATCCAAAAAAGTCCCTGCTTAAAGCTGGCACACTCTCAGATGATAGAACGGTACAGATAGTGAAGCATCACAGGACTTAACTGGCTTTGGGTTGATCAAGTTATTTGGCCTTAGGTAGACTTCCAGGATTTGATTGCTTGATGATGGGAAACCAGAACCTGTTTTTGTGCATGAAAGTGATCTAACTCTCCTCCTGCTTTGTACTATATTATGCGTGAAAACGCAAGGAGTTGAAGTTAACTAGACTATGATTAGTCTCCTTTCTCCGGAACTGGACACAGGGGGTTGTGGTGGGGGAGGAGTTATTAGCCCCTTCTGGGCTCCCATGTGGAGTGCCACAGGGGGCGATACTCTCCCCCATGCTTTTTAACATCTATATGCACCCTCTAGTCCAGCTGGTCTGGGGCTATAGGATGCATTTGCTGGCATGCCGGAGGCCGCACCTGCCACTTCCCTCCACTCTCACAGCAGGAAGCTAGCCGGGACGCGAGTGAAGCTGCCGCTTTGGTAGCCGCTTCGCTCAGGGCCTGGCAAGCTTCTTGCAGCGGGGGGAGGGAAGAGGCAGGTGTGGTTGCTGGCGGCCAGGTACTGAGGCCTTCACAATCCGGTACCGGGCCGCAGACTGGGGGTTGGCGACTCCTGTTTTAGGGGATCTTGTTGTATTTTACTCATCTTGTAAACTGCCACTAGACATTTGAGAGTGGTGGTATATAAATATAAATAAATATATGTTTAGACAAATTTTGTTTTTATGTTTTCTTTGAAGATGCATTACTTTGTAAACAAAATTACAACCTGTTATTTAATCAAATTTATGCTCAAGTTATTCCCTTATGATACGCTGAGACAAACTGTAAGTTTTTCTTAAGATTTGTGAATGCCATCTTTTAACAATATCCAATAGTCTAAACTTCATAGGTCAACCAAATATTGGCTTGGATCTCATGAAAATTCTCTGGTGAGGTATGATTACTCTGATTCTCCCCTTCTACTCATCTCTATGTGCCCTTCCAGATGCTGCTTCTGAGGGACAGGGGGTCAACAGGAACAGTCCAACTATGATGGTTGAATTGTAGGTAGTTGTTCCCTTTCTATGATTCGATGATTCTATGATTCTTTCACTTATGCAACCGAAAATGACTGGCAGGATTTAATCCATAATGTCTCAGTGTATGGTTCTAAATTAGATGTACTTATTTTCAAAACAGACCTTTTTGCATTTGTTTTCTATAAGTACAACAACATGGCTTTGCTCTGACACCTATTTTCTGTGCATGCTACCTTTAGAGCAATGGGCACTGAACAATAATGTTCAAAAAAGGAAGGATGATGCCTATTGTGCTGCATTCTTTATTTCAGAATGTTCAAAGACAAGCCAAGTTAAAAAGTGGCACCAGTTAATGCAGCATAAAAGTGATGCGTGAAATGTGACATCTCTTTAACATTGAGAGAAAATACTTGCCTCTACTGAGTGGTTCTAAATGCAAAATATTGACACATCCTTATTATATTGTACAAAAGGCTTTGTTCAGAAAGACAGTTTTATAGAATGGGTAGTATCATGTGATCTTATTCATATTTATGAAATTTGATAACGTAGAGAAAAGGTGTACTGGAATGCAGCTACTTTTATAAATTCTTTGTTTCAGCTTCAAAATGTTTTTCATTTTCACACATCAGACACTAATTAGCAAATATCTAATTAGTGTTAGAAGATTAATCGCTCATGGGAGTTGTTGAGGCTTTGAGCTCTCATGCATGTAGAAATAGTGCCACTTTAGGTGAATTCATTAAGGTACAGTAACTTTCAAATGCTACTACTTTTATTTTCCTGTGATGATGAAATGTTGTAAACCGCAATAAAAATAAAATTAAGTTCATGTAAATGTGAAAATAGGAATTGTTTTTTAAAAGCTGTAAAAACTCTAATACAAGAAAGATCAAATATTTTCAGGTTATGGCTTCAGAACTACATATACTGCATAGCGAGGATCCAAAGTAAGAAGAGGTCCTGCATACTAAGATCATTTTCAAATTGCTTCTTATGTAGCAACCATTAATGCTACATTGCTTTTGAAACAAAACTTTCATGACAGTCTGTAGCTGTGGTGTTCAACAAGTGTGTGTGTACAAGGTGGTGTGGAGTGGGGGAGAATCCTGCCAGTTAAACTTAGTAGAAATTTTGGGTACATGCTGGTAAGGAAAAGGATTGCAAATATAATGACTGGACAACAGTGCTTTAAAAAGAAATAGTGAAAGACTGAAGGGCCATACAGGCCATCTAGTCCAACTCCCTGCAGAAACAGCCTAAAGCATCCAGGATATCTGCCAATCTGCTGCTTGAAGTCTGTCAGTGAGGGGAGCTCACCACCTCCTTAGGCAGCATATTCCACTGATGTACTAGGTTGATTCTGCACTTACTTTGTTTATTCCATTGTCAATCCTGTTGAATTCAGATCGATTTGAACTCGGGCCTTCCTCTTTCCCCCCCCTCCCCATTGAAACAGAAAAGTGTTCTGCACATGGTTAGGGTAGTTCAGAAGAGGGGGGGGTAGCCAAGCACAGCATCTCTCTTCCTTTTCTTGAAGGGGGGGGGGAGTGGAGCCAAGCAGAGCAGGAGCCTCTTTCTTTTCTTGGAGGGGGGGAGAGGATCGAAGAAGGCAGAGGAGAGAGAAAAAAATCCAAGACGAACAGAAATTGAGAGAAATTAGGTGCTTCTCCTTTAAGGCAAGCTTGTCACATGGGCAGCTTTGGCTAATCAGGGAATTTCTACCACGGAGCAGAGCCCAGATTCAAAACAGCCTGCTTTCTCAATCAGGTTCTTAAAATATTGAGGGTTAAAAGCACTCTGATATTGCACGATAAAGGTAGGGTCATGCCAGATCAATCATGCTTGTTGCAAAAGGAAAATTTTAATTGCAAAATGGAAATCGTATTCTGTGATGACGGCAGGGACTGAATCGACCTGGGATTGGAATAAAAGCTCCCTGCAGTTTACATCCCCCCCCCCCCAGCATCTAGCCAGTATCGTTCTCCATGTAGTTTAAATCCATTACTGCAGGTCCTATGCTGCCAACAGGAACCTTTACCTGCCCTCCTCTAGGTGACAGGCTTTCAAATACTTAAAGACAACAATCATGTCCCTTCAACCTCCTCTTCTTCAGGCTGAACATTCCCAAGTCCCTCAGCGTTTCCTCATAGGGCTTGGTCCCAAGGCCCCAGATCATTCTCATTGCTCTCTTCTGAACCCTTTCAATTTTGTCCACATCCTTTTAAAGTGAGGCTTGAAGTGCACACAGTACTCCAGGTGGGGTCTGACCAATGCGGCATACATGACTATGACAAAGAGTGCTTGCACTTTAAAGCTCACACCCTGAATAAATCTCTGTTGGTCTTAAAGGTGCTACTGGACTCTGATTTTATGACATCTTGTGATTTTCATGTGGCGCCTCTGTTGATGCATGCCCAAAACTGCATTTGCCTTCTTTAATGCCGCACTGTTTGCTCATTTTTAGCTTACAGTCCACAAGTATCCCATGATCATGTTCACACATACTGCTACCCACAAATGCATTTCCCATCCAGTATGCATGCTTCTCATTTTTGTGACCCAGATGTAGAACTCTACACTTACTCTTGTTGAATAGCATCTTGTTCTCATTTGCCCACTTTTCCAGCATGTTGAGATCTCCTTGAATTCTATCTCTATCTTCTGGGGTATTTGCTACTCCTCCCAATTTGGTGTCATCTGCAAATTTAATGAGGAGTCCTCCTACCCCCTCATCCAGATAATACAAATGTTGAAAGGTACCAGACCCTGTACTGAGCTCCAGTGCTCATCTCCCTCAAATCTGATGAAACACCATTGACAATCAATCTTTGGATGTGGCTTTCTAGCTAGTTCCCTATCCTCCTAACCATGCAAAAATCCAGTCTACAGTCCGCCAGTTAACCCATCAGGGGAACCTTGTCAAAAGACTTACTGAAATCCAGGCAGACAACATCCACTGAGTTTTCATGATCTAATAAGCCCATCAACCAGTCAAAGAAGAAAACGAGGTTGGTCTGGCAGGACCTGCTGGAGACAAATCTGTGCTGACTTCCCCGAATAAACAAATTGTTTTCCAGATGATTGCAGATCACCCCCTTTAAAATCTGTTTCATTATCTTCCCTGCAATTGAGGTCAGACTCACTGGCCTGTCAACTCTCCTCCCTTTTTTGAAGATTGGGATAACATTCACTCTCCTCCAGTCTTCTGACACCTCTTCAGTCCTCCAAGAGGTCCTAAAGATAATGGGCAAGGGTTCTGCAAGCTCTCCAGAAAGTTCTTTGAGCACTCTTGGGTGCATATCATCTGGTCCAAGGGACCTGAACTCACCCAGTGCAGCCAAGTGCCTCTTGATAATCTCTCTGTCCATGTCAACCTGCCACCCAGGCACTATACCTTGCCTACAGCCATCCCTAGATGTGTCTGTACAGAGGCAAAATAGGTACTGAGACAAAAAGAAAAAAAGAGGCCAAATAGATAAAGAGCCTTTCTGCTTTCTCTCTGTCTCCTGTCAGAGTCTCTCTGTCTTCAGCCAGCAGAAGGCCTATTGCCTTACGTTTGCCCCTCACATATCTGAAAAAGCTTTTCTTGTTACAGTTGACTTCAGTGGCCATTCTCTGCTCACTCCCAGCTTTGGCCTCTCTAATGGCTGACCTACAGTGCCTAGTAACCTGCAGTTACTCTTCTTTAGAGGTCTGTCCTTCTCTATGTTTTTTGAACATTTTCTTTTTCTTCTTTAGTTCCTACTGAAGTTCTCTGTTCATCCAAATAGGCTTCTTGGATCCCTTACCATATTTCTGTCTTGCTAGAATAGTCACAGCTTGAGCATGCAATAGGTCTTGTTTCAAGAGAGCCTACCTGTCACTTGCTCCTTTCTCTTCTTGCATTCTGGTCCATGGAATGACTCTCATTCTGTCTCTAAGTTTATTAAAATCTGCATCTGACTACCTTGGCACCTTATATTATAAGAAATTCTAGGAGGACAGGGTCACTCCCCCTCCAGAGTACCCACCTCCTGTCATAGGTTCTTCCAACATTCAGTAAATGAAATTGTCAGCCAGGCAGGTCAGAAAGTTGCCTGACTCTAGACGCCTAGCAGAGTTTGTTTCCCAGCACACTTCAGGGAAATTGAAATCACTGATAATTACAAGGTCCTGTGCCCAGATATTCTATCAAGCTCCTTAAGAAGTGCAGTGTCCATATCTTCACCCTGGTTAGGTGATCTGTAGCAGACGCCATCCACTATACTCTGTTTTTTCCTGCCTTATCTTAACCCGGATACTTTCCAATGAATTGTCACTCTCCTCCACTAGTATCTCTTGACAGGCAAGCCCTCTCCTCACATGCAGCACCATTCCACCTCCTCTTTGACCTTTTTTTGTTTCTTTTCAACAAGTCATATACATCCACAACTGCATTCCAGTCATGAGAATCATTCCACCAAGTTTCTGTAATGCCTACTAAATCATATCTCACTGTTTGCATGAGAAACTTGAGCTCTTCTTTCTGATTGCCCATGCTTTGGGCATTGGTACATAGGCACTGTGTATACCAAAAACAGTCTCCCACCACTGGGTCAGATACATTACCTTTTCTTTTATGAATTCACTGAAACGTACAAAAGACCGAGAGACAAAAGGATGAATCTTTTTTCTCGTCCCATGCTTGATGCAGAGGTAAGCAAAATAATGGAAGGGCTACCTATGCCATTTCCTCAAGGTAAATAGCTTCCCTTAACGTGGCTATAATATATTATAATTATTGGAGCTAACAGCAGTGAGAGGATGCAATTTCTTTTGAAGAAACATAGGAAGGGGGAAGTATAAATTCTCAGTTAAAAAGTGGCAGGGACACACATTCACACATACAAAAATAAAAAAAAATCAAGCTATCTTGACTCTCTTGGTCTGGTAAATGAGATGGAAGTAGTGGCACACTTGGTAGGAGTGATAATATGATTTTGGAATTTTCAATTCTGGAAAAGAGAAAACTTATATGTAGTCGGACATATAGACTGGACTTCAGGAAAGCAGATTTTAACAGACTTAATGGTATGTTAGGTAGAGTCCCATGGTCAGAAAGACTTAAAGAGGGCTGCGAATTTCTTAAAAGTGAAATACTAAAGGCTCAATCACAAACAATTCCCTTGAGAAGAAAAGATGGAAGGAGCCTAAGGAAGCCCAGGTTGCTACTTAAGCAGTTGTCAAATGATTTAAAGAATAAAACAGTTATAAAAGAGATAAGGTTGGTCTGACATGACTTGTTCTTGCAGAACTCATGCTGAGTCTTAGAAATCACAGCTCTCTGTTCCAGCTGCTCAAGAACCGACTGTTTGATGATATGTTCCAAAATTTTGCCAGCTACAAATGTCAAGCTGATGAGTCGATAGTTATCCAGATCCATCTTTTCCCCTTTCTTGAAGTTGGGTTTGGTCTCGCTTGCAGTACTGTGTTCCATTTTGGGCACCCCAGTTGAAGGGGGATGTAGACCAACTGGAGCGTGTCCAGAGGAGGGCAACAAAGATGGTGAGGGGTTTGGAGACCAAGATGTATGAGGAAAGGTTGGGGGACCAAGACGTATGAGGAAAGGTTGGTCTCTTTAGCCTGAAGAGGAGATGACTGAGAGGGGATCTGTTAACCATCTTCAAGTATTTAAAAGCATGCCATAGACCCATTATGCACGGGGGGAATAACGCACATTCGGGGTGGAATGGTGGTGACTAAAATCACGATAACGCACGGAGCCGGCTGCAACCGGCCGCAGCTTCGGTGCATGCTGCTGAAAAGCCACGTTAGCGAAATGTGGAAGAAAGCGCAGCTTCCGGGTGACCGGGGCGCAACCAGAAGCGGCACTGGGATCGCCGCATGCATAATCGGTTACTCTGGGTTTTGCCGCCGTCGCACCCCATCCCGTGCATAACCGGTGTGCTTCACGTCTTCCCCCTCCGCATTTTCCATGTGACCCGAAATCGCCGTTTTGGCGGCCGTGCATAATGGGCCATATAGAGGATGGAGCAGAGCTGTTCTCTCTTGCCTCGGAGGGATGGACCAGATCCAACGGGATGAAATTATTTCAAAAGAAATTCCATCTAAACGTCCAGAAGAAGTTCCTTACAGTTAGAGCTGTTTCTCAATGGAACAGGCTTCCTCAGGAGGTGGTGGGTTCTCCATCTTTGGAAATTTTTAAACAGAGGCTAGATAGCCATCTGACGGAGGGGCTGATTCTGTGAAGGCAAAGTGGTAGCAATTTACAGTAGATGAGCAATTGGGATGTGAGTGTCCTGCATAGACCCATGAGGTCCCTTCCAACTCTATTATTCTATGATTCTTACTTCTGCTTCATTGACTATGCTAAAGCCTTTGATTGTGTGGAGCACAACAAATTGTGGCAAGTTCTTAAAGAGATGGGAATACCAGAGCATCTTATTTGTCTCTTGAGAAACTTATATGCAGGTCAAGAAGCAACAGTGAGAACTGAACATGGAATCACTGATTGGTTCAAAATTGAGAAAGGAGTTCGGCAAGGCTGTATACTGTCGCCTTGCCTATTTAACTTGTATGCGGAGCACATCATGAGAAAGGCGGGATTAGAGGAGTCACAAATTGGGATCAAGATTGCAGGGAGAAATATCAACAACCTCAGATATGCAGATGATACCACTCTAATGGCAGAAAGTGAAGAGGAACTAAAGAGCCTGTTGATGCGGGTGAAGGAGGAGAGTGCCAAAGTTGGCTTGAAACTCAACATCAAGAAAACAAAGATCATGGCATCCGGCCCTCTCAATTCCTGGCAAATAGATGGGGAAGAAATGGAGATAGTGATAGATTTTATTTTCCTGGGCTCCAAGATCACTGCAGATGGGGACTGCAGCAAAGACAGGTATTTAAATAGCCAAAAATGTATCCTGAGGCAAGGATTGGTAAATTATCCGTTAAAACAATGTGTTGGAAATACTTATCAGTGTGAAATAAAGAAGCAGAGACCATCTAACGACTTTAGCAAGTCTGTGGAAAAGAAACCTTGATTGAGTTAAAGGGAAACCTCTGGAGTGAGGTAATTCATAAGGAGTGGTCTCAGGCAGCTGCAACATTAGCATTCACACCTGAATCGGTGTTTGAGTGTGGCAGAGCCTTGCTAAACCTGGTGCACATGGTTGGAAATGGTTGGTAGATGATTTAATCAGGGAAGAAATTAGAGAAGGAATAGGCACGGATGCAGGGAAGATAGTGAAGGCTATCACAAAAATTAGCAAACTGCCAGAGACCATTATACCATTGTTTGAGGTGTTCCTGGGTGAAAGGGAGGTCACTTGAACAGCCTCCCTGTGCGATTAATTACATTACTATGTGATAACCAGAATCCGCTTGCTTAAGGTTAACATAGTATGGTCTATCTCCGGCATGCAAATATGCCTGCACAAGTTTCCTGGCTCAGCCATATTTGGATAAGAGGTATCAAAAATATTATTTTGAATGGGAGGTTCATGGACAAACTTCCCCTTGTACACAGGGAGGGGCCTGGGGTCCTAGCATACACAAGAAATGACTTCCTCATTCTCATTCAACTAACAAGAGATATGCATTGAGATATACCTAAAGCTAGCTGAAATAAAAAGAAAAACATAAATCAGTGATTTGCTAGCTTACAGCTTATTGTTAATAATAAAATTGCCTTAAGAAATACAAACTACAGCCTAATTTTGAAAGTGCACTTATTTTAGAGTTGCTCTACCTCTCAACATAATTTCAACAATACATTTACATCCAGCTGTGCAGAAATGCTGAAGGGCTGCAATGTAACATCTCTGACATGGTAAAGATTTCAAATAATGAAAAGTAATTACGTATAAAGTGTTAACTTCTTTGACTGCTGTAAGTTCTGAAAAATGTAAGTGCTTGAATACTTTATTATAGAACATGAGCACTCGTTAGGTTGTTAGTGTCCAGCAGTGCATTTTGTGACATAATTTAGCCAGAGATCAGTAGCTCCAGAAAATACTAATGTTAGCCATAAGCCGTAGACTATGTTCAGGGTAGGAAGCATCATACATAGTTGAATATATCTATGCTTTTGTATTTAAATATGGGACTCCCAATCTGTTGTGTGAGAACCCTGTAATTCTGCTGTGGTTAGTATATGTGTGTGTTTTAACTCAACTGATACAGTGCAAAAGTACAGTACGAGGGAAGGAAATGTTGAAATTCACTTATATTATGGAGTCTTGATTCTAAGCATGAATAATCATAAAGCCATATTAATAAGGTTTAATCACAGAAAAAATCTTGTAGGTTGCAGCTTTATTCTTGCAATGTTGTTCAGCACAGAATCTTTGCCTGCAAATTGAATGCAGGGTGGATCCAGCTATGGATTTAAATAATCAGTGTACAAGAAATGCTCTAATCTTGCTTCTTCTTCTGTTTTCTCCTATAAAGCATGACTTGAACCTCCTTGAGGCAGATACCTGCCTTTTTGTCTGTAACTCTTTGTGGATATTGTTGGCAGTGTATAAATATACAGACTAATAACATTTAGGGATGGATACAAACCAGTTCACAAGCCAAAATAAAACCCCAATTTTTGTCCAGCGTGGTCCAGCTGTTTGGGCCATTTAAACCTAGCAGATGAGGAGGATGGGTTCTCTTTAATGGCTGGAAGCCATTAAACCTGTGCGTTTTGTTCCCCTCCTGGAAGTGCACAGCTTGAAGCCCTCCCTGCCCATGGGCTACACCAGAATCCCTGCCAAGTATTGCACCAACCAAGCAATTACACTGCCTCATTAGCCAACTAATATTCACCACTGCTCCTTGGCCCTGGACAGGAAAGAGAAGCTCCTTCCACAGAGCCAATGATAAGTAAAGCCCCCTCCCTGCCCTGGGCACTCAGCAGCATTGCACCCAAACAAGTGCCCAGTAAAAGTCTGGTGCAGAAAGGTGATAAATCCCTGGTAGAAAAAATCAGTTGCCCGGCCAGGAGCACAGGGCCTTGCACAGTGGCTAGAGCCAGTGGGCAGCACAGCTCCCCAAAGCAGACAGCCCCTAATCTCTGCCTGCCCAATTTGGCGGCAACAGCAACAGCAAAGAGAGACAAGCGTGATATCTGGGGAAGTTCATCACTGCCTATCCACAGCTGCTGCTTCAGACAGGAGCTCCGGCTGCTTTTTCCCATGCCAAGCCCCAGGCAAGTTCAGAACTCATTCTGATGTGCTGCCACTGCCACCATCCCCTGGCCACTGTGCCACAGCAAGAGAGGAGCCACCTGACTCCCTGCAGACATTGCATTCCATTCCGCTCTAGCACCACCCTCCCAGCTTCTTTTCCCTCATGGTGAGCAGGTGGGCCTTGGGCATCAAAGCGCAACTCCTCTCTGCACCATCAGGCTAGCCACTTCCGGGGAAATGCCCTGCCCAGTACACTTTTAACCCTTTGCCCACCCACCTGAGAGGTGCCCAAGGACCCTCCTGGCATTGCCGTGCACAAAAGGCATGGCAAGCCTCTCAGGCACTGTGGCATAAGCAGGAGAGTCACAGAGTTGATTGTCAGCTATTTAACCCTTACCAAGTGATTCCCCCCTTTCTCACAGATTTGGAAAACTGTGGCTGGGAAAAAGGGGGATCTGGTTCAGGGGCCACCCCAAACAGAACTTTAATACATATGTTTACACCCATCACTAATAATGAGTGAATTGTTGTTGTTGTTGTTGTTATGTTATTTTTTTAACGTGTCCTTCCAATTGTGCTCAGTGTGGGTAACAACATTCCTAAAAACATCATGTGCAGTAAGCTAAAAACATTACGTTTCTGAATGCTCCCAACTAATACCCCAGGTTAGGGGTTTGGTGTCAGGAATCATTCTTCCATCTTCCCAGCGGTGAGACCAGCCTTGATTGGTGGTGGTTATTATTATAGGCCTTGACCATAAGTCTGGTGGAATAGTTCTGTCTTACAGCCGCTGCAGAACTGATTAAGGTGATCTCCCTTAGGAGCATGTTCCTCCAGTCTGGGGCCAGGGCCTGGCTCTGGTTGAGACCAATCTCACCTTCTTTGGGCCGGGGATCTTGAGCAGAGCAAGTTGCAGAAGTCTCATCTAGAGGTGTTTGTTGCTTGGATCAATCTGGCTAGGTCTGGCTGAAAGGTGCAAGCTGCCTCACCTGGTGCAGATGGAAGAATGCCAGGCAGGCTGTCTTTGTGATTTGGGCCTCCTTCAAAAGGAAGGCTCCAAAATCATGGCCAAGCTCCTGATGGACAGCACCAGTGTTAACTGCACTCTGTCTTGGCTGGACTCTGCTTGAGCCAATCTGCCACAGTTTCTAGACACCTGGCCAAGTTGTCTGTTAACAGAAATAGCTGGGTGTCATCCGTATACTGATGACAACCCAGCCCAAAATCCCAGATGAGCTGGGTAATGTATATAGATATAGAAATTAAATAGCATCAGGGAAAGTTCCTGTTTTGGGACTTACTACCCCCTACTGTCACCTTCTGCCCCTGACCCTGGAAAGTACTCCAGCCATTTCTATGTTTGTTAGGTGATGAGTCAATGATCAGTCGTGTCGAATATTACTGTGAGATTTAATAAAAGCAGCAGCACCAACCTTACTTCCTCTGGAGATCATCTGTCAGGGTGAACAGAGCAGTCTCCACCACATGGCCAGGTCAGAAACTGAAGTTCCTTCTGAGTGTCCTTGCAATTTTTCTGCCATTGCCCATTCAGTTACCTTATGCAGAAACACTGTATGTGATACTGGGTGGTTATTGGCTGGGTTGGTGGGATCCAGCTCTTGTTTTTTCAATAAAGACCTCACTACTGCCTCTTAGTCTCTCTGGGAATGTCCCTAATGTCAGGGACAAGTTGATAATATCCTGGAGTGGGCCCCAGATCTCCTCACTGCTGGCTTTTACCAGCCATGAGGGATATGAGTCAAGAAGATTTGTGGTGAGCTCACAGAGGCAGTGGTGACTACATAGAATTCTTTCTTAGTGGCCTTCATTGCCATCTCATGTACGTTCATAAGTGTCATAAGACGTTCCTGATGCTTTGCCACAAGTTTTCCACCATACTTCTAGCCATCTCAGCTTTTGTTTCCTCCTGCATGTGTACTCTGGTATGTACTAAGGAGCTGGCTTTAGACAGGAGACAATAGTGTAAGTTAGTTAATTAAGTCATTTACTCATGTAAATATAATATTCATAAGGAGATGAGAGGGCGCGATCTCATCAGTGCCTTTTAAGAGTCACCAATTCCAATCTTCCACCAGCTCATCGAATGAGTTGCCAGGGGGTTTCAGATCCTGCAGATCATTCTGGAATCTTGTTGGATCCAGAAGTCTCCTTGGATGAGCATAAATCTGCTCTCTGCCTGTATAGGGAGGGGTGGTATGTCAATCTGAGCCTTAAGGGCATAGTGGTCTGACCATGACACCCTAGTTGATTGGACCGGGAATGAAAGAGATTCAGGAGAAATATTGTTTATGCTTGTTTCAGCAGTTCTTCAAAGATAAAATAGTAGGTCAAGGGAGAAATCTGTTCCTGTTTGAAAGAAGTGGAATATTGAAGTTTGGTAAAACAATGCTCAGTCTTGTTATGCTTAGAAGATGGGTGGGTTTTTTCTTGCTGACAAGCGCAATTCATACAAGTTAGCAAATGTCAAGTGTTGTTACCTTGTCCTGAACTGCCTGTGTGCATCCCCACTTCTAAACAAAAAACAAGCTGTATTTTGGTCATGTTTTAATGTGGAGAAGTGTATAAAGATATTAACTTTTCCTTGTACAAAATTATATAAATGCTGAAAAGGGATTCACATAACATTCTTTGTGGGATGATGTTCTTTAGTAATCTAAGACTTCTTATCATACTTTTGCCTTTGCATTCACGTTGCTTTTAAATTCAGCTTATTATTGTTAGAGCAAAAGAAGCTATGACAGGAACATTCTCTCTTTAATAAGACTGCCTATGGAAAGGCATCCTTCACTGCAAAAACAGGATCAACTGCTTTTGGTATTCCTGTGCAGTGTGTCTTTCTTCTCTTCCTCAAAGAGTGCACTAATCTCTCTGTCAGTGTGAGCGTCCTAATTTAGAACTCAACACCCTTAGGCAACATTTTTGCCCCTCTCTAGTAATTGACATCTCAATGAGAATGCAAGTGCATCCCCCCCCCCACACACACACACACTCACACACTGATCTACCTAGATATCTTCAGGGATACTTAGTATTCTATAAATGTGACAGACAGCAAAAAAAAATTGTGGGGAAATGTGTTCACCAGGAATAAGGAGTACCATTAATCGTATCTAATGTCATCCTGTATCCCAGGTCTAGTGATTGTAATAACATCCCGTAATATACAGTTTAAAAAGTCATTGGTATGAATACACCCATGCAGGTATGCCCACCGAACGAGAATATCTGTAGTTAAAATAAATCCCATCCCTTCCTTGGTGAGTTTCAGCAGGCATACCACCATGCTGAGCAGCTGGTCTTGTGCCAATTAGAAGCCTAAGCAGAAAGATCCCAGTCTCTAGAAAATATTTGGACTTCGATTTTTGCAGAGCCCCAGGGGCTGAATGTTTTATAGTAGCTGGAAGTTACTCCCTGTGGGCCTCTGCAATTCAAATATAGTATTTGATCATAAACTTAAGGACACTGCTGGTCAAGCTGAATGCTTGTGGGCAATAGGCCAAAAAGCATTTGGTAAGGTATTATGGCCCAACCTATATTAATTTATGGTATTTAGACAAAAATAAACAGCATGTATCACGCACAGAAATTATATCATTATCGGTGATGCTTCTATAGTGCATTGTTTTATTCGACTTCTGCAAAAAGAAAGAAATGAAGGTTCATTTGGAATTACCCTACATGCACTTTTTAGTATTTTTAGTATTCTTTTACCCTAATTCTTTTACTTTTGCTTAATTTCTATTTAGTCATTTAATTTAAAGGTGCATATGATGATATGTAACAAGCATTACATGACATTAAGAGCTTGTGATATCGTCTATATGTTACTTGGTTATTTAATAACAATGTTTTAAACATAGGTGGGAACCTCCATAGTTAACACGTTTTCACATTCATATATTTTGTAGACATAAAAAAACACTAAAGAAACCAACAATTATTTACAGTTATTCTTGAATGAGAATATTTGGACAGATCCTCTGTTACAATTTTCATTGCCCTCATCTGTTGGGCTCTTTTTAATATAAGACTAAACACAGCTATTTTCTAACAAGCAAAAAACCTCTCTCTCTCTCTCTCTCTCTCTCTCTCTCTCTCTCTCTCTCTCTCTCTCTGTGCGTGTGCGTGTGTGTGTGCGTGCGTGTGTGAGAGAGGGAGAGAGAGAGCTTTATAGTGATATGTTTCTAGGTTTGTTGCTGATGGCTGCATCACATTAAATAATGTTTGATCAAAATAAATAGTCTTTAAAATTGTGTTATGTATTGTTAGCTGTTTGCCTGATTAGTTTTTTTTTAATACACGTGTGGTACTTTCAACCAGGTGGGTGAGTGTATATGTTTTTAAGAGAAATTTCAGATTTTTTTTTCTGCAAGTAAAATTTTAGTTTGTGAAGAACACATGCTTGAGGAATTCATAGATTGGACATTGTATCGGAGTAGGAAGATTTGCCAGAAATTGCCTGTTTCAGGCTGACGATGCAAAACTAGACATCTGTTAAATTAACAGCTACCTAACATTTTTCCCTTTCAATCAAATGCTTGAGAAAAAAGTGAAATTTTTCTAGCTGTCAAAACAATCTGTCTCAAGATTTTTTTATGATAGGTTACTTAAGGAAAGCAGCATAAGACTGACTATGCTGCACCCATATTCAGATTGCTATTGCCTAGCTAGCTTCTCTGGACACAGTCTATGTCATGGTTCCCTAGAACTGAGCCTCAGATGCTGATTTTACAACCAGGATTAACCTTGGAGCATGTGAGTGATTTCTGCTGACCATGTGCAGAGTGAATTTTTCACCACCAGCTCTTCTGCACAGTGGGGGGAAAGGCTTTCAAGTTAATAAAATCAAGAACATGCAGTGCAATATCCCTGAAGTACATAAATGCCAGGATATTTCAGTTTTTTACAAAAATACTGAGAACTAGAAAAGAAACATATTGCTCAATTCCTTTTATTTTGAAATAAATATGTTAGCATAATTTTGGGGTAACTAACAGAATTTGACTAGATTTTCTTGAGGTATGTTATAGCTTCTGGGTAAAAATCATTCAATTTTCATTTCCTTTCTCTTTTCAATAGAAAATAGAATGAAAGAGGATAAAGATAAATATTCCTTTGTTCAACAGCATATACTAGTACAAGCTCTACATTCATCTTCACTAACAATAGCCAGAAATTAGCTTCTTTTTTAGTTTAATCTTTTATCAATCATTTCTCTTGATTCTACAGAGAAGAAAGTATAATAAATGAAACAGAAATGCTACAAAGGTTAGAATCTTTACATAAGTTTTGCCTTGTCTACCTTGTCTTCTTGCTCAATGTAGCATTTATTATTTAGAGAAATTTAAAGCTCACTAAAATGATCCACTTATCAATGTTAGAAATTAATGTGACAACCAACAGCCTGGACTGAAACCAATGCTGAAATCTTGCACTGTGATTTTTGGATTAATGTTTTAATCTGCATTTCTTGATACCTTTAGTAATTTACTTTGTATGTGCAGGGAAAGGTAGGGGGAAGGGGGAAGGTTATTTGGAGCACAGAAGCATGTGTGAATGTGAGATAGCCTGCTCAGGGAATAGCCTGTAGGTTTTTAGGCTAGTAAAGATTGTAACAGCTCAGGATATGACACACTTTACCTCTTGGGAGACAAGAAAAGTGTCACCCATACCACTTCAGCACTTCAGGGAGCATCCTGTACTTTCATGCACAGAGCAGCTTCCATTTTCATTTCAAATCAAGAAGAGTCCTATATAAAATACAGGCAATAAATAACTGCATTTCATTAGTTATTAATATAATTTTTTCAAGTTTCCCACTAGGCATTATTGAGCTGCAGTGTCAGAAGGATGCAACAGTTGAACACTTAGAAGAGAATCCCAAATGTTGGTAGCATTTGTTTTAAAAGTTTCTCTTTCTAAATTTACCATATACATTCTTTAACATCACAACTTCAAAAGTTAATATTGCTTAATAGAGTAGACAGCTTTCAGAATTATAACAGAAAATTTAAAAGCTCCATTTAAAAATATTAAAATGCAGATTGCCCCAGATAAAAAATGCAATTATCAAAAATTTAAAGTTTCTCTACAAATGATTTGAGGGAGACATATTCAGCCCACAAAATTTTTGCAAAATTCATATTCATCTAAAAGGAGTCCTAAGTTTTTAGTCATCTACATCACTTGGCAATTGACTCCCTGTCAATCATTTAACAATTGACTCTTTGAAAGTTATTCAAGATTCATAACCCAAAAGCACTCTTTTATCCTATAAATGCAAGGGGTCGGCTCGTACCCATTTTTCTGCTCCTGAAAGAGGGGCCTCTTCTGATGATCAAAAAGGTTACACTGGAATGCATGAGAACTGTATGGACAGAAGCCTTATGAGACAGGGACTGTAAAGAGAAGGGGAAGCAAGCAAGATCAAATGGAAAAGCTTGACATGATTTAATTTAAAATCTAATAGTATAGATATTGGTAAACAAAATAATTGATAATCCTTGGTATCAGTTTAAATGATTGAACAACCCAACTCTTAAATTGCCAAATTCAGAAATTGGTGAGATTGTGGGTTGTGTTTTTATCCTGTTATTTTATTATTTATCTATTACCCTTTTAATCAGCTCATTTAAAAGGTTGAAGACATTTGGGGGGTTCCCTTCCCCCGATTTTGTTAATTAATATTATAGTTATAGTTCTTTCCAGTTTATCATCCTATTTAAGTGAGGGCTATGTAATAAACTGGAAAGCATTTTGTTGCCTATATGCTGGGGCCAACTTCTGGGGCCTTTGTATCCATATTGTGACTTGTGAACTCTACCTAACCAGTTTGGGATTTTTTTACCATAACAGTATTAACACAATCCTTTTACTAGGGTGAATTGCACAGTCATAATCTCCTGTCAAATTCTAAGGTTACAGTTTTAAGCACGTCTGCTAGGCAGCAAGCCCACTGAATTTAGTGGAAGGTACAGTATGCACTAAAACTTGATTTTTGTGTGGACTGTATAAAAAAAGAATATTCAACAAAGGCTTATTTGTGAGTAACATTTATTGAACTCAGCATACTGTTCTATGCGATCCAAATAGTTCCAAGATGTTTCTTACCTGTAATCTCTAGTCTTCCTGGTAAAAGCATCATGTCATTGGTTAGCATAACAATACATCCATCATCATGCTTCATATAAAACCTTGCATCAGAGCTTTATATACCAAATCCAATATTTGGATAACAGTATAACTGAGTATACAACTGGAAAGAGTTCTTTCTGTGTGTTATGTTTCTATTTAAAAATAAAGTGGAAATTATACAACAATACATGGTGGCATCTAAGGTATAATCCAAACCCAGAACATCAGTATTTATTATCCCTCCTCAATTGAACACATTGCTTGCTGATGATGACATGATGATCTGACATATAGGGGTATATTAGTAGAAATGATTTTTTGGGGGGGAGAGAAGGAACATAGAAAAAATCAACTTTCATGGAAATTATATTATCAGATAAACATTCTGAAATAATGCTAAAACTGTGTATAGTTATAAAATTTTGAATGATTGGAAATGTGTTATAAATATCAAATAATCCTAATCTCAAGGGACAAATAAAAATGTCATTCATGTTCAGAACACTACTGGAACATTAAATTCAAAGTTGGTAGGGATCTGGGTCATGGTTAGGGTTACTTGCTAGCATTAACCATTAGTCTCAGGACTGGTGACAACAGTATGGATAAAATTTCATATAAAAATATAAATTAAAAACAATTTTTGAACTGATAAAAATTGTCCAGGACTGGGCAAGCTGCAATTTCTTGCTTGTGCAGCATCCAATAAGCCTTAGCTGCTATGTGTTCTCAGATCTAAACTCGGATTAATATTATATGCATAGCAGCTAAAATCACAATGTGATTAGCAGCTGCATGAAATATTGCATGAGCAGAGGACATCTCTCAGCCTGCAGTCATTTTTATGTAGTCTCTGGGACAATCTACGCATTGTTAAAAAGTAGATAGTACTAGGCTCAAAGCCCGTTGTACCCAGGGATGCAACAGGCACTAGCGGTGAGAAGGCACGAGTGTTGTTACCCTACCTGAGGTCAGTGTTGGCGGCAAGTGCAATGTGTGTGGCAGGTGGCCATTCTCCTCCACAAGCTTATTCCACCAGGTCGTGGCCAGGACCAAAAAGGCCCTAGCCCTGGTCGAGGCTAGGCATGCCTCCCTGGAGGCAGGAATGAACAATAGATTAGTACCAGCAGAACATAAGGCCCTTATGGGTAATCAACTGGTAATCAATGCAGCTGCCTCAGCACTGGCTGGATTTGGGCCCTTGATGGTGTACCTATGAGGACCCTAGCAGCTGCATTCTGCACCAGCTGCAATTTCTGGATCAAGCCCAAAGGCAGGCCTGTGTAGAGCAAGTTACAGAAATCTATTCTGGAAGTGACCATTGCATGGATCACTGAGGCCAGGTGTATAGACAGGTAGGTTGCTAGTAGCCGAGCCTGGCAAAGAGGGAAGAATGCCTGGCTAGCTACCCTCTTGACCTGTGCCCCCAGAGTTAATGAGGCATCAATAGTCACTCCCCAAATTCCTGGGCTCGGATGCGATCTTAAGTTGTATCCCTGCCAGAGAGGGTAGACACGCTTCCTCCAACACCGTCTCCACTCCATGGCCAGGACAAAAGCCAAACTGATGTGGATTGAGTAAGGCAGCCACCCGCCCGATCGGCACCATGGCTGGGGCAGCACAGGAGCACTCTCTCCTGCAGCCAAGGAGCAACTGGCAGCGAGACTGCGAGTACACCTCACGGCTGGCTCATTGGTGCAGGTGCTCCACAGGATGGCCCAATCAGCTTTGGTAGATGCACCCAGATTGGTTCGTGCAACCAGAAACTGTGTCCAGACACCTGGATGTGTCCCAGACATTGCTCCACCCATAGTGGCTCTAACCAAATACTTGAGCCACTAATAATGGTTAAGATGAGCAGCTTGGAATTGTGCCATTTCAGAACTGTTTTGGGTGAATGGATATTCCACCATGTAAAAGTGTCCTGAACATGGACAATCGGTAGAAGAATTCCTACTGAGGTTCCCCTCCCCCTGACTTATAACTTTCCATGTGTGCAAAGTTTCCATGTGTGCAAAGTGAAGCATTCAGTCAATTAATCTCTCACCCACAACAGGTACATTTACCAAGCCCCTTATCCTACAAGGAATATCTAGTTCTGAGGAGTTCCATAATGAGTAAGTAATCACAGAAAGCTTGTCAATGTGATCTTCATGATCATAAAGATAATACATGGACACCAAAAATAAAGCTATTCCAGTAGATGCTTCTGAAAGTAATATTCATAAATGTATTCCCTGGATGATCTGTGGATAAAAATATACATAATTTGGATTTTTTTTTTTTGTACCCACAAATCAGATACTAAAATCAAAACAACAGCTGCAGTCAGGTGCTAAAATAGCAAATGAAGCCAATATATATTTCATTGTAGTTATACTCGTGCACAATTTTGTTTCTTTTCTGTGAGGTTTGTGGCAACTGGTTAATGATTGGAGGTGACATACTAAGACTTTTAATCTCAAGATAAATAGGAGGCTACACATTATACTTTTTCGCCAATGTTTTGGGTGCTGGGCAACATATGGAATCATTATCTATTTAATAGTTGATGTGCCTACTGCTTTCCTTTGACTGAGAAATTGGCAGCATGAGAGAAGGCAGCATCTGTCATATGTAAGTATAGACTGAGGAAGCTAAGTCACTTGGTGTTCTCTTTGCTCTCATTTCTACCTTTCTCAAGATGCAGTTCTTACTTCACCACTAGGAATATCAAATCCGTCTCTGGCAGGGTGAAGTTCCACTGACTCATTGCCTCTGCAAAGAAAGCAACTGTTGCCATCTGTATGGACTTTGATCTATTCTTTAGTATCCCTTTGGTGTCAGAGGTATGTGAAGTGTTAGCTTCAGGCAATGTATGTATAGTCCAAAAGGACTGGGGGGAAAATTACTTGAGAAAATTTGAATTTTTCCTCAGGCTACTGATCAATATATTGAGATATAGCTCCTTTTGTTATTTTAATGATATATTGATAATATTGAGACTGGCAGAGATGAGAAACAGTCACCTCTGTATTTGATGAGCTTGAATCAGAGATTGAATTCCAGCCTGGAAGACATGGACTGACATCCCCATCAAACTGTCTATGGGCACGACTTTTTCAGGTTCTTTTCAGGGAACTTGTACACTGTCAGCAAGAAATTCCAGGTTTGTCTAAATAAACAAATTCTACTTGGTCCAACCTTCCAATAGTCCTTCTTACCTAGGGATGCCAGCCTCCAGGTGAGACTTGGGGATCTTCCAGGATTACAGGTCATCTCCAGACTACAGGGATCAGTTCCTTGGCTTTGGAGGTCCCTGTCCTCCTCAGGCTGTATCCCTAAATCTCCAAGAGTTTTCCAACCTACATCTGGCAACCCTACCCCCTCAATCCTCTGATGGTGGCTGGAAGGACCTAGCAATCCTAATTTAAGAGGATAATTAATTTTCAGTATTTGATAGTTTTGATTAACTGGAGGCTTTGTATCACTATAAAATAAATCTATCTGCTGTTGTGGTGGGAGCAATGCTTAATGAATATTGTGTTAAACTAAAAATAATTGATGGGATTTTAAATTAAAGGATTTAAAATGAAAAAACCAACAACAGGGATACTCTTTTGTATGGCTTTCAAAGTGGTAGAAAGAATATTATTTAAAACTCTCCCATTTGTTTACTTGCTCAATTTACTTTCTAATGCTTGAACAGAATTAATATCATACACTACACTTCTGTTTGTCATTTCTCTTTTTCTTTACACATCTAGAGTACTAGTAGTCTGGTTATCCTGGTGATTGTTTGGACATGGTAGCCATTAGGACAGTGCTCCTGGTTGTTGCTCTGTGACATTTCTATTTCATCTATTGTGCTGATCAAGTATTCCTTCTGTATCATCTCAGCAGCCACAATCCCATGGATTTCCCTTTTTTGACTTTTTCTTGAGCATTTTCACAGTTCAGATACTGTCAGTCCTGCTTTACATCAAAGACGGTTCCTTCCCTCTTGCAGCCCAGCCATAGAACAAGATACTTCGAGTCTTGCCGTAGACTTTGTTCAGTATGACACAGATGCTGCTGCTGGATCTCAAAATGGTGTTCAGCTTCCTCTATCACAGAGTACAATGAAACTTATACTCAGAGAGAAATGACCTTTCTGTCTCTTCCTTGCCAGTAATCAGACATACCATTTGTCTCTTCAACACATGATCTGAAATACTGTTAATAAACTATCCAATAAAACATGGATAAGACTCACCAATCATCAGGTATAAGAAGGAGAAAGTTGCACCCTAACACTGTACCCTAACAGTAAATAGACAGTGAAGCATCTTGTATATTCTGCCCTCTAGCCACACAAGCGGTTTATCATATCTGCTGCCTCTTTTCCTGAGAGATCAAGCAACAGACAGAGACTATCAGAGATCACTTTTAGCATCACTTTTCTCACCCAGCTTGTCCTCGAAAACAGTAGTGACCTTACTTGTCTCTTCGTTTACAACACAATGGTGGACAATGGGGAAACTAACCTTAATCAATTTTGGGAAACTTGTTGAGGGTGATAGCAATGAATTCTTCCAGACAGATAAAGACTGGTTTGTACTGCATTACAGCAAGAATGGGAGAAGACCAGTAATGTTATGCAGTGAATTTATTGTGTAATACATTATAATTGCACGCACCCCACTTATCTGAGTGGAAAGAAGTTGCAGCAGGGCCAAAACTTACCCACGTCAGTTCTCTTTCAAGCACTAGAGATTTACAGTGTATTATTCGTTGTATCTACAAATAAACAGACGGAGCACAGGTAGAGGCATAGAAGAACTCATTGCAAGCAGCAATTCCAGAGGGAGCAAGTAGAAAGAACATCTTACCAACTGTTTAACATCTGTGCTGAAAAGCTGCTCTTTTCCCTTCCTCATACAAATACCTTATACAACTTGGCCCTAGCCAGAGATGCAAGGTGAGGAACAATAGTCAAAAGGGCTGTTGGACCTTTGACTCAGCCTGTGTCTTGCAGGCAGTCTCTTCCAGTGACTTAGCTAAAGAGTTGAACAACTTCAAATAGATATAAGTTTTCATGACCTATGGAAGACAGTCCATCAGCGAGCCCCCAGAACCAACAGAGCAGAGTTCCAATCAGAGGAATGTAGCAAAGGTTAATCTTTATTGAAGGCACTTTGCAGAAACAAACAGTAGGTATTGATCTACCCCTGCCAATCTGAGTAGGGCCCTCCAAAACTTGGCAGTAAACTGGGCCTCATAGTCAGAGACTATCTTGTCAGGAAAGGAATGAAGATGGAATATGTGCTGTGCATATACCTCTGCCAGGCATTGGGTGGCGAGGAGAGAAGCACAAGGCATGAAGTGAGCCTGCTTTGAAAACACCACCACCCAGATCACTGTTTTTCCATTGCTAGGTGGAAGAAGTCCACAGAGATGACATCCCATGTGTGTGTGTGTGGGGGGGGGGGGATTCCAAGGGTTTCAAAAGACCAGGAGATTCACCCTCCCACCCACCTGTAATGCAGACTGGGCAACACCTCATGTAATCCTCAACACCGTTATGAAGGCAGAGCTCTGCACCTGCATGCAAGTGCTCCCGCTGGAGCTGGTGCTGCACCTCCTCTCTGTGCTGTGGCGCTGGCCACCTCAGGCTTCGGTGCATGCCAAAGCAGCCAAAGCATGCCAGAGCATGCAACCCTAACCTGGACAATGAAGGGGCAGCTTGGGTCCAGGTGAGCCAGGATGGGCTCGGTGGTGAAGAAGTATTTAAGTTCATCAAAGGCCACCTAACATGTCTCAGTCCATTCCAGGCTTCTTCACCCCTCTCCCCCTTTCCACAGGTTTTCAAAAGATCAGTCAGAGGCAAGGTAACCTGGGAAAAGTGGGGGAGGTAATCATGGTAGAAATTTGTGAAACTGAGGAAGGACTAAAGCTGTTTGCAGGTGCAAGATGGGACCCTATCCAGGACTTCTTGAACCTTGGTGGGGTCCATCTGGCTGCCCTCAGAGGATACCTAATACCCCAGGTAATCTAGCCTTTCCTTGTGAAATTCACACATCAAGAGTTTAGCATAGAGTTTGTTGCCCAGGAGGTGCTGAAGGGCCTCCCTCACATGGGGCTCCTTCATCATTTGACTGGACATCATTAAGTTAAACAAAAATATCACTGTAGAGCAGGTCATGCAGAACATCACATGCACCACTCAAGCTGAACAGTATGACAAGGTATTAAAAGTAGTCTTCCATTCATCCCAGGGGCGATTCTTACCTGGAAGTACACCTCCCTCAGGTAAAGCTTGGTAAACACCTTTCTCCCCCCCCAAGTCCTTGATGAGGGGGATAGGGGAGGAGTTAGACTTGGAGATGGTTTTGATTATCCTGTAGTCCAGTGGTCCCCAACCTTTCTTTGGCTGGGGACCGGCAGACGATGGCCACGCCCATGCAGCGCGCATGTGTGGCCGCACCTGTGCAGCGTGCATGTGTGGCCGCGCCCACGCAGCGCACATGCGCGTTACACAACCAAAATTGCGCGTGTGCGGCAGTTTTGCGCATGAGCGCATGCCGAAACTGCCGTGCATGCATGATTTCGGCCGCGCATCACACATGTGCGCCTGTGCACCCCTGCCGTGCATGCGCGATGCGCAGCCCTGATTCCCTCTTCCCCCCCTCCCGCAGTAAGAAGCTTCCCGGGCCGCAAGCTTGCAGCCCGGGAAGTTTTTTACTGTGGGGGGGCGGGGAGAGGGAACCGCGGCCCGGCGCCCTGGCCTTCGCGGGCCGGCACCGGGGCGCGGACCGCAGGTTGGGGACCACTGCTGTAGTCTATAGAGATGTGCAGGGTCGCATCCTTCTTCTTGGAGAAGAGGACCGGAGCAGCCACAGAAGATGTAGCCAGGCAGATGAAGCCACAAGCGAGATTCTTATCTATGAAATTTAGGAGCTCAGCCAGAGCGGCCCCTGGCTTTATTTCTGTGGCACAATCTGAGGACCGGGGGGCAGCTGGTCACACTCCTCCTCTATAAAGGCTAGGGACAAGTCCTTGTAGCATTCAGGCAGACTCTCAGACTCGATCATAGCCACCCCCGCCCGCAGGAGCCCTGACCACAGCCATGCCTGCAAGTGACAAGAGCACATGCATACCTTTACCAAGTGTGGTCCTGGGCAAGGTATAGTGCCAGAAATGCATCAAACACTTAGAATGTGAGAATTTGAAGGCTCACTCCTCCCACAGGAACTCTGGAAAATGGGTCATGAACCAGTCCATGCCCAATAGCAATGAGTACCAAAAAACGGGGCTATGATCATAGAGATGCATTTGCTGTGATGCCTGATCAGCATTAGGCTGGGCCAGTGGCTTAAATGATTGGCCTGCCCACTACTGGTTTCCTATCAACCTGCTCCATGATTATGGGGAACTCCAAATCCTCAGCCTCTAATTCCAGCCCTTTTACTATTTTGGGCTTAATTAGACTGGTACTGCAACCAGAGTCCAAGCACACCTTTACATCTATTTAGGCACTGGTGTGTTCATTGATAAAGTGTGCCAGGACTAGCATGAGGGGGAGGAGCGATGGTGGGACAGTTCTGTGGTTCCTGGAATACTGACCTACTGTGGGGTCCATTCACTACAGGTCTTCCTTGTTTCCTGATGGGGAGCCATTTGATTTATTCCTGCTAGTCAAAGATCCTAAGTTCTGCAAAGGAGTTGCCTCAAGAATGGGAGCCAACAAAGCCCATGGCTTAACCCCGCAACTGTTGGTTTCTTTGGCACTGGTTTCATTGAGGAGGCAGCGCTTGTAGGTCATTTGGCTTGGACAGAATCGATTAGTTGGAAGACTGCAGCCTTGCATTTCAGGCACTCAGTTGCAAAGTGAACAGGCATGTCACACTCTAGACACAGTCCCTGCTGGCATTGCCAATCCTGCTCCACCAGGGCTGCTTAGGCTGCAGATCAACCTCTAGCTAAAGCAACCGAGGGTGATGTGTGGGTGCCTCCCTGATGCTATCACCACAGCTTAAGTTCTTGGAGGTGGCTCTCTGTGTGACCCACAGCCAAAAACCTCCTGCATAACAAAGTCATAGTGGGAGAGGACCCTTTCTATGATGCTTGGGTCCAGTCCCTTCATTAAAAACTGAATCTAGGAGTCCTTGTTGAGGCCGCAGACCTGGCCAAATAAAATGTGGAGGTTGCTGTTGTATTGGGCCAGGGGGCAGCCATGTTGCTGCAGCTTCTGCAGCTCAGCTTGGCTTTCTGCTCTTGGAAGCTGTCTCCAAAATGCTCCTGCAGCACCTCCTGGACCCTCTGGATGCTCATGAGTTCAAGCAACTGCACCTCATGGATGTTTGCCCACCATTCTCTGGCCTCTCCTTCAGGCTCAGTACCCAAGGTGCGCACCACTTAGACCTCATTTATGGATACTGCCCCCCCCCAGTCTTGCATGAAACTGGCCACCTGGTCAAGGAAGTAGATCAGTTTGTCTGCAGAACCATAAAACTTGGTGTGAAACTTGTGACTGGATACCCATGACCCCAGGGCATAACCCTGGGTTTGTGGTCCAGGCAACAGCACCTGCAAGTAGGTTGGGTGGGCGCTTGAGGATATGGCACATACCCTGGAGCTGGCCAGGCCAGAAATTAAGCTTCCTATTGGGTGAGGCCGTAGGTGCAGGAGGCCAACACAGATTGTTGCTGCAGAGGCAGAGCCTTCCACCCCAGAGCCAAGTGCTCATGTATCCCTGTAGCACAGCGTGCAGCATGGGGGGTTGGAAGGCACCTGGAAGGACTCAACTTGGCCCCCACGATGACTCAAACTGTCCAGGAAGCTCTCATGGCCATGGTGGAGGGTGCCAACAGTGAGAAAGTAGAATGGGTGAAGGCTGCTAAGCCTCGACCATTGAATGGGGACTGTATTGTGGTGTGGCTGGACATGGCTTGAGGTGTTTCTCCTCACTTGGAACACTCAGCCCCACTACAGCTGATGTGCTTTGGGCAGGTCTCCCAGCACTAGTCTCAGCAGACCCTCACAACTTGATCAGGCGCAGGTGCACCTGCAAGGATAACCCAACAGTTAGGCTTAGGAAGTTGGGGGGGGGGGGGTGCTAACAGAACTGCCATTGGAAGCAGCCTCTCCCCATCTCATCAGCTTCTTGGGTGGCAGGCTGCGCTTGCAGAGTTCCTCTTGCTTCTGCAGGAGACCCTACTTGGTCTCCACCATGCAGAGTTGTACAACCTTAACACTGTCCTTACTGCAGACTACTGGGTCCAATAGAGTCTCCCCCTTATCATGCCAAGCAGGGGTGCTATGTGTGGGGCCCAGGGAGTCTCCACAAGTGGTAGGGATGGTGTGTGACGCTTCTGTAGGGACAGAGCATCCTGCAGCTGTATGTGGAGAGCCTCCACCTGCTTTTTGTCTTCGATTCTTCTTGACCATGTTAAATATCAGCTAGTTTCACTCACATCGGTTATTCTTATCACAGTTATTCTTATCACAGCATTTATTTATATTATGATTATTAGTATTTCTGTAAGAACAGAATTAGGCTTTGGAAGTCTTACATCTGAATGAATGTGAATTTTAATTCTCATGTCACTATTTTGAAATGGTGTAACTTTTTAATACCCAAAATTACAACTGGTTCTGTCATTTCAGTAGCATTTGTATGTATGATAGGGAGTATTTACATGAAGGGTGTAGCTGGTCTGCCAAAAAGCTAACCCTATAGTGTGGAGAGTTTCCATGTTAACAATCTCCATAAAAAGGATGTATGCAGCAACTCTCTCACACAAAGAAGTGCTGCCTTACAGACTGTACTGACAACAGAGTTTATTAGTGTGATATAAAGACTCAAGGGGGGGATGGAAAAATCCCCCCCAAATTTTTTTGATTTCTTTCTAAGGCCTTTTTTTTATTTCAATGGAAAATTGGTAAAATTGTGGAGCATTGGAAAACTTACAGTGAAATATTTTCTGTTTTAGATAAAATGTTTTAAAAGTCAATGTGAGCATCCTGTAGATATATACAGTTCTTAAATTCAAGGTGCAGTTTTGTACCTGGAAAAATACCTAATTTTCATGAGGGTAATGTGCAGAGCTTTCATTGCTTCTCGACTGTTGCATGTCTTCTGTTGTCCTTTCAACCTGACTCTTCCTTTGTGGTTGACCTTGTAACCTCTCACTCAAACCACCATGACACATATACTATTTCCTACTTGTACCTGATGAAATGAATTTTGACTCTTGAAAGTCTATACCCTGGAAATCTTTTTGGTCTTCGATATGCAATTGGAGTCAGATCTAGCACATATACCCATTGAATCAGTAACAAGTAGCTTATTGCCCTGCCTTGTTGGTGGGAAGGAAATATCAGAAGGTGGTAGGGCAGAAACTGCACCAAAGCCTCAGAGAAAAGCTCTGAGTTTCATTGAGAGGGGAGCTTTCTTGAACTAGTAACCACAGAAGGGAAAAGGGTATATAGCTAAAACTAAGGTACATGTACTATGATTAAGGTGACCAAATTGTCCCACCTTTGGAGGGACATATGGGGGTACCTGGCAAATTGTACTTATGTTGAAAGTAAAAATATATATATTACAATATTATTTTTGTATTCTGTGCATTCTATGAAACCTTTTGTGGCTCCATAAAGACCAAATTTTAAATCAAGACCCCCCCCCCCCGGTCAATGGTGTCCCGCTTTACCAATGTTAAAATCTGGTCACCTTAATAAGATAATGCAGATGCATCCACTTGTAGTTTTCTCTCAAGTATTGGGTATATTTGCAGGTTGGTTTGTAAAAAACAAAAGCATTTATTAATTTTAAATTCCATAAATATGCCACATATTTTAGTCTTATGTGCTAAATTAGTCATACATGATGCATTTTATGTTGATAAAACGGTAAATTTAATCCAAGGTTGAACAGACAGTAAGTATTGCATATATTTCATTTCTCCCTGAAATGTCAGGGTTTTCCCCAGGGAGGAAAAAGAAACAGAAATTAAAATATACATATCTAGTGTGGTGAACCATGTGTTATGACTTCTGCTCCACACTCTATATACAGAACCATCTCATGAGGTCCCCACAAAGTTGTATGAAGCATCGCACACCTGCTTATATAGGTATAGCTAGTGTGGCTACTATTCAGTCTTTATTTAGCTCCAGCAGTATGCAAAGTGCTACATACAATGAAAGCCCATGCTTTTTCTTCTTGAAGCAGTGTCTGCATCCATCCTGACCTACAGTTTTGTAAATTGAAACCAGATGGTTCCTGATGAATGGTTGCCTGAATTTTTTGTTTTTGTTTTGTATCTTGAGTCACTACCAGGACTTTTCCTCTTAAAGGAAGAATATTATTGCCTCTTCCACCTTCAGCTAGGAGCAGTGCTATTTGTCTGTTGTTTTACAATTCATTTAGGGAATTTAATATCCTTCTTTTCTCCCCAATAGGAACCCAGAGCACTTAATAGGGTTGCCATATGCCTGCTATCACTCCAGCAGCTGGCAGGAGAAAGGAAAATTAAAAAAAAATGTTTGCCAGTGATAGCACTTCTGGAAAGCTACAAAAGGGGTTAGGCATCCTTAGGAATCACAGAATACTCTATTGTAAAACCATAGAGTTTCCAGATATTTTTAGAGAGGACTGCTATAAGGTATACCTTATAAGGTATAAGAAAAACAAACAAAAAAAAACTTTCCATATTCCCACCCAACAAACTCTCATACGATGCTAGGCCTGACAACCCTACTTCTTAAATATAAGCTATTTTAAACAAACTGTTTAACCCACAGAATCATCATCATCATCACCACCACCACCCTCCTCCTCCTATATAAAGTGCCAGGCATACTGGCAGATGTCTCACTTCTTAAAAACGGAGGCGATTGGTTCAGAGCCTTGGAAGGGAGACAGGCCTTTGGAGGATGATTGCCACAAGAGGGCTAATGGCTGTCTCTTCTGGCAGTTACTGGGCAGCTTCTTGGCCACTGCATCTTCTTCTTGAGCAGCTGCTGTATAGATAAGATACTACTCAGTATATTAGCTGGGGGACTGGGTGGGGAGGGGGGTGAGGGAAGGGCTGGCCCTCATGAGGAATGATGCTGAAGGGTTGAAAGGGTTAGAATAGAGTTACCAGATCCCCCCTGGCCACCTGCACATAGAGTCTACCCTTCAACGTATCCATTTTTGCCAGGGGGAAATGATCTCTGTTGCCTGGAGATGAGCTATAATTCCAGGGGATCCCCAGGTGCCACCTGGAGGCTGGCATCCCTAAATTAGATAAAAACAAAAAAGTCTTTAGAAAAATTAAAGGGAGGACGAATGAAATCTAAAGGTTGTCTTTGAATAGATCAGTTGAGGGGAGTAAAGTATCAAAATTTGAAGAACTAAAGCAATCAGGAGGCTCAGAACAGTTCTACAGGTAGCTGCCACCTGATTAGATGATATTGAAGGGGACTTTGGGAATCTTTTTTTTCTACTTCCCATCAAGGAAAATAAAGTTTGAGGCACCTTGGGAAAAATCAAGCCATCTAACATCAGCCCTGCAATGTGGAACACTCCCCCACACGACAGGGAGGAATATGTGTTATCACTGTGAGCAAGAGGCTAGATATCAGGAAAAAAATGTCACTGTCAGAGTAGTTCAGCAGTGCAATAGGCTGCCTAAGGAGGTGGTGAGCTCCCTCTCACTGGCAGTCTTCAAGCAAAGGTTGGATACACACTTTTCTTGGATGCTTTAGGACAGTGGTCCCCAATCTTTTTATCACCGGGGACCGGTCAACACTTGACAATTTTACTGAGGCCCGGGGGGGGGGTAGTCTTTTGCCGAGGGATGTCGCTGCCGCCACCTGAGCCCCTGCTCCACTTGCTTTCCCGCCGGCACCCCTGACTTCCTGCCACCCACTGGTGGGCGCTGCCAGCAGCAGCTGCACAGTGCCACACTGAGGGAGAGCCCCAGCCATGGCTGCCACTGGAGAGCACAAAAAACAGCAGGCCTTCCCAATGTCATGAGGTCTGCAAGCAGAAATGCCATCACACCCCCCCCTCACCTGGGCCCGTGGGGGCCCTTGCTCAGGTGGGTAAGGGCCCCCATGGGTGAGTCTAGTGGCATGACTTTAGGATGCTTTGGGCTGATCCTGCGTAGAGCAGGGGGTTGGACTAGATGGCCTGTATGGCCTCTTCCAACTCTATGATTCTATGATTCTATGACAGGGCTTTAAAGGAGGCCTCGCTCTCCGGGCTTCGTCCTACCTCACACGCCACTTGGTGCATCTACAAGCAGGGGGTCTATCAGCCAGGATGCCCAATGTGCACTTGGCAGGCATTTCTTGCTATTGCAAATTGCAAAATTGGTGGGGCCTACACTTCTCCTACAGGGTCCACAAGGTTCTGGATGGTTGGTGGTACTCGGCCTTTCATCTTCAGGCCCTGAGGCATCCAGTCACTTTCAGTTTGTTATGCAATTTGCTCCAGCAGGTGCCTGCGCTGTGTTCCTCTCCTTTTGAGGCTGTCCTTTTCTTGGCGGCTTTTGGGCTGGAATTTTTCAGAGACTTTCACTGCAGCAAGATTGTGTCTTCATCTCACTGGGATGTTGGTGTTCAGGTGGTACAGCTTTGCGATATCAGGCAAATTAACAAGGGTTTTTTTGGTCTGTCTACATAAATCCATGGCAGATCACTGTGGCAGGGGCTCCCTGGTGGTTCTCAAGTGCCATGCAGGATGTCCCGCTTGCCTTGTTTTGCAATTGGCTTCCTTTTTGCAGATTTGGCCACCCAAGCTGGGTCCTCTTTTTATTCATGAGGATGGCTCCAATCTGTCCAGGTTTCAATTTTCCGCTGTTTAGCGCCGATGCATGGCTGGGCTGGGTGTCCCCCCCCAGCAGATTTAGTTCTCATTTGTTTCTCATTGGGGCCACCATTCAAGCAGCCATGGAAGGCTCAGATCATGGCAACATCCAGGCTGTGGGTCGCTGGCACTCTAATGCTTTTTATCTTATATATGTCCTGATTTGGTTTGTTGACTCGATTTTGTCAGGTCTGGCCATTCGTTCACATCTAGTATTTGTGGCGGGGCACAGTATTGTCTTCTGGACTTTGAAATACACAGCAGAATCCAAATGGGAGCATCACTTGGGGCTTGAGGCTACATTTGAGAACTGCTGACATGGGTGTGTGGAATGTGGTGGGCATCTCTGTTGTCTGTAATCAATCTACTCAGAAGTTTGGTCAGCCTTCTGTCATCATCATCCAGCTTGGGGTGAATGACATCAAGTATGGACCTGCCATTGTTGACCATGTGAGACCTGCTTGTCATCCAGCAGCAATTCCCTGGGGCCTTTGTCATTGGGGCAGAGTTACTGGAGCACTGTTTCTGGAGAGAGGCTGCCGAGCCTAGGAAGGTTCACTTGATTCACTTGGTTTGCAAGTACATCGTGAAGTCTTCCATGATGGATCATTGTGTAGTGCTCTGTCAGCCATACATAATCTTCTGGCAAGAGGCATTGTATTGGGCTGATGGTGTTCATCTGTTAAAGTGGGGCATAGACATTTGGCTGGACGACTTACAAACTGCATTACTGCATGTTTCATGAGTGTTAGCAGGAGCAGAAGCCGGGCAATAGCCTGGCCCCTGCTCAGTGGCGGTTTTTTTTGGGAGGGCTGGATTCTTTGGGGCTGAGCCTATTCCGGAGGGCCGGGGTCAGCCTTGTCATGGGAGTCTCCTTGTGAGGCTGTGAATGTTCCAGAGCAGCAGCATCTTCCCTGATGGGGAGGCGGCTGCCACATGTGACAAGGTGGACAGGAAGGACCCCAAGAGAAGCTGACACCTGTGGGCTTCTCCTATGATTTATCTTCCCAGCAGTCCAGCAGGCCTGATAGAGATGGGAAGCTCAACAAGCATGTCACTTGGTCCCTGCAGGCAGGCCTGCCAGAGGGGTTTCCCCTCCCATAGGTAAGAAGTTGGCAGGGTACATGATGGGAGGTGAGGTCGTCATTAGATCCATCCCAGGTGTCTGGTTGCTTTCACTCATATATATGTATTCTAATAAAATGCTGTGGCCTTTTGCCAAATTAGAATTGGTTGTGTGTCTTCTTGATGTGCCGGTCAAGTCCCTCAACTACCTAGCAAACAACACACTTCTACACAGATGCTTCTTCATTGATAAACCTGGAGATACAGATACATCTTATCTGTCCAAAACACCACTAAACTCTTTCTTGCCCTGGGAGAATTACTATCCTATAAACACTTCCACAAACACAAACCCATGAACAAACAACACTCCACAAAACCTATACCACACCACTAGCCAGTACCCATTGCATTTCAGCAAGTAATGGACTATACTGCTAGTATATATAATTAATAAAGAATGAAAACACAAAACCATATAGAGAGGTTATAAATCCAGTAGCTGCAAGCCAAGGACTAAGGCCCAAGGTCCTTTTGGCTCTTGCTGTTCAGCTCACACCAAAGTCCCTCTGGTCAGGCTTTTAGATTCAGAAGTCTTCAACATGGTGTCCATGGCCCAGAAGGTCTCTGGTAATATATTTACTGGTACTCAACAAGGGTTTTTATAAAGTGGGTGGGGTTAGACATGGCTTTTGCCCAGCAGAGCATCTGATTGATCACTGGAGCTCCAATACACCATAAAGATTTTTTTAGAAATTTATTTGGCAGCAGCTGCCACCATAGCACAAAGGTTTTCACTGCATGACTGAAGAAGTTATTTTTAAATAATATGTTCGTTTTAAAAGGCATCTTGTTACACATAGCTTGTTATTGTCTGCCTGCAGTATTGAAGATGTACTGTTATGCAAAACCTTATTTCCTGATATTTTATAGTCATTTCTGCATCTTGCAGCATTTATTTTGTGGTTGTGTCAGAATTCTAAATGTTCCCAGAGGCTTAAAAAGGTTGGGGGGGGGTGACTTACCACCTCCTTGTAGAAAATTACAGATGCACTGGGAAACCAATATGGCAATAAAATATCCAAATTGGACTTAGAGTCTTCTCTCTTCAGCAATTCTTTATTCTTATTATTTCACACAAGTCCCAACGTGTTTCGCCTTACAGCTTTTCCAAGAGACAATGGTTTTTATACTTAAGGAGCAACTTCAACTTATTGACAGAGTATAAGGTCATAACAATAGCTGGACTTAGCTTGTGGCACTACAGATACTAAACGCTCCCAGAGGCTTAAGCAGGTGGGGGGGGGGATGACTTACCACTTCTACTTCTGAACTATTGTGACAGTGAATCCCCCCTGATATCTAGCCAGTACCATTCAACACATAGTCCTTCAACCTTTCCTCATAGGGCTTAGTCACCAGACCCTGAATCATCCTCATCCCTCTCCTCCTCACCCTCTCAGTTTTGTCCATGTCTTTTTTGAAGAGAGGCTTCCAGAACTGCACACAGTACTCCAGGCATTGACTGACCAATGCGGTATACAGTGGGACTATGACATCTTGTAATTTTGATGTGATGCCTCTGTTGATACAGCCCAAGACTGCATACATATTTCATGCATAGAATTGTGCAGAAATCCCTCTGGATAAACTGTTGACTTTAGCTGTTGTCACCATTTAATTAGGCAAATATTTTTAAATAGATGCTGTTCATGTGATCATATCATGCTGTGGGGGAAGCATTACCAGGGATAAGGAAGATAAGAGCTAAAACTGTATCCAATAAAAGTTGTCATCTTAACACAACACTAGTTTGGTCAAGAGTTCTGCACACTAACCCGTTGAAGTGATACTATTTGGTCACACTACCCCATTTGGATACTTGTAGAAGAATGTTCTTCCTGAAAATATATTTGCTTTCTAAATAACTTTAAGAAGCAGTCAGTTGGGGGTATGTAACAATGTTTATGGTTAGGTGCTCCCTGAAAATATTCGAATAAATAAATAACTGTTGCAATGTGGAAATAATTTTGTATGAGTTAAATACTATTGTAAAATGGAAAGTGCTCTTTTTTGTCAATCTGTCTTACATGATTTATCAGATTCTTTCACCATGACCTTGCAGATCTATGTGTGCTCATTAATTCTTCAGAAAGATTTTAAATCTAGTAGGAAGCAGTGAATGAGAACCAATAACAGGAGCATAGAGCTGAAGGAAAAGATGAAAGACAATAAAATACATGTATTTAAAACCATCCATAAACTAGGGGTTGTCATGTTGGTTGACCACATTCACTTCCTTGTGCTTTAAACCATTTCAAAGACATTTATGATCCATTTATGGAATTTTAAAACAAAACCTGAATTCTCAATCTTATCCTTGCCAGGAATGACAATTGAAGAGTTGTGTTTCAGCTAGAAGGTTATGTGATGCAAATGTTATTGTTATGGTCTGCATTAATAAGCCTCTTTGTTCGCAAAATTGACTTGTTGGCTGTGCTCATGTTTTCCTTCTTTCTTCCTCAAGTCCAGAGCACAATTTAAGGTCTCCTGGGCTAAATCTGCACATACTTTATTTCGTTGTGGATCCTGCTGAATTCAGATCAATTTGAACTCAGGTCTTCCTCTTCCTCCTCTCCCCATTGAAACAGAAAGGGTTCTGCATGTGGTTAGGGAAGTTCAGAAGGGGGAGGGGGAGCTAAGCATAGTGGGAGCTTCTTTCTTTTCTTGAAGGGGGGGGGGAGAGGATTGGAGTCAGCAGAGTAGGGGGAACAAATCCAAAAGGAAAATCTCTGTCAAGAGAAGTTAGAGCTTCTGCCAAGAGAAGTTATGGCTTCCCCTTTAAGGCAAGCTTGCAACCTAGGAACTAGGAAGCCTTTGAACTGAAGCCTTGGTCAATCAGGGCTTTTGTTGGAGGCTCAGCAGTTAGTTATTTCAGGGGGAAATCAGAGGGCTGCATGCTTTCTCACGCCAATTGTTTCAAATATTGAGGGTTAGATCCACGTGGGGAAAAGTTAGGGTCACTCTGGCTCAATCATGCTTGTTGCAGAGGGAAAAATTTAAATCAGACAAAATCAAAATGGAAATCGTATTCAGTGGAGATGGCAGGGACTGAATTGATCTGGGATTTGAATAAAAGCTCCATGCAGATTCAGCTCTGGTTTCAGAAGTGTTGAATCACATTAATGTCCATATGTGACTTTCTATAAAATGGGAGGTCGTTTTCTCTCTTCATACCAGGTTTCTGAACCATAATTAAATCCCATTTCATTTGAATGCAGCAATTGAGAATGTAGAGTGGTAAAGTAAACCTGAGGCTTGCACAAAGTAGACTTGATTTGTTTCTTTCTGAGTTCTTTCCATCCTTGTTCAGGAAGTGAGATGTTCCAAAATGCCTGCTCTTAAATTAACACTTCCTCAGAAAAGTGAAATTTCACCCCACCACCAAGGGGGAAAAATCACAAATCAATTTATTTATACTCTCCAATGAGGGCCCTTATATCCTCTCCTTCATTTTTTCCCTCACAGCTGTTCACCCAGCAAGCTTTAATGACAGAATGAGGATTTAGACTTTGGTCTCCTAGATGCTGGTGCAGCTAACCACTTTATCATCCTGGCTATCATGTCTGGAGACTGAGGTTTTCATGTACTTATAAAATAATCAGGGAAGGAACAAGCTTAAACATTGATAAAATTGTGTAGGTAAGCTAAATGAAGTTTTCACTTCAAACCACAAACTTCATATATTTCTATCACCAAGTTGATGCTAAATCAACAGGAATAAAAATTTGTATAAATAGGTGTGAGTCAGTATATAATATAAATAGGCATGGTTCCATCTGATGTTTATAAACATATTAGAAAAGTGGTCCCTTTCCATGACTATGAACTTACCTGTACACCTGGGAGGAAGAAAAAACAGATTTCATCCCTTGTAGCAGGCATTAGAAAATTTCTTGGTGGTTCTTCACACTAGGATCCTTAAATGTCTAGGGTTGCCAACCTCCAGGTGGTATAAAAAAGACCTGCTGATCCCACAAAGATGAGCACAAACCATAAAGGAGTTTAAATAGAATCTATGTGGTTTTCCATTACATTTCTGAGCCTGTGGCCCAATTGATATTTTGAAGTATTTATACAAAAACAATGCATGTTGGTAATACTATTATTTGGAATACAGGAACAAAGCTACTAATAAAAGCTTTTGTGATGAAAATGAATGTAGCTGTGCACCTCATTCTGAAAAAAAATGAACATTCAAGACTGCTTAGTTTATAGAACTTTATTAAACAGTTGTTCCTTTTTCTTCATGCTAACCTCCAGGTGGTAGCTAGAGATCTCCTGGGATTATGACTGATCTCCAGGTGACACAGATCAGTTCATCTGTGCATTGGTTACCAGTCTGTTTCCGGGTCAAGTTTAAGGTGTTGGTATTAACCTTTAAGGCCATATGCGGCTTGGGTCCTACTTACCTGCGGGACCGTTTGATTGCTTATGCCCCCCGCAGGGTTCTCCACTCTGCAGGTATGAATCTACTGACTGTCCCGGGCCCCCGGGACGTTCGCCTGGCCTCGACCAGGGCCAGGGCCTTTTTGGTCCTGGCCCCAACCTGGTGGAATGAGCTCCCAGAGGAGCTAAGGGCCCTGTCGGAATTACCATCTTTCCGCAGGGCCTGAAAGACAAAGCTCTTCCGCCAGGCATATGGTTGAGGCCAGGGCAGAGCCCGGGTTCCATCCAAGATCCCTAATCCATTGGCCAGTCTTTCTCTCCTCTCTCTCTTACAGGATTAATGCCCGACCTCTCTCTGAACAAGTGGGGAAAGTTATAGAATAGAATGCCATCTTTTATTGTAATAATGGGATTTTATGTGATTTTACTTTGATTTTATATTTTATTGTGAATCGCCGTGAGACCTTTTGGCGAACGGCGGTATATAAATCCAATTATAAATAAATTAAAAATACAAAATGGCCACTATTGGAAGGTGCAATCAATAGCATTATACACCTCCCTAAACCCTGCCCTCTCTACACTCCACCCCCAAAATCTCCAGGCATTTCCCAACCTGGAGCAGGCAACTCTATTAAATGATATATGCTTAAATTGACTTCATAAACAGACTTACACCTTTCTAAATTCAATGGCTTCAGCTGATATAGAAGGGTCTAATTCTGTTTAGGATGGTATTGTTTATGTTGCTGCTAAAACAAGCACTCTTATAGGATGGAGATGTGGAGATATGCTGTAATTCTGTCATATACAGTGCAGTTCATTTCTCTGTTTCCAGCTTCCAAGAGTTTTAGATATTTGGCATCAAAATTGCACTGTTTATCCCAGATTTCACAAATAACAGTCAGATTATTATGAAAAGAGCTTGCTGATAAGGTTTTTGAATTGTATCTGTGATAGTCATAGGTAGGACTATACTGGCAAACAGCTGTAGCTACAGCAAATTGGCTTGCTGTTTAGAAAATAATGTTTAAAATAAAATGCCTTTGCTTATGAATATGCCAGGCACTGTATTTACAGTAAAGGCTCTGCTCTGATGCCTCTGAATTTACAGTGCTGGAAAACATTCATAATAACTATAAAATAGTTCTTCAATACAACTAAGCAGAAGAGATGGTATACACTCACTCATCAACTTGCATTGGATTTAAATTTAACAATTCCGTAGGGAAAATATCTGAAGAAATACCAGCTTTTTAAATTTAATGTTGTTCTTGTTCTGTACTGTGTAGCTAGTTTTTGACATAAGTTACTTTCTACAGATATTTATGAAGAGACCGATGATTAAAAAGTTATGATTCAGTACTGTGATCTTATCTAGTATACCTCATATGAATTTTTAACCAAAAGTTGGATTTCCATTTACTTAAGTTAGAGTTAGCTGGTGCTGTCATTAAACGGTGGCATTTTGTTGCCCAAAACTGTCCACTGCATTTTTATTTACAGTTTGTCTGCACCAGCAGTAGGAAACTTCAGTCTCAGCCCCCCCCCCCCACACACACACACACACATAGGCTGGAGGAGATGGTGATTAACTCCGTGAACCCACTGATTCTCTGCTGCAACTCTGGTCAACACTTTCCACCCCACCCCACCCCCAATTGTGACCATTTTCGCATTTCAGACATAACTTGTTTTAGCTTCACTTTGGATTTCTATTGGATGTTCTAAGTAGCTGCTAGATTTTCCACACTTAGACTTTCCTCCCCTCATATGCTTTCTGCATCTGAGTCAGAAAGAGGAAGCTTCTCATCATGCTTTACTCCCTTCTCTTTTTCCAAAAAGTTTTTGTTTTGCAAAATGATGCCTGCTTGCAAGAGTTGGTTCTTATATGCTGCGTTTCTCTGCTCCAAGGAGTCTCAAAGCGTCTTACAATCGCCTTTACTTTCCTCTCCCTACAACAGACACGGTAGGTGAGACTGAAAGAGCCCTAATATCACTGCTGGGTCAGAACAGCTTTGTCAGTGCTATGGCACTGATAAATAATTATAGACAGTGTTACAGTGCAATAATCCTTTTTTTAACAGCCAAATGTTTCAGGATGAAGAGGATGGTGATGAGGAAGGGGATGTGCACAAACTATTCAAAATTGCAAGTTTGTCCTTTAAAACAAAACATAAGATGAGAGAAGCAAGCATGGATTCTAGCAGGAAATTCTGTCCTTTGTCTTGATTGTCTGTTTTCCCAAGAGATATGTAAAGCAAAATGAATGATAAACTTATGTCATATGATTTTGGAAATGATTGTAGGACACTTTCACACACACTCAATCGACTTTCAGTGCACTTTGCAACTGGATTTTGCTGTATGAAATGGTAAAATCCACTTGCAAACCATTGCTGAAGTGGATTGAAATGACATAATTTAACATATGTAAAAGTGTCCTGTAGATAGATGGTTGACAAATATGTTGGTTGTATCCAAGGACTCCCTTTCACAAACAAGGAATTTTCTTTCAATGGAGGAAGCTTTTACATTTAGGGGGAAGGAGTTCTTGGTCTCCTCTGTCATTGGCATTCAGGCCAGATGGTATTCAGCAAAAAGTTTCTTCAATGCATCATCATTATATTATTATATCTTTAACTGCTCCTGCGGAGCGGATTAAATAAAGACCTAAGGGCTTTGGGGAGGCTTTAGGGCGGGCTCTGTCTCTGATAAAAACTATTTAAGGGCAAATCAGGAGCTGCAAAGCGGCTACGAGTGCCACTCTTGCCCCAAGCGTGCCTCCCCATCGGCCGTTTGCCACAGCCTCGCCCGCCAGGGGACTCCTTCCCATCACCCTCGGGAAAGGAGCAGGGATGCTGCGGTGAAGACGTGGCGTCCCTGCTCCTTTCCCACCACCCCCCAACACCACACTACCGGGTAAGTCCTACTACCCCCCCTCCATTCCCAGCCCCCTTCCCGCCCTGCAGCTGCTGCCGCAGACACAAACACCCCCCACGCACACACTACCGCGCCCAGCTGCCACCCGCTAACCCACCCACGCCCTCCCCAGACCCCTTCCTGACCAGCCACACACTCCGACACCCACCTGCCGCCAGCCAACCCCCCCAACCCTCTCCAGACTACTTCCCGACCCGCCGCCGCTTCCCCACGCAAGAAAACCCACCCAGCCACACACTCAGACACCCACCCGCCACGCGCTAACCCCCCAAACCCTCCCCAGACCCCTGCCCAACCTCCCGCTGCTTCCCAACACAAAACAACCCACCCCACCACACACTCCGGCCGCCCGCTCACCCTCCCACCCTCCCCAGACCCCTTCCCGACCCCCCACAACGCCCCGAAAACCATCCGCCGCCTCTACCCCAGCCCCTGTCCCCGCACTTCTGACCCCCACACCAACTCACCTTTCCCCCGGCCGCTCCACGCTCACGTTCTGCCGGTCCTCCTGCTCCCTGTCCCTCTCTTCCCTTTGCCCTGCTAGCAACGCCGCCAGCCAGTGTGGTTTGCGCGCCGGCCGGCAGGCCACTCGAATGAACCAGGCATGCGCAGACTTACGCACATGCCTGGTTGCTCAGCCCGATGCCCCGCCCCCGCCCCCCAGCTGCAGCACGCATGCCCAGACTCCCGAGCATGCGTGCTTCCCTTCCCCGTCGCCCGCACCACCCGACCTCCACGCCACGCCGCTTACCCGCCTGTCCCCACCAGCTGCCCAGCAAGCTTACAGGTACGGGGGCCTGGACCTATGCCCGCACTCTGCCCATTTTTAGAAATGGACTTTTTTTCTAGTCTAATAATAAAATATCTACTCCTATGCCAAACACATATGTAGCAAAACCAGGCCACAAAAGATTTCTATGTACTCAGATAATCTCTATGTTGGCAAAAAAAAAAAAAAAAAAAAACATCTTAAGAAAAATCCAACCCTGAAATATAGGGTTGTCAGCTCAGTGCTGCCACCTGGAGAGGCATGATGACATTATTGGTGTCATAACCCTAGATTTCTGGGTGAATCCTAGAGCAGCGCATCAGCACTTCCAGTACATGCTGGTTCTGTTGGCAAAAACCTGAATGGCCCTACCCGCCCATGCCCTGTTGAGCAGGAACAGTGAATGGGATTCAGGGCTAGCTGCCCTAGCTGAATAGCATGAGGAGGATTAAATAGGTTCCAGGAGCACAGATTTTCAAAAGCAGTTGAGTTTGTAGGCTATGGGTTGGTCTAGGCAATAAAGAGATCATGGGTACATTTCTGTTCCAACAACTTAAATTTTGCATCTTGTTCACATATAAGTGAGGCTTCTTGTCCTCCATTATTTGGGAACCCTACCTTCTATTTCACTTAAAAATGGTTTGTAGCTTTGTAGGTAATTTGTTAGTAAGTTTAATTTTGGTACTATATGGGTGTTTAGCTTGGGGGTTGGTTTTGCATTTTATTCTAAACCATGTTTATATCCGTTTGCATTTTATATAACTTCATATTGTCTAAAATTCAGTGAGCTGTAGATCTGTTAATAAATGAAAATGAAGAGAGTTCTAATTCAAAACCATCTACAAGAATGGTGACTATTTAGTGATCTATGACTGTGGTTCTCTTTTTCTTCTACACATTCCTTTAAGAGCTTGCAGTGATTTATTTGGTAAGAAACCTCTGTGGCCCCAAGGGGGAAAATAAGGGGAGGGGTACGTGATCCTTTAATGCCATGCAGTGCAGATTAATTTTAACAACAATCAACACACCTAGCAGAGACTTCTACCCCGCATATGCACATAGTCTTGTTAGATACAATCTCAATTAAGTTCTGCTGGATCAGAACCTAGTTCTGTTGTATAAGACCAGTAGTCCATCTAGTTCAGTATCAACAGCGAGTTGCCCTGGAAGGTCAATATACAGGGCATTGAGGCTAAGGACTTTCCCTGATGTTGCATCTTAGCACCAGCATCCAGAGGTTTTGGATGTGGTTCTTTTCAGTCACCATGGCTCAAAGTCAATGATCAGTGGTTACCACAACTGCCAATGGAAATGAATTCCACAATTTAATTATTCAATAAGAAACTAAATCCATCCCGAATTTATTTTTATCAACTCCATTAGGTGCTCCTGAATTCTAGAAAAGGGAAGATTAGCCAGTTCAGGCCTATGAACATCGTAGGAAAGGAGATTGGAAGGAGGTGTAATGGTATGGTCCGGTGCTGGTATCATATTGCAGCAACTTTCACAATTCTTTCAAATAACCAAAGCCAAGGGAGGAGACAAAATACAAAATTGTTTCAGTCCAAGGTTCAGGATTCCAGAGGTCAGGCAAGCATGATATTCCAAGTCCAAGAAGTCAAAGCTTTCAGGATTCGAGCAAAAAGTGTCAGCCTATAGTTTATATTGCATCCACATCTCTCAACATCCCTGAAGAGATTTTATAGTTAAACAGCAGCTGCTCAGACTGGATCCTGCAACAATTCTTTAGCAGCAGGTAGATGCCATTTAGCCATAAGGTAAACACTTCTCCTTTTAGCCTGCAGCGCTGCTCTAAGCCTGCACCTTTGCCTCTAACAGTGAAGGGGTGAAAAACAGGCAGCTGGCTTTCATCTGCTGGATCAGAGCTGGGGAACTGGAGGCAACTCTGCAACTCTTGGCAGGCTTGCACTACCTCCTCTTGTTTGTCTGCGTCTGCTACCTCTGATCTGGCTAAGCTGGCCCTTTCCTCCTCTGAGGCGTCCTCAACATTGCTGAGACCTGGTCAATGCATGATAGGAGAGTTGAGGTGGGATTTCTTTCCCAAATTGTTCCCTAATCACAGCACTTGTTCTAATGATAAACTGATCACTAAATTAATAATAAATATTCCAGGAGCAACAGAATGTTGTGAGCTGTTCAAAATCTGTTAAGTAAAGGAGGGGAGAGAGATGAACTGGCCTACTAACCCCCTGAGAGTTAATATAATTTGAGAAGTAAAAATTTGGGGAATGGGCAATGTAACCTCCCTGTACAATCCTGATGAACCCCCAACTTATTGGTTTCTTAAGCATTTCCAGTTGTAAAAAATAAGGCTTTTTTTTATTGCAGTTCTAGTATTTGTGACAAGCTGTTTCTTCTACTGAAACATTTATTTTCTTTCTTCTTTCAATGCACTATTTCACTTTGATTTACTTTTCAATACAAAAGTCTAAATAAACAACTTGGTGATGTTTTCTTATTATTTCTATATATTTTTAAAAGCTTAACTTTGCTTGAGATACAAAGCCTCAGCCTCTTTGTTTTTGATATAGACATACATATGTTTCAGAGAACAGAGAACATTACTAAAAAGCGTTAATATTCAAAGTGATGTACATTTCTTGTCTATATTGTCATCTATTTAGTTAACAGTTAAAAATACATTATGTAATATGTGATGAACCTGGCTTAAAGATACTAGAGAAAGTAGGTTATTATGGCTCCTTTTACTGGCTGAATTGTCTTGTTCTAAGGAACAAGCTGGGGATTCTGGGATTTCCCATCTGCAGGGGAAGAATTAGGTTTAAATCACTGAATCTGTACTTCATGGCATTTACCTGGGGCCATGTATTTTGCATAGTCAGATGGTTAAATCTGGCTTTCAAGTATGCAGCCAGGGCTCAGTATCTATCTATTACTGTGAATAAATGACACTTCTTACACTGTCATAAGCAGTCAGTACTCCACTTGAATAATAATAATGAGATGTCATGCTGTTGGGCCTTGCAAAGGTACATTTTGCCCAACAAATCTGGTTCATTGGCCAGAACTGAGGTTGAGTAATTTGGAGAAACACATGCTATGTGCCAGTGTTAACACTAGCAAATCTTCCTGTACTCTTGCCAAATAGCATGCTTGATAAGCCTGCCCCCCCCATGCTAAATTTTGGGAGGTTGTGTCATAGCATCAGGCTGTAGAAAGACTATAGAAATTAAAGTGCTGTGGCTTGTAAGAAAATAAAGGAGAGACACAGGAGGTCTTTCTCTTAAGTATTAGGCTTGCCTTATAATTGGCTTTGCTAAGGTGATGGGAGAGAAAGCTTTGATTAGTTGTTTCCCTAGAGCTAAGGAAACTTATACAAGTCTAGAGCTTGAAACCAATTATTTACTTTTCCGTGGAAAATGTCATTATTAGTAAATTTTGCTCTGTAATAGTTATTCTAATGTGCCGTGGTATGATTTTTTGCATGTCTCAGTAATGATGTTGGAGAAATTTTAACTGAAAGCACATTTAAAGAAGGAAAAATAACCTGCACATCTCACATAACTAATCCCACAATCTCTTTATATCAGATTATGTTCTTCTTCCTCACAAAAGTAATTTACTTATTTCTTTAATTTTTAAATTAAAATATTAGCATCTCTCTTTTCTACCCAATTTAGGGCCTCAAGATGGTGAATGGCTGAAAATACCTTATCAACTATAAAAGCACTTTTATTTTATTTATTTCAACATCCACTTGCAGCCAATTTATGGTTTTCTCCATATGGTTTTCAAGGCAGATATTCAGAGGTGGTTTTCCATTGCCTGCCTCTGGCTTCTTTGATGGTTTCCCTTCCAAATATTGACCAAGACCAGCCCCTGCATAGGTTCTTATGCAGTACGTGTAGCCTGTGCCATCCAGGTCAGAGCTTGAAAACAATGCAGATATGCAAAATAATAAATAAAACAAATAATTAAAACAAATAAGAAATACCAAATGAAACAAACACTAGTATTTGAGGCTCTGTCCAGGTGCTTCATGGTTCACAGAAATCCCAAAGAAACAATATACTATTAGGCTTAGAACCTTACATAAATAGCAGATCCACTGGATCTCAAACATACAAACAACTAACCTTAGCCAGACCTCAAGATAAGACACACAGCTAAAACTACACATCTCACACTCTAATTGCTGGTTACAAATCAAGAAATAATTAATCAGGCTATCTCAAACATTGAGATGAGCCAAGCCATCTTGCACCTGGCATCTAGTGAGGAGAGATGGATATGAACTGAACCATGATGCAGAATTCATGACAAATTTTGCTCTGTTCATAGTCTGGGAACAGAACTCAGTCTATTCTCAAAGACTTCCATGAACATTTAAAACAATTTGTGGGGTTCATGCCAGTTCCTGGCCAGAGCAGAAAGTAGGAATTTAAAAGGACTCTGAATCCCTTTAAGTACCTGCTTTCTGCTCCAGCAGAAAGCTGTAAAACCAGTTGAGAGGCTGGTGCTCCCTGCTGCTAGTTGTCTCAGGCTTTCTAGTGCAGTCCCTTTAAAGATAAAACTGTTCTGTGTCTTGCAGCAATTTAAAGGGGCTTTCTTTGGCAGGCAGCCTCAGGGCCCACTGCCTAATAAAGTTCCTTTAAACAGCTAAGCCACATGAAGAATACTTGACAGGCACTCAACTATTTGAAGTGGCTTTCTTGAGTTCAGCTCTAAGCCATTTAAATGAACAGATGAGAGCCCCCTGCCACTCAGCTGTTTGGTTTAAATGGTTCAGAGCAATTTAAACCCCCAGCTTTCTGTTCCCCATGGAAAGTGCAGGGGGTCATGAACCCATACAAATCAACTCAGTTTGTGACCTAGCCTTCCAAAAAATGTGGTTTGTGCCCAACTCTAGTGAGAGAAAACAAATCAGTCTTCCTAGATAAGAGCTACTGATAAGGATGAGAGAGAAGTATATTCTAAGAAGCTGCCTAACAGCTGTCCCCTAACACAACTCAGGATAACTAAAAGCCAAGCACCAGAATGTAATAAAAATGGAGTTAATAAAGCTATACAAAACACCGGGACCCTTTCTGCACCCCTCTGCACCCGCAGCACCTAACCCAGCTGCTGCCAGATGTTTGGGCCAGGGAAGGTTAGAATCGCAGGGAAGGGGCCACACATGCCATTTAGTCCAACCCCCTGCTCAACTCAGGATTAGCATCCTAAAGCATCCAAGAAAAGTGTGTATCCAACCTTTGTTTGAAGACTGCCAGTGAGGGGGAGCTCACCACCTCCTTAGGCAGCCTATTCCACTGGTGAACTACTCTGACTGTTAATTTCCCCCCCCCCTCCCTCCCTGATATCTAACCTATAGTTGCCTTCCTGGGTCCATACAAGGGAGCATTTTCCGTGCTGGACCCAGTCCACCCCGGGGTTGTGACTACAGATAAGGCAGATTGGGCAGTGAGGTTCTACTGCACTGCGGGGTGATGAGCACCCATTTTAATTTTTAAGAATGGGGTACTGTGTTACAATAACCCTTCTGGCTTCCCCATCAATGCTGCTAATAGAGAGTTTCCTCCCCCACCCCCAACAGAAGCATTTGGAAGGAATTTTGAGCTACAGCAGGAAGACATGTCTGTAATCTGTGTCCTGTCCTCCGTGGCCACTGGCAGGGAATGAGAGGGTAGGATTGCCAAAGCCAGGTTGAGATTTGGTGGTGGAGCCTGGGAGGACAAGGAAATCAGTGGGGTATAATGCCACAGAGTCAACCCACCAAAGTTCCTTTTTATTTCCAGGGGAGATGATCTCTACAGTATGGAGATGAGCTGTAATTTGGGGGGGGGGGGGTTTCCATCTGGAGGCCAGCATTCCAATTCTCTACTGATGTAAATCCATCAGTAGATATTACCACTGGAAAGTCTTTAGTCCCCAACAAGGTGCCCATGGGCACCATGGTGCCTTCTAACACATTTCCTGGTACCTACCAAGGCACAAGTGAAAAAATGTAAAAGAATATGTTCATATTGAAAGGCATTCCTCTAAGCAGGGTTTGTACCTGCTATGTTGAAGACTTGCTATCAGAATTGCTGTTGTTTTGTTAGGCTACGCCTCCTGCAGCAGCTGTTTTGTATCTGTACTGACTACTCTGTGCTGCAAAACCAGAGGTGCCTGCAGGGTCAGAAAGATTGGAGACTTACAGCTGCACAGTTGCATTTGTATGGAGAGCCAGTGGTTATTAGGACACAATACAGATCTTTCATTTGATCAATAAACCTCCTTGAACTCCTTCCTCACTTTCCGGCTGTTAAGACGAGAGTGAGTGAATAAAATACCATTAGATATTTCTAGGAAGTAGACGCTAGAGACAAATGCCTTTTGGTGTGGCTAATAGTAATTGCAAGCTCACTAATTGTTTCGATACTTTGGATTACTATCTTAATCCATACACAAGAAAAGATGTCAGAAATTTACCAATTTTTGTTTCATTGTATTCTACTTCAATCTACTAGCCACATGTGCAATCTGCGTATAGCTGAATCTGTGGATTGGGGCCACACAGAGGTCAAAGAGATCTTTTGCACACTTGGGGGGATATGCAGAAATATCTGAAAAGTTTTTTAAAATACACAGGGGAATCTCCTTTAAAGTTAAGCAGAATTCTCTGAATTTGCACAGAGAATAGTCTTTCCTTACCTGTTAAATGGAATGGAACAGCTGTGGTGTTGGAGCAGCTCTTCAAGGTGGGTGGGTTGGGTGGGCTGGGCTAGCAAAGTGGGGGGAGATTTGATTTTCAGCATGGTCCCATCTGTGGATACTTAAATCTGGAGATTGAAGGCATCAATGTACAAGACAGGTATTTCTACAAACTTGAGAAAAGCCCTAGGCTAGCAGAAAAATCAGAATTCTTTAAAAAATACATTTTTGGGTTAACCCAGCAGAAGGTGGTGGAAAAACCTTTTCAGGGCTCTTCTCTCTCCCCCCCCCCCATTTCACCAGCAGCTATCATGCAATTTCTGTGCCTGCTCCAGATGCAGCAGTGGCTGCTGGATGACATAATGACTTTCAACTCTCCCAGTGACAGCCTCTGTGCATCTTTTGCAATTAGGCTGGCCTCAGCAGTGGCCTTCACACAACTCACCTGAGCAACTTGCTGCTGCTCTGCTTCTTTCACCTGGCCAGACTTTTCCCAGGAAGAGATTGCCAGGGAGGGACAGACGGAGGGAGGGAAAGCTGAGAGTCAGTCCAGTGAGGAGGCTCGAGAATGTTAGACTAGGGCAGAGTCTGCATTTACTTTGTTTATTCCATTGTCAATCCTGTTGAATTCAGATTGCTTTGAACTTGGGTCTTCCTCTTCCCCCCCCCTCCCCATTGAAACAGGAAAGTCTTCTGCACGTGGTTAGGGAGGCTCAGAAGAGGGGGGGAAGGCAAATGGAGACTCTTTCTTTGTTTTCTTGAAGGGGGGGAGAGGATCCAAGAAGTCAGAGGAGGGAGGAAAAAATCCTTTCTTTTCTTGAGGGGGGGGGGGGTAGGAACGAAGAAGGCACAAAAAAAAATCCAAGGCCAACAGAAGTTGAGAGAACTTAGGGGCTTCTCCTTTGAGGCAGGCTTGTCACATGACTACTTGTAGCCAATCACAGGTCCTCTACCACGGAGGAGAGCCCAGATTCAAAACAATGCGATTTTCTGAATATATTCAGGATTAGCAGCAGTCTGAGATATCCCACAATAAAGGTAAGGTCACTCCGGATCAATCCTTCTTGCTGCAGAAGGAAAATTTAAATCGCCCAAAATCCAAACAGAAATCGCATTCTGTGTAGAGGGCAGGGACTGAATTGGTCTGGGGTTGGAATAAAAGCTCCGTGCAGTTTACACCTAGTATCAGGGAGATCCAGGTTGAAAGCCCTAATCTGCCATGAAAACTTGCTAGAATGATGACTCTGGGCCAGTTGCTCTCTCAGCATAATCTATCTATTTCACAGGATAAAAATAGATGATAACAATATAAACTGCTTTCAATCACAATTGGGAAGAAAAGTGAGATATAAGTAAAATATACTTATACTGAGCCTCTGGGGAGGGCGGTATATAAATATAATAAATAAATAAAATAAATACAGCTGAAAACTGGGAGGGGCAGGCTGAAAATGGTTGGCTGGTAAGTGATAATGGGAGATAAAAGCAGGGAAATGGCAGAGGATATGGGGCTGCCCAAAGGAGAGACAGAGGAAATAGTAGAAGAGCCTACATTAACCCAGGCCATCATTATCCTTATTCCACACATATTGGATAATGCACTTTCAATGCATTTTAGAAAATCCAGCTGCAAAAGCACATTGAAAGTGCATTATCCAGCATGTGTGGAATTAGTGCTTCTTGTCAGGTAATGTTGTTTACTCTTACTGAGTTAAAATCACCAGCTTCTAGTATGATTTTACAGCCATTGGTTTTAGGTTATGGGTTAATTTTCCTATATTGGTCCGGATTAGCTCAGGACTTTCTGAAGGACAAAAAGACCCATCTGTCTGAATGAACTGAATGGCTGGCGGCACCAAATGCCACTGCTGAATTTGTCGTTCTCACAGAATCAGAGTTGGAAGGGTCATCTAGTCCAATCCCTTGCAGAATGTAGGAAATTCACAATTACCTGTGACCCCAATTCCATGTCCAGATGATGCCGCCCCCCCAAAAAAAACAGAATCCCTGGTCAGTCTGGTCTGGAGGAAATTCACCTGACCCCAAAGTGGTGATCAGCATTTCCCTGAGCATTCAAGAAAGAGACAAACACAACCCCTTCTGCCCACCCATTTACAGTCTGCCTAAATTGACAGAATAAGTTATGTTGGAGAGCTTTTGTTATTTATTTTTTATGTATTAAGTATAGTTTCACAAGGTCTTCCTGAATATTATATTAATTGTCTTGAGTTTGGGAAAGGTAATGAATAAGCTTATTTTAAATCCCACCTAAATCAATATGAATGCGTGATACATCCAGTAATGATTTCACCTTGTGCAACAGCAACTTGGCCTGTGATTGTCATTGGCTTCAATCCCACCTAAAATTTGCACAACTAGAAGAACTGTCATTGATGGAAATGTTACTTCCCTGCATCTCCCTCTCACTGAATCAAAAATGCCCCCCATTAATGATCCTGATGGATGGGGGGGGCTGAGAAATAGCCTGGGAGAGGAGGAAATTCTTAAGAATCATCCTCAGCCTTGGGAGGAGGAAACTGGTGACACCCCCGCCACACACACACATTCGGCCACTTGTGGAAATTTTAGGTGGGATCCAACATATTCGTAGCACCAGTTTGACTGCAGGGAGACAGCTGAGGCTTCTCTGGGTCAAGCTGTGCATCTCTGAATGCCTTTGCTCTAAAGTCCAGTAATTAAGGGGAAAGACATGTTCAACCCAGACAGAGGAAATCAATCTTATTTCTTTGGGAGCAAAGTTGATGGTACAAAAACTGAAATCCTATTTCTAGTTCTGAAATTGCCATTTCAATATCTCCTTCTAAAACCTGCTGTTAATGGCTGATTGATATGGCATATTGTTAGGCCATGCTCACACCCACCCACACCCCTCCCCACTCCATTTATCCCAGTGTAAAAATAAGAGTGTGAACAGAGGGGAATGTCTATCATACCTTTCTTCCAAAGCACAGATTCAGCAGTGTTAATGTGTTTTTGCTACAGTGCAAATTCAATTAGCAGCATTAAGCATTTGTTTCAGGCTTTTGTTTACCAGTGGCAGTTTGTCAGTAGTTATAAGTAGAGTTCCATCTGCCAGTTAAAACCGCACTGTAAATTGCGGTGGAAATTAGCAGCTCACTTTGAGCGAGAGAGAGATGGGGAGGCAATCCACAGGCATACGTGAAGTCAATGGCAGATAAATGCATTCGAGGAAGGAATTCTTCCCCGTCCCTCCCTCCCAAAGGCATGTGTCTCTCTGCCCAGGAAAATGCCAATGAGGTGAAAGCCGCACACATGGTGACTGCCTCTCGCTCCCTTTTCAAACCTGCGAGCCCTAACAATGTGCTGCCACATGTGAGCGAGCCAGGATGGCATGCCCAGCGAGAGGTAAACAGACGACACGGGCTGCCTTCGCCTTATCCCGCTGAAACCCCTCCCCCCCTCGCCCCTTCCCTGAAAGTCCTCGGTGTTGCTTGGCGGCTGCTCGCTTCGCCTCGGCTCTGCCTTTCGCCCATTGTTCTCTCCCCTCTTCTCCTCCTGCCTTTGATGCACAGACGTTGTCACATTCCATTGACTCGCCCCTCTTCTTCGGTTCTTACGCTCCCGCCTAGCGGTGCTTTAAGCCAGAGCTGCCGCCTGCCTCTCCGGCGTGTGCCTCTGTGTGCGTGTGCGTGTGCGGGGAGGTTGTGTGTGTGTGTTTTTTTTTCCCCAGTCATCTGTGAAGCTCAGTTTGATCGAGCGCTCCTTTCCTGCCTTTTCACTCTCGCCAAAGATTAATAGGCGGCGTCACATCGCTCCCCCGCGACTGCCTCCCTCCCCCCCTCAAGAGGGACTTTAAAAAGGGGACAATAACGGCCAAAAAAAAAGAAGGAAAGAAAAGAAACTAATCACTTTGCACAGCAACGTTTGCTTGCGGGAGGGGCGGGGGGGGGGAGAGGACGAGACTTAAAGCGGCGCGGACCCACGAGCGGGAGGCGAGGATCCGGAAGGCTAGAGATGCTTCATCCCGCTCACAAGGGAAGGAAGGCTTCCAGCGAGGCAGGTAAGAAGGGGCTGGGGCGGAAGGGCGCCTTGGCGGAGGCGCTTCATCGGAGATGCAGGTTTTAATCCTCTCGCTCCCCCCCCCCCGCCGCCCGGGGAGAGGGTCGTCAGTGGCGGTCAGCGGGGCTTGTGGTGCCTTTTGTTTGCCGCCCGAAGTACCTGTAGTCCTGCTGATGACCTGGGCGCGTGCGACAGACTCGAGTGCAAATGGGCTGGTGGGAAGAAGCGGGCACTGGCGAGCGGTGGTGGGGTGTTTTCCTTCCTTCCTTCCCTCCCCCCCCCCCTTCTCCGTGTGGGCTGAATAGGGACGCTGCGCGGGCGAACGCAGGACTTTGCAAGAAGGTGAACAGCCGACGTTTGAAGGCGAAGCGGGAGGTAGGCGGGCAAGCTCCGGCGGGGCTATTGCAGCCTTGCAGGTAGCCGGCGAGCGTGCTGCGGTTGGTTGCCCAATCGAGCTGAAGTGCTTCCCCGGTACGGATTTGGTCTCTGTAGCGGTTGCACGAGCGGTTCGGGTTAAGGGGGGAGATTGCGAGGGCAGCATCCCTGGGAAAGGGGAAGAGCCCTTCAGAAGTTCTGGGCAGCCCAAGAGCTGCCCTGTTTTGCAACAAATGGCTACTCAGCGGTCCCGTCCTCGTGGAACAGGGGTTCACCAGGCCACACAAACAGCACCCAGGCGCAGCAAGGCAGTATTAGAAGAGCGGATTGATGGCAGCTGTCAAGCGGAGTGAACTCTGCAAGTGCCGTGTGGACCAGCGCACCTGGGTTCTAATGAAGGGCTTCCTGTGGAACACAGAGAGGCTAATTACCAGGCAGCAAGGCTGAACTCTGGATTGGAGAAGGCTCAGTGCAGTTAGGGAGCCTGGCATGGCTCTGGCTTTTGTGCCTAGGCCTTTCCTTTTTTCTTCTTCTTCAGAGAGAGAAGTATACCATACACAAAAGGGAAAAGTAATTTCACAATTAAATTTGAGCAACCACATGCAGCTTAATTGTTTGTTTGTTTGTTTTTTAGTTCACGGCTACCAAGATGTTTAGCAGCTTGGGAGTCCTTGTTTAAAGGTCTCATCTGTGTTTTTGTTTTGCATCTGTGTTTTGCATATATATATATATATATATAGTGTGTGTGTGTGAGACACTCACATACAATAAGTGAAAGGATGGTTCAGCTTGATAAGAGATCAGTAGAATTATGTAAGCAGTAGACGCATTCTGGATTTTTTGCTTGTTTCTCACTCTCTCCACCCTGTAAAATGTGCCCGTCCTTTACAATAAAATACTAAAGAATAGGAGGATGAAAAATTAAATTCAATTGTATTTATTGTTTAGGGAGTAAATTAAACTATTCCTGAAAGGAAAGGTCTTAAAAAGTTATGTAGCATAGTGTGTCCCTGTGGAAAGAAGTCTTAATGGAAGATATATAATAAAATTACATGCTACAAGCCAAAATTAATATTTTAACAAAATCTATGCCATTATGCGTGCATGTGCTGATTATCCTATTCTGCTGACACAGAACCACACACAATCATAAATTGTGTTATCAGAACAATATGAACTACAATGTTTTTGCATGTAGATTTCCCAAGGTATATGATTCCCCATGAATGTATAGAGATGCAACTGAATGCTTCCTTTATATGATGGTCTCGTGTATGAAGTCTGGTGTTGGAAATGAATGAAGGGGGGGGGATTGATACATAGAATTGGTAAAACTCACACGTCTAGAATATAGCACTTTGGCAAATATTAAAACTTCTATGTAGTTTACTGCACTTTAAAATGGAAAGCCATGCAATAAAGCAGGAACAATTTTTCTTTTTTATGTATAGCATTTTGACAGATGCCACTTTTATTTTACATCTGCATAACATTGTGTCAGATCAGACACAACGGATTAACCAAAAAGGTGACAGTACCTTTGGCGAACAGGAAATATTACAGAATTGGTGTTTCTTTTATCTTGTAGGACCCAATCTTTTAAATTCATGCTTTTTAATAATGTCACTGTAGTGCTGATGTATTTGTTCTTTTAAATAAATAGTTCACATTCAGTATCACATTAAAAGATCTAGGAGGTCAAATGATTCTAAGAGTGTTAGTTTAAACCCTATGGCAATAGTAAAGCCTCTGTTTCCTAACCAAATCTTAGTTCATTCATAGCTCTCCCTTTTCTGCTGTCTCCTCCCCCATCCTTTTTTGGCAGATGCTAACTTGCTTCTCAACATTAACAGTGTGATTAATATGAATTGAAGCATTTTACAGATAATCCAGTAGATGCTGCTGTAGAGCAAAGGAAACATCATTTTATTTGTTGGGGGAGGAATCAAGAGAAAGCACTGTGCAATAAGAATATAAATGCTCCAGGAAAAAAAATTATTAAACATTGCTGATCCTGTGTATGTAGGCTGCTGATTGAAGAGTAATGTGAGATCATTACATTTTCGTACCATTCTATAGGGTGTTATTAAAGCTGAAGCCACACTTACTGGAATTATCACAGTTCTGCTAGGCACATAGCACGTCTGCTATTTTAAATTGTAAAATCAGTTTACTGTACATTACTATGCAGAACATTTCATCACTGAATACTAAAGCCCTTTAACATGCAAATTTTCGAAGAGGAAGAGCTGAAATGGCGCACTATTAAAAGAATAATGCCCAGATTCATTATAAAAATGTGTACTGGTTGCCAATACACAGTAAAACATGAAAAAATTAAAGAAAACTGCATCCTCTAAATTAATAGGATAGAAATTTACAAATGGTTGTCTTCTGATGGATATTAAATGCTAAATATAGTCGTCTGTAAAATAACCGAAATTGCAGGTTTGTAAGGATCAATTTCTAGGATATTTAAAAAAAAACATACTGTAGATTGGCGTTTAAACAGGTATAAGAATGAAGAATGCTGGCAGAGGGCTAATCTATGTATGGTAGAGAACAAATTTGTGCTTTGCATACTGTGGCATTATAAGCTGCAACTCCTGTGCTTGTAATCAGTGAAAACATGACAAAGCAGACCCAAAGGAACAGAGTTTTAGAATACAGTCACTTACTGATGCAATTTCAGGCAACCACTGACCTCTATCTGTGGGAATATTTATTTTTGGCAGTGATCACCAAACGGTCAGATTTCACATTCAAAATAGTACAGGATGATTTAAAATATAGAACAGGTATTGGACATTAGAGTCTAATAATTGCTTACTTTTCTAAAATGAGTCTTGTGATTCTTATCTCTGCATAATTAAAGACTTCCTAGAATGTATTAGTTCTAAAATCCTTGGATGAATAAGTTAATTGTAGATATCTTTAATGTTGTCTTAGCAGTGAACATTTACAAAACACTTTGTTTTCTTCTATTGCACTGAACTTTAACAAAAAAATCCTTCCCTCTCTCCTCCCAAGCATTGGCTAGAACATGAGCAAATTGGTTGGGCTGATGACTGTTAAACTTACAGCTTGCAGTTTTAGCTTTATAAAAGTTTTTAACTTTAGTGTACTTTTCAGGTGAATGGCTGTAGGAAACAAGTTTAAATCTGAGAAGTTCCTATTAGTAATGTATTTAGTTTCCAAGATGACAGTAGGGATGTTTGCATTAAATTGGGTCTGTATTCCAATGAAATTTTTCTCAGGTGTGGTTCTATACAAGTGGAACAAGAAAAGATACATTAAATGTGTTAAAAGCACACAACAGATGTGTTTTAAGTATTAGAAACTGTTTTATGTATTTCAGTTTCTAATGTTTTAATTCCAAAAGTGCACATCATTCATTACTTGACATACCAGTTTGTGGGTAAGTGTCAGGGAGAGAAGGAATGGTGTAAAATATTGGCATGATAAAATGCCAGATGTTTGCTGTATTTATGTGGTTTTGTTCTTAAATGCACAAATGTAGCCTAGCACTGAATAGATTATACATATAACATACAGGTTCAACTAGTTTAAAATACTTCAATAGCTATCATTCATGGTTTAAATATATAGCAATTTCTTCGTGAAATAGTTTCAGAAAGATGATGAGATAGCTCTAGTGTAGCAGCTGTTGAGGATTCATATTCAAGTTTAAATATCTTGTACTGAGTGTAATAATTACTGTTTAGAAGATGTGAATTATTGATTTTATGTGATTAAAAAAGAATTTGTCCATAGTCTTGCACTGAACCTATTCTTTTTTTATTAGACTTGTGCAGGAAAACTTTCCATGGTTTCTATCCTGCATATATTTATATAGGATATTTTAAAATGCATTTATGTTTGACATGGCAGAATTCTTAACACCAAAGCTTTTAAAGACAGATTTCAAAAGCAGTTCTTGGGGGATTTTGTGCTTAGAATTTTTTGCTCAGATTTTAGGTGCTCCATCATTTGAAAGTTTGTATTTTGATATCCAAATGTCTCTGAAATAATTGAGATCTGAAGTTATTCATTAGGGTTCAGCTAATATTTCAGGCTGTACTGCACCCGATAAACTTTTTTTTTTCAAGCATATCATAGCTGTTCACAATTTATGCAAAATTTACATCCTGTACTACATTGATTCACATGATGTAAAATTCTAAAATAACCTGATGCAAAGGTAAGTATTACAAAATCCAAAGGCAAGCCTTTCAGGGTACTCACATTAGTCTCAAACTGTTGCTTATGTGATATAGAAAATTCCTAAAAATAGGTTTGTTGTTTGTTTGTGGCTCTAATGTTTTTATCAGTCTTAGGCAATGCTTATGTAACTTTTCAAAGCATTGGAATGGAAATTTATTAATGAGAATGCTGGTTTTCAAAATGTGTGTTGAGCTGAAAATGTACATCAACAGAATTTATGTTATAATTGTTTAAATATACATTTAATATACATTAAATATACAGCTGCCTTTTAGCTGAACATCTTTATTTAAGTAATTGTGGCATATTTTATTTATTTCTTATTTAATACCAGTGATTTCATCTGATTTCTATGCTACCCAATTTTCTACTTCCATTATAGAGATGCAGTAGACTCCCTTACTGATGTCTCTCGCTGTTTTTCTGTGGTCTAGAACTGATGTCCCAATGTGAGGCCTTTGCCCCGGATGACAGCAAGGCATCACTGCAGAAACTGATATGAGATGTTAACTTCCTTAACAAGCGCTGATAATCAGCTTTTACATATATATCCTCCAATCTTTTTATAGCTTGATGAAAGCTTTAATATGTGATGAGATTCTTAAAGATACGAAATGTCAAGAAAGCACTGATACAAGTTAAAGAAACAGCTGTATTCCTGTTAATTAGTACAATGGTTAGCTTCCTTTTGGTAAAATTTAGACATTCACGGTCTATATATTACCCATAAGAAATATGTTCCATTGTTTTCAATATGGAAAAGAAATCTTTTAAATTTTACATTGATTCCACATATTTAGAAACTTTCGTGTTGTGCGTGTTTACATCATGTGCATGGCTAGGTCTTGATCCTAATAGTCATGCTTATACAGAGATGTGTACATATCTATATATATAATCATACATGTCTCTAGAGGTCAGTAGAATGTAAGGAATGGACAGTAATTCCATTCTCTTCAATGGGGCCTAGAAAGTCCGTATACCAATTATCACTACCTTTGAAAAGATAAATATGTTGCAAATGAAACTGAAGTGAAATAATTAATCAGAGTTAACAGAGAGCCAAATGAAAAAGAATCATGTATATCTTGTTGCAGAAATGAATTTAATCTATTTGTTTTAGTCAGCTGCTTGATAAATACTCATTTATGTAGAGAGAACTTTGCAGAAATGTAAGCTGTAATTATATTATAGTTCATTATCCTTGACACCTTTCTTCTGAAAAGGCTTCTAGAATGAATAGAATACCAATTTAGGATTAGACCATTTTTGTTACTAAGAACATCCCAGAATAATATTCGAAAATATTATTGATTCATCTAATGGTCTATGAATAGTATAAATCCTTATTCTTTTTTATGTACACAGCAATTCTTTGAGGCAGGCTGGACTGTGACTTGCCACAGAGATCTGAACTTCAGTCGGCAATCTGTACGTGTAATAAGTATGGCATCTATAAACTTCTGATAAATTTGGCCATAATTGGATAACATCTCATTGATGGCCATGTTTGAAATCCAAAACCAAGGGAGTCATCATTTGTTTTAGAGAAATTTATTTAATCAAAATTCATATAGTGGCATGTTTTACGATGTGATAAGGGTCGGGAAATGCTTTTCAGTGTTCCACGATCTTATATTAGTGGACGTTATGATGTGACTGATCACCATCAGAATCAAGCCATGCAGATATTGTTTGAAAACTGTTATCTACCAAATAGACAAACATAGAACCTAGATTATGTTGATATAATTATAAGGAAGTATTAAGAATTAGTGAAGTACATATGATTTTTTTTACTAACTATTGTCCTAATATTTCCTTCTAAAAATAAAATTGGCCAAGGGAATACCTGTGAGTAAGTCTTGCAGTCCCACATGGCCATTATCAGTTACGGTATCTCTGAAGCCAGATATTAGAATGAGAGCTCTGCATGTACTGTTTAGTGGAATAAAGTGCTGAACAAACCTGTGAGGAATTAAGCACTTTCAGCTTCCACTATTTTCAAGAAAATACTTCACAGAATATGACCCTTATTGGCCTGCAAACAGTTAATCAATAACAGAATATACTAGTACCAAAACCTACAGCAATGATTCAGGCCATTTTTGGCTGACAGTGCCACATCATTTAATCTGCAACAATGCTATTCATTGGAATTTTCCTAGTCAAGAGCCGATATGAGAACCCTTATTTCTTTTCCAAATGTAGCCCATGACAGCATCCACACACATAGTGTACACAGCTGCAAGACAATAACTGCCACCATCTTTGTAAAGAAGGTTTAGAGGTGCAGTTTTCATTCTCAATTTTCCTAGTGGTCCATCTGATGCTTTCAATCTGTAGCAGGCAAAATTAAATTAGACTGTAGTACATTATATATTTTTCTTTCTCATCTACTTCCGTTTAACTTAAAATACTTAGGAGCACATAGACAATGTGCACATATAAACAGTAACTAAATAATGGTCATTTAGGCAAAGTCTGGCAAAATGTACCTCATATGCATACTGGAAGAGTGTACATCATATGAGCGTGTAGTGTTTTTTCATGTGTGGTAAAATGTGCTCAAAATATGTGCACATAAGCATTCAGCTTAAGCATTGACAAAATGTTCTCCTTAACAAGAACTGTTATTTTGGAAAATAGTTTAAAGACCATGATGATCTTAGCTAGCCAAGATGTAACTTTTCCTATGAATTTGCCTAACTACAATTAACTCATTGTCAGTACCAGCAATGTTTTATTCGTTTTTGTTTTTGCGGCTTCGTATAATGAATCATAGATCCGCCTAGAGTAAGATAAGAGACTTATGAGGGAAATGGGAAGTGGCAGGGGATAACATTTCAAACAAGGGTTGCCAGCTTCCAGGTGAAGCCTGTAGACTCCTGGATTTATAAGTGATCTCCAGACTAGAGAGATCAGTTGTCCTGGAGAAAATTACTACTTTGGAAGGTGAACTCAGTAGCACTGTACCTCATGGAGGCCCATCCCCCCTACAACAGCTGTGTTCATCAGTCTCCACTCCCAAAGTCCCAGGAATTTCCCATTCCAGAATTGGCAACATTATGTCAGACCTATTGGCAGTGTTTATGAGTGCGAAGAGTAGAGAACCAAGCTGCTTAAAAGAATAAAATAGTCATATATTAGAGGAAGATTCTTAACTTTCTAACTGCCGTGTTCTGCACTCATTCTGACTGTGCAGGGAGGGAGGGAGTGTGCTCAAAGGAGCAGGAAGTTTCCAATTGAACCTATCAGGACACAGGAGGAGATTATTAGAAAAATACCCGGAAGTTCCTGATTTAGCTATGCTAAATAGGGACAAGGTAAAATCTGGAATGGGCTGGAACCAGGCATTAAACAAACAAGAGCACTACAAAAAACAGAGGGAAGCTTTACAGACACATGAGAACAATGTTTTAGAAATGAACAAGTGTAACTCTCACTCCCTTATTAGCCCCTTCTAGACTGGAATGCCTCCAGAACACCCTGGAAAGAGCATTAAACAAACAAGAGTTCTGCAAAAAACAGGATGAATCACAGACACTTAACAATGTTTAAAAAATGAACAAGCATTATCTTTCATCTTTATTAACCCCTTCAGAGTCAAAATGCCTTGGAATGCCCCGGAACAGGCATCAAACAAACAAGAGAACTGTAAAAAAACCGTTTTCAAGTATTTGTAATGCATCCTGCTGTTGTTTTTTGTTTGTTTGTTTAATGCCCGTTCGGCGTGTTTGGAAACATTCTGGCCCGGAATAGGTTAATAAAGGAGTGAGAGTGACACTTCTTCATTTCTCAGATATTGTTCTCAAGTGCCTGTAAAGCATCCCACTGTATTTATTTATTTATTTATTTATTTATTTATTTATTTATTATTATTATTATTATTATTATTATTATTATTATTATTATTATTATTATTATTATTAGATTTATTCCCCGCCACTCCCTTGTGGCTTGTGGCGGGATACAGCATCCTAAAATCCCCATTAAAACCCCATTAAAAGACAATAATAACATTCCCAGCATTACCAGCATGGCAAGATCAGCAGTTCAACTTCCCCCCCTCCCACTATTGGCGGTTGGAGAGGAGGTCCTGATGATGTTTGCTTCAGGTCCCAAATCCCAGTTTGCTATACTCTTGTCTGTTTAATGCCCCTTCTGATCGTGTCTGTCCCGTTCTGATGTTTGCCCTGTCCCTGCTAAATACACGTCTTGTCCGATGTCCCCTGTAGGATGTTCTTCATATGCTGCTGAATCACGCATACTACAGATCTTGCGTAATCCAACAAAACAAAGTATCCAAAGGGCTGCAGAGCCAGGAACACTATGAATGAGGATTCTAATCTTACCCTGAAAAGTGAATTCAAATGGGTAATATCTGAAATACTGAGCATGGGCTGAGTTTCAGGTAATAAGTATCTGACTCATTGTTAGCTGAAGATCACAATAAACAGCCACATTTAATCTTGCAAAAGTGGGGAAGCTTATTAAACCTGGAAGATATGGGGGGAGGGGGAATCACCCCCAGATATTGTAATTATAAATATACAGGCCTTCCAGGGGGTTGTAAATCTGGAAATAAGGCAGAATCTTTATCCGTTTGATTCTGTCAAACTCTGCATTTTATAGTCTGTGACAATCTGTGTATAAGATCCACAGCTCTCAATATATTAGATGAGGAAAAGCTGTTTGATAACTTTATATTGAGTTTCTTGCTTTTGGTGAAAAGTTTTGTAATATGTTGAAGAAAATTTATTTTTGATCTGAAGCATTCTTCAGTTCACAATTGTGTTTCTAAACGTTTATTTGATGAATAGGGCGCATCAGGGCTGCTCACTGTTCCACCTATAACTTAGGTGAAACTGTTCACAAATACAAATTAAAAGTATAAGGCAACTTCCTATTTCCTGATGTTCACAATTTATGTTGCTGGCAGGGTCTCATGGGAATTGTAGTCCAGAGACATCTGAAGAGCCACAGTTTGGCTGCTCTAGATGCTAAAAGATACTAACTTTTTTTTTAGGGAAGGGGACTCTTCTTTCAGACATAGTAATTGGCTTCTGGGGAAAATGAGTGGTCTTTATACTACCACTTTATACTACCATCCTCCAACTTAAAGAACATTCTTCTAGCTAAAGTGACTCTTCCAACAAAATAAGAGCTGTGTAAGTTAGAAGAGCCTCTTGTGGCGCAGAATGGTAAGGCAGCTGCCTGAAAGCTTTGCCCATGAGGTTGGGAGTTCGATCCCAGCAGCCGGCTCAAGGTTGACTCAGCCTTCCATCCTTCCGAGGTCGGTAAAATGAGTACCCAGCTTGCTGGGGGGTAAATTGTCATGACTGGGGAAGGCACTGGCAAACCACCCCGTATTGAGTCTGCCATGAAAACGCTGGAGGGCGTCACCCCAAGGGTCAGACATGACTCGGTGCTTGCACAGGGGATACCTTTACCTTTACCTTTAAGTTAGAAGAAAATTTCAGACTTTGCTGAGTAAAGTGGTAGTATTCAAGCCAGTGAGTTCCTTTGATAGTAAACATGCACACAAACACATATATATACACACAGGTTTTCAAATTCTGCTCTGTTCAATGATCTTAAAAACTGGAAGTCTTGTCATTCCTAACATGTTAAACATTGGAGCTCCAAAGTACTTTTGATTTTAGGATGCTTGAATGCTTTAAGAACATGTTCCGGTTATGAACATTTCAGATTTCTTTTAATTTGGAGGTTCCTATTAATAATTATGAATTACTATTTAGTTTTGAAAGTCAAATATCACCCCCCTTACCTCTCAAAGTCCATTTTTCTTTTGGTGAGAAGTACAATGTACTACTAGGTCACCAGACTGGCTGTTAAAATAAGCATGAAATGCCTTATTTATATTTATTGAAAATGTTCATCTTGTTTATTTACTATGATGATGATGTCTCAGGGCATTTTAGGAACAGTAGTAATGAGAACATATGCAATGATATAAATGACAACATAACAGTAAACAAACAATTCAACAGCAATCAACATATAGTTAACCATAGTCTAGGGACATATGGAACTGTTTGAGTTGGTAGGGCCTTGATTTCATTCATTCATTCATTCATTCATTCATTCATTCATTCATTCATTCATTCATTCACTCACTCACTCACTCACTCACTCACTCACTCACTCACTCACTCACTCACATCCGTCCCCTGAGGCTCAGGGCTCATAATAGCAGGTTGGGGCCATGGACAAAAAAGTTTCCGGCTCTGGTTAAGGCCAGGTGATCTTCTTTAGAGACAGGGATTAACAGTTTGTTGGAGTGAATGGAGCATGTTGCTCTTCGGTGGGTACTGGCATGTAGATGGTCCTTGAGGTATGCAGGACCTTGACTGCTTATGGTCTTGAAGGTAAATACCAGCACTTTAAACCTGACCTGGTATTCGATTGGTAGCCAGTGCAGCTGCTGGAAGATTGATGTGGACTCTCTACAGTGTTCAGATGAGAACACACAGCTGAATTTTGGATCAACTGTAGTTTCTGGAGCAAGGATAAGGAAAGGCCCATGTAGAGCAAGTTACAGTAATCCAGCCTAGAAGTGGCTTTTGCATGGATCACTGTGGCAAGATGTTATGGGGACAGATTGGATGATAGTAGCTTGGCATGGCAAGCTGTGCTACTTTCATGATTTGAGCTTCCATAGTTAAGAAAGTGACAGGGATCATACCCAGCTTCCTAACTGATTGTGCTGTTTTAAATTGCATGCAATTTAGGCTGGGGAGGCATGCTTCCTGGTCTGAGCCTTTTGCACCTATCCAAAGGACCTCTGTCTTTCAGAGGTTGAGCTTCATGCAATTATGCTGAAACCATTCCACTATAGCTTCCAGGAATCTGGCAGAGGTATCTGGGGGAAGGGATTATCAGGCTGACTGTCCATTAGGAAATAGAGCTGGGTGTCATTAGCATACTGGTGACAGCCCAGGCCATAGCTTCAAACCAGCTGGGCAAGAGGAAACATGTATATGTTAAATAGTGTTGTGGAGAGACTTGCTCCCTGTGGGACTCCACATTTGAGTTCGCAGTGGTGCAATTGGTTCTCCCTGATTATCACTCTTTGTCCTTGACCTTGGAGAAAAGAGGTCAGCCATTTTAGGCCTCCTTCCTGGATCCCCACATTAATGAGGCAGCGAACAAGGAGTACTGAATGTTGCTATCAGGTCTAGTAATATTATCAATGCCAAACTGCCTCGGTCCACTTGATGTCGAAGAACACAAACAACTGTAGTTTCTGGAGTAGGATAAGGGAAGACCCACGTAGAGCAAGTTACAGTAATCCAGCCTAGAGGTGGCTTTTGCATGGATCACTGTGGCAAGGTGTTCTGGGGACAGATTGGTTGATAGTAGCTTGGCATGGCAAGCTGTGCAACTTTCATGACTTGAGCTTCCATAGTTAAGGAAGTGATAGGGATCATACCCATCTTCCTAACTGATTGTGCTGTTTTAAGTTGGATGCCGTTTAGGCTGGGTGACCAGTGTCTCTACCCTATGACCTGGTCGGGAGCCAGATTGGAAAGGATCAAGGACTGAAGCTTCATCCAGTTATGCTAATAAATGGTCCACAGCTACTTTCTTTCCCACATTCCTCAGGAATGCTAGGTGTGAGATGGGATGGTAGTTAGCAATGTCCTCTATGTCCAGTGATGGTTTCTTTCAATAGGTGATGTGCCACTGTCTCCTTCAGCCCATTCAGGAAAATGCCTGATGCCAGGGAGAGATTGGTAAGCTCCCAAAGTGGGCCTCCATGTTCTTGTAGATCATTTTCAGGAACCATGATGGACAGGGATCTAGAGTAGCGATTCCTAACCTGTGGGCTACGGACCACATGTGGTCCTTTGACTAATTGGAGGTGGGCCCCGAAGGATGCCTCCCCCCCGGCCCTTTACTTCATCCCCCCCAGCCCTTTACAACACACTTCGGGTGTCATTGTCTCCCATCACTCCCAGATGGGACTATCTCGTTGCAGAGAAACAAGCTCAGGTTTCCCATTGATTTGTCATTGTCATGAGTTAAAATTTCCATGAAAATAAAATGTTCCTTATGTTCATTGTTGTGGCGTGTCTGTATCTTATTTTGAAGGGATGTTTAAACATTACCATAGCGATCAGAGAGCGTTAGGGCAATGGTTGAGAGTAGAGGAGTAAACTACCCCCCCCACCGGGCCTCAGTAAAAGCCGTTGAGTGGTTCCCGGTGATAAAAAGGTTGGGGACCACTGATCTAGAGGACAAGTGGTGGGCCTCACTGAAGACAGCAGCTTGTCAGCTTCAACTTGTGATACACACTTGAAGTGACTGAAATTCTGTCTCAGAGATGGACAAGGGGTCTCTAGGCCTTTTAATATGTTAAGGGTTGGAGAAAGGTCATGGCAGAGCTTTGAATTTTTGCCTGCAATGAAGCTCGCAAATACCTTGCAGCTAATATCCAACTCACTGTTAATTTGATACTCCACAATGAGGGTGGTTAGAGACAACTATTTTGAACAATTGTGCTGGGCATGAGCTAGTGGATGCAATGGAAGCTGCATAGTAAGCACATTTTGCAGATTTCACTGCCATCTGACGCTGACATAAACATCCTATAGGATGTTCTCGATACTTTATCACATGACTTTCTCCAAGCTTGCTCTAGTTGTCTCAGCTCTCTTTTTATCCACTCAGCTCCTCTATATATCAGGGAGCTGGTTTGTGATGAGGGTGGATAGGGTATCTGAGAGTGCTCTTGTCAATAGCAGCTGACATCCAATTGCTCCAGTCTTCAACTTTTGCATCTAATGAGTTGCTAGGGAGGCTTAGGAAACCATTCAGGAAACTTTCTGGATCCATAAGTCTCTGTTGGTGGGCTAAAATGTGCTCTCTGTCTATCAGGGGTTGGGATGGGATACAGAGCTGGGCTTTTAGGGTGTAGTGGTCTGACCATGGCACTGCTTCATTTGCAATCAGTTCCCCTTCTATTCCTGCTGCAAAGATCAGGTAGAAGTTAGGGCCAGCCTGGTGGGTAGAGTCAGTGGCAATTTGTGAGAGACTACTAGTGTTGACATGGCAGACATCAGAATCGGGTCCAATCTCAAGGCAGGCTTATCAGCGTGGACATTGAAATAACTGAAGATGATAACTTTTGGGTATCACAGTTCCTGGGGAGCAGCTACCTTGAGCTGGCCTGACAGACTAGCTGTTAGTGTGTTAGATAGAGGGTACACAAACCAGATGGCCAGGCTTTCAGGCTTATTCCAACTAATCTCCAGAGCAGGGAGAGCCCTAAAAGACAAAGCCTCCTGCTGAGTATGGCCATTCCTCTCCCCAGACCCATGGTCTGTGATTGATGGGGGATGGAGAAACGTGGAGGAGTTAGTTCTTTAAGGGTGACTGTTTCATGCTACTTTGTCCAGGTTTTGGTCTGCCTTGTGTTCCATGAAGTAGTAATGTAATGTGGAGGCTTTGTTTTTAATTGACCTGGTGTTGCACAGCATCAGTACTGGAGATGCTTGATAAACCGTTTCCTTCCTTCCTGCATCTTTTTGGAAGGGGCAAAAATTAGAAAGGCTTGTCTGCATGGTGAATGGGTCTGTCAACTAAAAAAGTGTAAAATAAGTTTTAGCGGTAAATAAGTGCTAGTTGCTGAATTCTGTAAACTGACTGGTATGCCCATAATTTAGTCATGGCTTATAAATATGGAATTTTATAATAATGAGAAAACTATCTCACCAGGTGAAAGTTGCACTTGAGCAACAGAAACTAGACATGTTTTGCTGATATTAGTTATTCTCATGTGATGAAGACAACCTTCATATATCCAGGAAACAAGCCTATGTGCATTTATTTGCTTGTTTTGCTTCTTCTTTGTGCGCTGTTTTATTACAGTTTGTTTTGTCTCATTATTTCATTTGTGATATATCGCAAGCAGGGGTTTTTTTTATGTTTTCAATTTTTTTAAGTAAATGGATTAAAGTGTCTTTCAAGAAATATAACCCCATGTATGCTGAATAATATCTACATTGCAGTAACCATGGCATCTTTCATATTCAAGGAACTTTTTCAAATGATAATAATAACCAGTATCACTGAAAATAATAACCTGGTATTTTTCGCTGTGTATATACACAAAGAAGAAGCTCAAAAAGCTCAGGATACTTATGCTATCTTGGCCATGGATGAGGATTACTTAATGTTAAGTTGGTAATTGTTGGACTTCTGAAGAAGGATTCAGTATCTTCAGCAGGAGCTTATTAAACTGTAAAATATGGATTGCCTTTACCCTAATGGCCTCTGAATCCTATTACCATCCCATTAGAGAGTGTGGGATTTTAGTAATTCCGTTGTTGTTTCCAGTGGGCAGTGAATATAATGGGGAAGGGCAGGGGTTAATGCAATTCATCTCTTTTAATACTTGTAACTCTGAGTCCCTTATCACTCAGGGTGGTTTCATTAGCTTTCCTTTTTATTATTTTTTTTAACACCAAGAGAGTTTCTTCCAGCGCCACCAGGAAGAAAACACGTGCTTTCCTTACTTATTCACACTTGGTAAACAGAATAAAAATGATTAAGTTGGTATGTCAACATTTTACAAAATAGGCTAAAGCTTAGAAGTGTTCTAAATTACTGTCATTATGGTAAGAGTACTATTGGAACACAGTTTCAATTACTATATTTGTTTAGATTGTAGTGGTATACATCATGTGTGAAAGTCATAAGAGGGATCTGTCCATTCTCCATTCTACCAGAAGTTACAGCCAAAGAGACATACAGAAGAGACACAGTTGTTAAGGAAGCAGGAAGGATTGGATTGGATCTTATTTATTCTGCTGCAAGGGCACTTCTGCCTGTAGGTGAGGGGGGGCAATTTCCCCCATTCCTCTCTGTTTTATAGACACGTTGGGCCCAGAGCTATTCCTGGGGGGTCCCTGGGATTACAACTGATCTCCAGATGACAAAGATCAGGTCACCTAGAATAAATGGCTGATTTGGAAAGTGGACACAATACCACTCTACCTCATAAAAGGTCTAGCATTATATCTCATTAGACCTTCCCTTCCCCAAATTCTGCCCTCCTCAGGCTTTGCCCCGCAAATCTCCAGCCATTTTCCAGTCTGGAGTTGGCCTGTCCTTGACTTGCAGAATGAAGGTTGCAGCTCTGTGCCAAGTTTTGTGTTGATTTGTTTAGTAGCAGAGAACTACTTTGGGTGTCTTATTTCCCAGAAATAGCTGGCAAATGTTAGATTATCCAGACTACATTTATTCAAGGGATATGACTGTTCGGTGGTTCTACCTTGGGCTGCTGCAACTATATCAAGACATATACAATGAGATACTGTGGTTTCAAATTTATTTGATACAGCACTGTGGCCAGATAAAACAGATAGCGAGAAAAAACATTTAACATTACTGTGGTTTAGCCCAATCTTGCCAGATATCAAAAGCAGGGTTGGTACTTGGATAGAGACCACCAAGGACAATTCTGCAGAAAAATTGCAAACCATCTCTACTTCTCACTTGCCTTCAAAGTTAATTATTGTGGTTGTTATAAGTCAGTTGCAAGTAGACGGCAAATGCATACATATACAAACTTTTCATGAATTTTGTGTGCATTCTTTGATTGCTATATCCTAAATACATAGTATAGATACATAAGCCTATTTTTAATGGTAAAACAGATCAGCGATGGAATAATTTCAAGGTGTCATTGTTAAATCAGTTCAACAGGAATATCATTGTAGCTTTGTGCAAGAGTCATGTGTCATGTGCCCGACTGTGCATGTGTGTGCAAGAGGTGTTATTATAGGTGAAGTAGTCACAAAAGATAAAGGTATTGTTTCAGATGGAAAATTACTGGAAGAAGGGATTCTACTGGAAGAAGGGATTCTTCCCCTCCTCAAACTAGTATCCTTAACACTAAATAATTCGTTAAGCCCTCAGGTGGAGGGCTTTGTCCGTGATGAGGAAGGGGCCTAATTGGCCCCTTCCTCCTGACAGACCATCGGCCGGGCCAATTCCTAGGCTGCTGAAGGAAGCAATTGCGAGCCGCGCGGAGTTGTGTCCTTGAGGGCAGCCTGATGTGTCGGGTGACGCATCAGGCCGCCGGCAAGGGAGCCCCCAGCAGCCGCGCAGAGCGCGGCTGCTGGGGGCTCCCTGCCCGGCGGGCTGAAGCAGCGAGAGGCGCAAAGCGGCGAGAGGCGCAAAGCGGCAAGAGGCGCAAAGCGGCGAGAGGCGCAAAGCGGCGAGAGGCGCAAAGCGCCTCTCGCCACTTCAGCCCGCCCACAAAGGGAACCCCCGGCAGCCGCGCAGAGCGTGGCTGCCGGGGGCTCCCTGCCCGGCGGGCTGATGTTGCGAGAGGCGCAAAGCGCCTCTCGCAGCGTCAGCCCCCTGACACACGGAGCCCCAGCAGCCGCGCTCTGCACGGCTGCAGAGGCTCCGTGGTCTAGCGCCCACTGCATTTAGCTGCAGCGGGCTTGATTACTAGTACAAGAATAATCTGGTAAAGGTTTCTTTAGGTTTCATGCATCATGTTATAAATGGTAAAGATAATCATGCACTGGTCTGTGTTTTAAGATAATAGTGTGCTAAACGAGTAATATTAAAGGAGGAAGCAGTGTAATATTAGTGTTTACATGACTAATGGTTGATGTATGCAGCCTGTGCTCTCCATTTGTTGCTAATGAAAAGGAATGTATCCCTATTTAACACATAGAAGAAAATGCATAGCATTACACTTCTAGTAAAGGATTGTAACCCATTTGTGACTGTGTCACTTTTGCTGTCGGTGAATATGTTAGTCAATGTTTATTTGCTGTATAGAGAACCTATGGTCAATGACCCTTGGAGAAGAGTAAGTGGGTACACATTATGTATCATTGCTGAATCACCCAATGTCATTTACCTTGCATTTATTAATGGTAGGGATAGACAGTATTGTCAACTGGTTAAAATGAATGCAGATTGTGTTTTCAAGGTTTTCTTCATATATCTATGATAATTAGAAATCCCCCATATATTCTAAAAGGCTTATAATATCTTCTTTAAGAATAAAATAGATAAATCTCAGCTGTGCTTTTAATTCATTGTTCTCTGTGCAGAAAGGTATGAAGTAAAATTTTGGTATTTTCTCTTATTATTGCTCATTTCCTAATATCTATGGCATGTTAGATATTATGCTCTGAATGCAAAAAACCTAAGATGTGTATCCTGCATTTGTGAATATCATTAATTTATAAAGTGGGGGATCATACGCTTTTGCCGAAGATAGTACATACATATCCCCTTGGGAAGGGTACAAGTCCTAGCCCTAATAGTATGCCTAAGTAGACAGATTAAACTCTTTCCTGTTATTAACATCCATTTCATCTGTCATTTCTTTTTTTCCCTGTTCATATTTTCTAGAAAAAGCTGTATGAACCAATAATTATAATATGCTTTGTTACTCATTAAACACTGCAATGAAAAACGACAAATATAGATAGATTTTTTAAAGGAAATATACAAGAAAATAAGAAATTGTAGTGGGTGTAGTGGTGGGTAGAGACTATCTTCATTGTGTTCCAAATTTAATGTGTTCAGCACAGCTTGATGTACTAGTTGAGTGACAGCCTTCCCTTGTGTCTCAGGGTGGTTTACACCGATTTCCGTACTCCAATAAATATATTAATAACATGATATGAATATTTTAAACATATATAACATTTTTTGTTGTTATTGTTGTTATGTGCGAAGTCGTGTCCGACCCATCGCGACCCCATGGACAATGATCCTCCAGGCCTTCCTGTCCTCTACCATTCCCCGGAGTCCATTTAAGTTTGCACCTACTGCTTCAGTGACTCCATCCAGCCACCTCATTCTCTGTCGTCCCCTTCTTCTTTTGCCCTCGATCGCTCCCAGCATTAGGCTCTTTGTATTAAAAGTCAAAAACCTATATCAGAAATAGAACAGTTAACAATTTAATGTTCAACAATGAACATTGTAGTTTTACTGTATTATGAGTTTAGTTCTTCTGTGGTCCAGTTGATGGTGGGAGGGATCTCTGGGCTCTTGTTGGTTCACTTGTCTCAACCGAAAGCCTGGTGGAAGAGCTCCATTTTGCAGGCCCTGTAAAATTGTTTTAGTTCTGGCAGGGTCCTGATGTCATCTGGGAGTTCATCCCCCCAGGTGAGGGCCAGGACAAAGAAAACCCTGGCTCCGGTCGAGGTCAGATGAGCTTCTCTTGGGTCTGGGATCACCAGCTTGTTGATGGTAGCGGAGTGTCGTGCTTGCTGGGGGGGGGCACATTTTCTTTGCTTTCATACTCTGCTTTTGAGTTTCTAGAGATACCTGGCTGTTAGATTACATTGGAAACAAAATCCTAGACTAGATGTCTGACCTTGCAAGATAATTCTTATCAATATGATTATGTGCTGAACTGTACACAGAGAGTGACAAGGATAAGAGATAAAGTCAAGGAACAAAGAGCTTTAAACAGAAGCTTGAAAGTGATGTACAGTATCACAAAAACAAAGCGTTGTATATGAGATATGATTCAGATATTCCAAATCATTCCAAATTTTCTGATGGTAGATTAAATTACTTTCCCACTGTGATAAATCTAGGTTACTATCCTCAAACCACTTATAGAATCAGTAAAATAATTCCACAATTTTTTAAAAGGATAAACTAACCCATTCTTAAAATATAGGACTAGGATCCTGAGCTTCTTGTGAGCAAACATCATCCCACTACATTCTACTATCTTCAGTATCATTTAGTGCATTTTCCCCATGTCAATGAAATCTAGTTAGGATCTTGAGCATGTTTCTGGAATAATCCTGCTGTTGACATGATTTACTCCATACATGGACCCAGATATTGTACTAAAGTTAGGTCCTTAATATGGCTAGGTGCACTCTGTTTTCAGTAATTATGACCCAGATAGGATTACAGTTAGAATAACAAATGGGCTGTTTTACATCTTATTACCTTGAATTGCCTGCTAATTGGCAGAATTTGTATCTTGCGTCAGTACTATTGTGTGGTGGCATAAATGCTTGAAGATCATCATTTTTGTAGCATCTCTTTAGTTTAGGTGATCATGTAATTGTGAACATCCCCTGCAATGTCAGTACAAACTCTCAGCCACTTATAGACTGAGGCTAGTAATGTTAATAATTTACAGCATAATATTGTGCTGTGCCTGCACTGCAGTGACTGGCTGCTGCATTACTACAGTGACATGAATGTATTCCCTATGGGCAAAAATTATGCTGTGGCCAGCAGTCAAAGTTGGTAGGTATGCAGTGCTTTCTGGCTGTAACCAAGGCAGAATCTGGCGACCATGCCACAGCTGTCAATGGAGGCACTGGCATTATGATAATCAGGACCACCAGTCGTTGGCAGGAGCTCTGCCCCCACTACTTTAAAGTGACCAACTCCTGTCAATAGATCCTGGCACCTGATAGTGGGGAAGGTCCAAGCTGCCTACCCCCACAGACATCTGAAGCTGCTTCAATGTCCACACAGAATGCAGGATCACCAATGGGCAGAAAGAAAAGTGGGGCTGTTGTTTCCATCCTATGGATTTGCTCACCAAAGGGTGCTCTTCTCAGCAGTCCACCCACATTACCAAGGGCACTCACACATCACACCACCAATGGCAGAGTAGAAGAGGGGGCCACTGGGGTGGGCTAAATTCCCTCCTTAATGGAGCAGAGGTGGTCTTAGTCTGAAATGACTGTAATTCTGCTCTGGGCTGTCATTCTTAGCTGCCAGTATGTCCAATCAGTATATGCCCAAATACCCCTAACCCACTACCCTCTAAAACAGTGGTTCTCAACCTTCCCAATGCTGTGATCTTTTAATACAGTTCCTCATGTTGTAGTGACCCCCAACCATAAAATTATGCAAGTGTTCTTTCACAGAAATTAAACCAAAACTGACCAATGGCATGAAGATCCATTGTTCATGATTGTATATAAATTGTTTTTTTTTTCCGGGGTTTCTCAGTTCATCTCTGCCTCTTGTCCCACCATTCCGATCTTGCTCTTTTTCGCTGCTCCAGACAGATGAAGTCTATATCTCGATTTACCCCACTGTGTGGATGAAATAGAAGAGGAGCTATGCTACGTTTGCCAGATAACTATATCCAATAGGATCTGCGCAACCATCTACAGCCACCCAAGAGCCCTCCCTCTTAGACATTTCCCCAGGAAGACCTCAGGGGGAGTCACAGATGGGCTGATGAGGGAATGGGGCAAGGAAAGTGTAGAGCTACTGTCAAGTAGTCAAAATCAAACAGACAGACATTTGTGGTACTACAAAAAGACTTAATTGATCTGCAAATCATGGTGAGGTGTGAAGGCCCTGTTTTTTGCCTCCCTGGGACTATGTGGAAGAGGACTGGAGATCCCCAGCATGGCATGCATCTAAGTGGCATGGCATTGCAGGTGGAAGTTGGAAGGCCTGTCCAGGTGCTAGGCTGCACTTCAGGAGGAGGGCAGATATATGCTTTCAAACATATGCATATATATGCATGTGTGTGTGTGTGTGTGGGGGAGTAGTCATACCCTCCAGTTTCCTTGTTGTATCTTCACCAGCAAGAAAGTAAAACAGAGATACATCCAGCCTCAAACACAGATGCGTTGTTCTGACAAATGTAGCCCCATGGAGGGAGGGGGATTTGTCACGAAACCCCTTTCAGCACATAATGATATTATTCAAATTTCATTCACTTGTCCTGTGTGGTTTGCTCAGTGATTGCTAGTGATCCATCCACAATAGCAGTTGCAGCTGCTGTTTGAGGCTCAGATTCTGGCAAGCTGGTTCACTGTGTACAGTGTAGCAGCTGGCATAACAATGGGGAACAGGCAAATGACAGACATCCACCCCGCTCAGTTCTTCCAGGAAGATTTCTTGGGATATTTTCCCCATGGTATGTGAGGAGCCATGGTGCTGCATGGCCATGGTTTGTGCCACCCTGGCAAAAAGTGACTCTTGGGCTTGAGTGCAGGAGACACAGTCACAGCAACCAGCCTAAAGCAAGAGGAATGGGGGAGCAGGTTTGGTATTTTTGCCTTGTTTACCTGTCTCTGTGTTGTTACCTCTTTTGGTTGAGCCTCCAAATATGGGATGCCTGTTAGAGTTCTGGAATGGGAGCCGTCAACCACAGAATATGGACTTTGTTCTCCTCTTTAGATATGGATGCTTTGTGCTCACCTTGCAATGCAAAGTGCCTTCTCTGATTTTTTCCACCACCAAAATACCTTGCATTTGACAGGATAACGCATCTGTGTTTGAGGCTGCATGTATCTCTGTTTTACTTTCTTGTTGGTGAAGATACAACAAAGAAACTGGAGGGTATGGCTGCTCCCCCCCCACACACACTCACGCACTGTGTTCAGTCTCTGGTTCCAGCCCTCCTCCTGAAGTACAGCATAGCACCTGGACAGCCCTTCCAACTTCCACCTGCAATACCATGCCACTTAGATCAGGGGTCCTCAACCCCCAGTCCGCGGCCTGGGCCGCGAAGGCTATGGTACCGGGCCGCTAGCGGCCGCGCCTGCCTTCCCCCTCACAGCAAGAGGGGGGGAAAGAGGCAGGCGTGGCCACCGGCACACCAGCGATGCAAACGCGCACGCGCAGAGCTGCTGCGCTTGCGTGTTTGCACCCCCTGCTGGTGAAAACGCGCACGCGCAGCAGCTCGGCGCATGCGCATTAGCGCCACCTCGAGCCGCCGGCTCTCTCCCACCCTCCCACTACAAGAAGGTTGGGGACAGCTAACTTAGATGAACTCGACATAGTAGGAAGTTTTGAGATGGAGTCCTGTGTCATGTACTCTAACTACTGAGTTGTAGGATCTTCTGGCTGATGTTTTTGTATGGTGGAGGGGACATGGGTGAGTATTGGGGAAGGGCTTGGCTGCCTCAGGGAGAGAGATGATTGGCCAAACCTGTAGTTGACATTCTCAGCTCCTCCATGACTTAATTGGCAAGGCTGCAGTGGTGGGAAGAGAATTTGTTTGGCATAACTTTCACCCTCTGGCAGGGGATGTTCCCTGACCAAAAGGGCTCAGGGAGCTAGCTACCTCTGGTCATGCCTCTAAAATTGCTCACAACCACTGGAGCAGGGGGCCTACACCTCAGATGCTCCAACAGTTAGCCATCACAATCTCCTGCTGGCATCCGAGCAACAAAGTGGCACTGGGGGGCTGCACCATTGTAACTGGCATATCTCAGACATATGCTGACACAAGGGTCAGTTGGCTTCCTATATATATATATAGTGCAAGGGCCAGTTACTATATATATATATATATATATATATATATATATATATATATATATATATATATATATATATATATATATATATAGGGTGACGCCCTCTAGCGTTTTCATGGCAGACTCAATATGGGGTGGTTTGCCAGTGCCTTCCTCAGTCTTTACCGTTTACCCCCCAGCAAGCTGGGTACTCATTTTACCGACCTCGGAAGGATGGAAGGCTGAGTCAACCTTGAGCCGGCTGCTGGGATTGAACTCCCAGCCTCATGGGCAAAGCTTTTAGACGGCTGCCTTACCACTCTGCGCCACAAGAGGCTCTTATAACTACATCATAGAGTAGGGAATTAATGAAGGATAGTAGCAGGTAGTTTTTTGAGGACGCAGATATATGCTTTCAAACATATGCATCCTTGTAACTGGAAAGTATTCACTAAAATTTATTGATATGAGCTTGCAAAGCCTTTCTTTTTAATTAACCTACCTGCCAAGGTCCAGAAATGGATCTTCTACACTTTTTTAACTTTGGATCCCCTGGTTCACAGAGTACCTATGCTCACTTTAGTCATGCACATGAGGAACCATTAAGTATATCTAGGCTATGTGTGGAGAGAACTAGAGCATTTCTGTAATCACAGGAATTAGTATTTCCGAGATCATGGAAATTACTGCCACCTGTATCTCAGCACAATCTGAATCATACTGTTTCCTTTGCATATGTCACAGCATTTGTACATTCACGGCTGGCTGAGCAAATAGGGCTGAAATATTAAAACAAAAATTGAATTAATTAATAGCTGCACACAATTGGTGAAAATGCAGCCAAATTTTGTTATCAAGGGACTATAAGTATTTAATTGCACCTTTTCTTTATCTTACCACAAATAATGGCCATGAATAATGCTTGGTGGCATGAAATAAATGTGTATGCCCTCTTTTGAAGAAACCATTGTAAAGGAATGTATATCAGATCTCCTGCTTACTAGGTTATCCAGGGTAAGAAACAATTAGAGACACAGCAGCCACTTCTTTGGCTGCCACAAGATGCTCACACCATCCTCCACTCAAAGAAAGAAGCATTAAGCCGCTGCAGACTTTGCCTTTCCTAAGCCTTTAAGGCAGCCATGCCAAGTGTTTTCTACTCAACAAAAATATTGATCGATCTCTCTGACTCCTGCATACATAAATGTAACAGGGCAATTGAGTAGTCTCAAAGGCTGCTTGTCCAAAAGGAATTGTTCTGGGAATTAGCCTTGTTGCCCTGAGATGCAAGGCTACTTTAAGAGCTGAAGAAATTGCACAGTAGTCCAGAAAAGGACCTGTCAGATAAGAACTCACCTGGCTTTCTGCATAGTGAGCAGACCAGATATACAAGTAAGTCTGTTCACAGTGTCATTCTTAACTCGCTTTCCCATGATGACATCTGGTTATGAAGCCTCATTGACCACATACAAAAATCTTCAATTGGTTACATTTATTTTAGCACTACAGAGATATTATTATCAGGAGCATTTCCATTGTTTTACCACAAGATCTCTGAGGCTTTTTTGCAGAAAGCAATGATATCTACTTATTTATTATGGGGGTTCCAAAATGTTTGCTTTTTATAGCACAGTTTTCGTTTCTGTCCTTTTAGTGCTCTTTGTCAAGTTTCTTGAAGTATCCTCATTAGTGTGCAGAGGCTCAGAATCCTTTTTGACCTCTCTAGCAATATTGGTATTCTTGCAGACACTGTGAATTCATTTAATATTGGAGAGTGCAACACTCCTTGTACAAAACAGACAAGGCCCTGTGCCATCCTGATCCATGCAGCTATTGAGCATCTTCTTTCCCTCTTTTTAAAAGGGGAGGAAGCATGCTCATTCTTGTCAAGGGACAACTGCTGCTTGCGGTTGTAAGATCAAACTAGCTGCCTGGATGTGGAGTTGAGGATAAGCTTTATATGTTGAAACTTTTTGAGAGAATTCAGTGTAAATGTTTGTGTCCCAGTTCTGTATTTTAAAATGGTTAATTGATATTCTTGTATTGACAAAAGTACATGAAATGTATATTCATGTTGTGTAACATAGCAAAAAAAGTCTGAAACAACTGCCAATTGTTTAAAGTACATTTCTTATGCTGGGTATAAATGACTGAGCGGTATGACCTAAACAATAATGAAAATGTTAGCTTTCGAATGCTGGCTCTTGATAGTAACATTCCACACTATTAGATGTTGATTTAGCTTTTAACAAGAAGTGTTTGAAGTAGTATCATGAATAAGAGAGCTATAGTGGTATGTGCGTCTCTTGTGGCGCAGAGTGGTAAGTGGCTGAAAGGCTGTCTGAAAGCTCTGCCCATGAGGTTGGGAGTTCAATACCAGCAGCCGGCTCAAGGTGGACTCAGCCTTTCATCCTTCCGAGGTTGGTAAAATGAGTACCCAGCTTGCTGGGGGGTAAACGGTAATGACTGGCGAAGGCACTGGCAAACCACTCCGTATTGAGTCTGCCATGAAAACGCTGGAGGGTATCACCCCAAGGGTCAGACATGACTTTGTGCTTGCACAGGGGATACCTTTACCTTTAGTGGTATTCAGGGTATTGCAGAACAATTTCAGGAAAGTCCTTCATTCAGATTATTTAGGGTTGCAAATCTTCATGTGAGGCCTGGAGTCTTCCAAAATTGCCACTCATATCCAGACTGCAGAAATCATTTCCCTTGAAGATAATGGCTGCTTTGGAGGGTGGACTGCATAGCATTATGCCTCACTGGGGTTGCTCCCATCTCTAGATTCCTCCCCCTCTCCTGCTCTATTTACAAATGTCTGGGAATTACACAAGTCAGACCTGGCAATCCTAGGATTGTTTCATCTGTTTTGGCCTTGTTATTGCCCACTCTGTTGTTTGGGCTAATTAATGGAACTTCACAGTTCTCCTGTGTCTTGGAATTGGAGTTGTCACTGCAGGGGATGGAGTTCTGGATCCAGGTTGGGAAATGCCTTGAAATTTGGGGATTAAGCCTGGAGAGGACAAGGACCTCAATGGGGGGCAATGCCATAGAATCCACCCTTCAAAGCATCTTTTTTTTATCCAGGGGCACCGATCTCTGTTGTCTGGAGATGACCTGTAATTCTGGAGGATCCCCTAGTCCTACCTGGAGGCTGGCATCCCTATTTGCTGCCTAGATTCCCTCCCACCTCCTCAGAATTTTATCTTTTCAGTATCAAAGTTGAGTCTTCTCTGTATAGAAAGCCAATGAGTCTGTTGAGCTATTCCAGTCAAGTTCAAGAGCCTTGGGGATTTTTTTTTTACTATCCTTTTCTCAATGAAGAAAGGAAGGAAGATAACGGGGGAGGGAGTTAAGTTTTTATTGCTAGTAGGGAGAGTGGGTGGGTAAGAACATTTTGGAGATATTCTATTTGATCTAAATTTACACATAGTTCTCACCAGAAAATTGCTTTGGGAATAAATGACCCCATTCCCTTCCATCATATTCCACATATCAATAATGTTTCTCTTTTGCTTTCTGTTATGGTAAAAGTGTTTCTGTTTGTCATTTTTTAAAAAATGAATCAGCAATAGTTAACATTAAGGCCCTTTATTTCATTTAAAATACTTACTAGCCATCTTTTCTTCCTTATGGTACTCAAGGTGGCTTATTTTTTTTTATTAAGCAAGAACCCTTTGATTGGGATTTTCTTGTTTATGTCTTTTATGATGCAGAGTAATGGAAATAAAATATTTGTTGAAAAGGTGTGGGGAGGGAAAAGGAGATTTAACAATAACTCTTTCTCCTATGCTCATCTCTCTCCTGAGTTGTGTAGTGACTCAGTGCCAAGATTTTTCTGGCACCATTCTCTTATTTCCATGGTGATCTTCAGCTCTCCTGAATACTCATTGGGGGACTATGATGTTTTAAAAGCAACAAGAATTTTGGTAATTAAAATGGCAGGAAGAATAAATCTTTCTAAATTACACCATTTTAATAAATATGAATGGCAATTGAAGCTAAGTTGCCATTTTGTGTTCTTATTTTCTTGCCAATGAGATCATGCTATAGACATTGTCAAAGTGATTCCCACCCCCAGGAAAATAGATTTTGAGGTTAGTGCTCATGATTTTTTCTTTGGGTGAGTGACCAAATAATGAGTTGAATTTTTGGACTTTAACATCCATGGAAAACTGGAGAACAAAGCTGCCCGAGCCATCACAGATTGTGCCCTTTTGAAGAGTGAGTAAATTGTATGTTTTCTCTCAACATGATTGTAGCTCTTTAATGTCAGAATCCTACTCTGTATGCATGTAAGTGTTCTTTGTGATATTTAACTATTATTCATTTGACCTTTGCAGTGCTTAACAAATTATGAAGATTCTGGCTCAAATTCTTGTACACAAAGCTCAAGAGAGCAGATGGTGTAAGGAAACTCTATTCAATGCAAGCTCTAGATGCAAGTCATCCACACCTTCAAGTGACTGTGCTTCAGCCTCCCCCCCCCCCCACACACACACACACAAAATCTAATTCCATTATTTCAATTAGGAAGTATTAAGGTAAGATAACCAGCAAAGTTTTTAAGAACAGAGATAACGTTAGTCACATGGCTGTTTGGCCTGGCCACATGTGTCTGGGTGTCAGCAAGAAGTGATGGAGGCAATGCAGCCATCCTATTTGAAAGCTGTGCGATGAGATGGAGTGACCAATTCTCCCATTACATATACAGATGTTATGAGAATCTGGATCCTGTTCTCATCACTAGGTAAAGTTATCTGACCAGCAGGAGTCAGTTTAACTGACAGAGATTGTCACGTGAATCGAGTCATATGTAAACTGTCTCTTGCTCATAGAAATAAAAACATATAATTTAATCTTTAATGAGGCGCTAAGGTTGAAGGAAATGTATCAATTCACTTCCATCAGAATGTGTTCCAATATTGTCTTGCATTTTTAAAATATGCATAAGGTAGTACTAATGATAATGTACGCATTATCGAACATTTGGTTTCAAATGTTTAAAAGTAGTTCAGAGGTGCTGAAGGAAAGATACATTCCTCATTCATGCTGGAAGGAAGACCTGTTTACACTTCATTTAATTTTGTTTTGAATGCTACACTTTGATTTGAATTTGAGCTAAATGTGAAGTCTTGGTATGCATATCACAGGAAAATATGAAAGCGTTAGTGATGAGACATTAAAAGTTTGAGTGTGGATATTCCTGGAGCAAACTCAACTGTCCGTTTTTTAAAGCACTTTCGTGAAATGTAGTGTAGGAACAAATTATCCCCAATCCCTAAGAAGGTAGCAGTGTTGCACAAGTGTTGATTTTACTGTGTGAATGATGCACCCATTCACAGCCTGCAAATCTGTAAGTATGCTGTCCAGGTTGTATGGATACACATAGCTAGTTTGCAAAACTGACTGCAGTTCATAATTTGCGAATAATAATGAATTGCATGCAAAGAAATTTTAAATTTCTTCAAACTTGTAATAAAAATTATGGAGGAAAGGATCGGAAAACATTAACTGCAGGGAAACAGTGCATGAGAGAGAATCCAGCAAGCAACATACATGGAAACCTATATTGAACATTTATAGAACCAAACACACACATGCACATGTATAACATATTCCTTAAAAGTGCAGGTTAGTATGGTTCATTATAATGAATCATAATATGAACATTATAGAGCTACAATGAGCCATGCTATTCTGCACTTGTAAGGAATATGTTATGTCCTGAAATTACAACTGATCTCCAGACTACAGAGACCATTTCCTCTAGAAAAAATGACATTTCAGAGGGTGGACTCTGTGGCATCATACCAATACCATGCTGCCTCCCCAAACTGCTCCCCTCAAGCTCCACCTCCAAATCACCAGAAAATTCCCAGCCTTCTGTCTGGAAGTGTTTTTAAAAGTCCATGTTTTATTGCATAAATGGTTTTAAAAAAGGTTTTTTAAAATTATAGTTAAGCATCTACCAGTTATTCCAGAGTAGAATTATACCTGACTTTGCCTTATTCTATGAGCTGAATAGATTTTTTATTATTCCAACAGTGAAATTCTATTTGCTTGCTAGAAACTACTACGGAACAAGAATGGAATTGCACTTGACAGCAGTGCTCCCTTGTTATTGCCAATGTCATCATGCTTCCAGTGGTTCTTTGGTGGGAAGGGGTTTATTGCACATTGTTTCACCCTCTCATCCTCCACTTCTTTGTCTCATCTGTCTAGAAAACCATTTTTCGTGGCTTTATCCGGGAAGGGTCTTCAGCAACCTGTTGTTCTCCTTCCCTTAGCTCAGTGTTGCTCAGATTTTTCACCATTGAGAAACCCCTGAAACATTCTTCAGGCTTCAAGTAACCCGAGAAGTGGCATAATCATGCAGAGTATTGCTGGGATGTGTGACTGTATGCACCCCCACCTGAGGCTGCTCCCCTTCCTTCCCCCTCCAGGCCCATCACTGGCCATTTTGGGAGGGGACTGGTGGGTTAACATGACCATATGTCATGTTTAACAAATGTATATATGTTTAACAAATTTATAAAATATATTAAAAATTAACTCCCACCCATTCAGGAACCGCTTCCAGGGCCGCCAAACTCCAGGGTTTCACAAAACCCTGTTTGAGAAAGCCGGCTTTAGTTCCTCTCCAGGTACCTCAAAGTAGGCAGCTAACACTTCTCCTTGACCATCATCCAAGCCCCATTTAGATTTAAACAGTGTAAAAGGACTGGTCTCCCAGGAGACTCCCTTCATGGACTCTTTTCTACCTAATCCCCACCGTATCAATTGTATTCATGGACTTTGCTAATGTGCAGTCTAGTTGTGTTAACACTTAGCCTGTTGCAGAGCAGAATGACAAATACTTGACTTCACTGTTTTTATAGGAAATAATTGTATTACATCATCCCATGGGAGATTTTTAGTTCTATTACCAAGCAATTCTCAACTTTAATTAAATTGTTCCTTTAAAAAAAGGCTAGTTAAAAGACTGTCTGAATTCAACCACAATACTATATGATTGCAGGCATCATTGAATCAAACTGTGGTAAGTTTGATTGCCTGTGTATGGGTTACTCTGCTTAACTATGGTTATTTGTGGGCATCAAATCAGGTTCACAACTAAAATCAACATGTGATGTATAAATATGGTCATTTCTGTTTAATCATGGCTTGATTTTTGGTATTACCATGCACCCTTCCCCCCTACAAAGATACTTGTTGACAGTGGAAGACATGACATTATCATTTGTCAAGCAAACAATCTGAATGATCATCTGAAAGCCAGATTCTGGTTTCACAAATGAACCTTAGTCCAGAATTAATAATAGAGTGGCTCAGTATTTTAGCTAGAAGCACACCTCCATGTTAAAGCACTATGGCAGTTATTGTCTATGGATTAGCTGGAAGTTAATATTGGATGGTAACTTAACCCAGTGGTCCCCAACCCCCGGTCAGGGGACTGGGACCAGTCCGTGGATCAGTCGGTACCGGGCCGCGGCTCCTCCTCGTCCTCATCCCCAGCTGCTGCCTCGGGGGCTGCCATGCCACTCTGATGCCAGCTCACCTTTGGTGCTCTCCCCTCTGGCGTGGCACTGCATAGCTGCTGCTGACAGCGCCCCCCAGCGGGCAGCAGGAAGTCAGCGGCACCAGTGGGAAAGGAAGTGGAGCAGGGGCTCAGGCAGCGGCAACATCCTTCAGCAAAAGACTACCCCCCCCCCCCGGGGCTCAGTAAAATTGTCAAGCGTTGATCGGTCCCCGGTGACATAAAGGTTGGGGACCACTGTCTTAACCAAAACATGCAGTAATTTACAAAATATGGGTAAATGTAAATACGTGCAGGCATACTCTCTAAATGCCCGTTCCTTGAAATAAAAATGTATGCCAAATGAGTGCATTTCCATTCTGATTGAGAGCAAATGGATTTGTTCTTGAATGGACTCTTTGACCCTTTCCACACTGGGGGGAAAATGGAGCAATTGACCTCTTAATGCGCTGCAGAATTACCAGCATTCCACACAAAAATCTCGGGATTCTGGTGCAGCACTGAATGCCCTTCCTGTTTGCTGTGTGTTTTGGGAATGCTGCTAAAATTGCTCCCCCAACCCGGGAGGGAATTTGTGGTATGTGAAAGCTCAAAAGAGTTGTGTTGGCTTCCTCCGCTGTTTCCTCCCTCAAATTATGACATTTGTTATCTGACCAGTACAGTGTCTCCAGCCACCAGTCACCCCTCCTCTCCCCTCCACGCTGTGTTTCTTTTTAATGTTGAACTTGATTGTGTTACAACACTAATTGGCTCCTGCGTTCCACCTGCTTTGATGCTGGGGCAAATCCCCTCTCACAGCCACCTCCTCCTTCACTTTCTGGTTGCACTCAGTTCCCAAGCAGAGCAGTTGTTTTGTTTTAACCAAAATGCATTGCAGCTCCCCCGCCCCACTCTCTGTCCAAGCAGAGTGGCTCCTTTGGGTTCCTTCAGTCAAAAATAATCTAAGGGGAAAGGAGAAATTGTAACAATTTAATTGTTTTTTAAAGCCCCGGCAACCAGCTTTTACAAGGCGAAGGACCTCCCCCAGCAGGAATGCTCCTGTTCAGGTCTGCAACTCCTTCCCAGTCCCATGCAGAGCTGGCAGGCAGCTCCTATTGGGGGGGGGTGTGGGGAGAAATCAATTAGAAGAGATCCTGTTTGGATTGGCAAGGGATTGGGAAATTCTGGAGAGGGCTCTTGGGGAGGGGGAGCAGCCTTTCATTACAAAGTGCAATTGTTGTAATACAATAATCAAGGCATTTAAAAACACACTCACTATATGGGGGGAGAAGCAATTAAGGTCACTGAATGCTTTATTGAAGGGGTGTATTTAAAAGAAAGGTGTACCATTTTATTCCAAGCTGTCTGTTAATTGGTGTTGTTCCTGAGAAGGCTTGGGGATGTGTGCGTCTGAGCTGTACGCAAATGAAAGAGGGGAGCATTTGGGCACTTTTCCCATGGGGTGGGGAGGGAGGAAGGTGGGGGGAGGATTTTTAAATGTGTGGTTGAGTTTTTTGCACCGGCTCATACGTCCCACTTGTTACGTGTGAAAAGTGGGGGGAGTTGCTTTTTTATTACATTGATATGCAATTGTGTCTTTGGGCACATTCGGCTTAAAACAAATAGAGGAGAGGCAAGACTGAAGGCTTCTGATAAAGCCACAGAAAGTAGGACCACACCTCCAAAGTAAATGTGAAAGGCATGACACAAAATCAATCCTCACTATTGCTGTTGGGAGACAACACATGCAGAAAGCAAGACGCAAATTCACCATCAACTTATAGAGACCAATGCAAAGGAAACCTGGAGAAAAAACAGAACTGTGGAAACAGTCTTTGAGAAACGCTTGGGCAAATCAGTTTGTTATAACTTCTGGACAGAGCTCGGTGTATTGTAACGTCAGAGATATTTATATTTGAAAGGTGGGTGGGAAACGTGGAATCTAGTGCCGAGGGTTATGCAGGACAACAGAAATCTCCAGAGGTTGTACTTTATGATTCTTCTGGACTGTCTGTTTTCAAGGGACCATACTGTCTCATTGCATGGTCCATTGAAGGACAGGCTTCACCTTTTCAAGGAGACCTGACTGCTTTCTTCTACCCTATCCCAAAATATGTGGCAACTTTATGAGATGCTGGCACATAGACTGCTATATAAGAGTGTTCTTTTAAGTTATGATAACATTTCTGTGGAAGTGCGTAGCTTTCATTGTTTGTTTGTTTTAGACTAAAGTAAATCTTTTTTACTTTGGGGGGATGAGATCTAGATATATTTACTGTTCTGTGCAGAAGAGAGTAGTGTTATTTATTTGGTTACGAACTGAGCATTTAAAAACATATTTTTAGCTTATCTCTGCTTCTTTTCTATATCATCCTGGCTCTACTTGAGATGAGAACCGCAAATAACCTAAATTAGTCTGAAGCATTTATATCTTGTTAGGTTTCCTGCTTTAGAAAATATGCAGGAAAAATGATTATACGTGGTATTCATCTAGAGGCTGATGAGTTTCTTATAATTATGAAGGTAGACATAATGAGATGAAAACATCTCTTTCTTTAGGCTCCCCAAGGAATTCCTCCCTTCCACGCTGCCATGTTGGGTTAACTGTTTTCTGCCCAGGAGGCTTGCCTGCTTCAGTAAAACACATCTCCTTTAGCTTTTGGCCTTGTTGTTTGACTCCCACATGGTAGCATGGAAAAGATTAACAGGAGTGCTATTAGTCTAAGTGGGAGTAGATAACTGCCTGACTCCTACAGGTACACTGGTGGGCAATTAAACCCACTTTTCATATCTAATTTATTAAGACAAATCTGCGTGGCAGGCAGTTGTCAGCTCAGTGCTATTTTACACATTATTTAACACGTTGACTGCTGCTGTTTTGCCCCTTTTAATATCCTTTGGATATCTACCTACCTTTGAAAAACATAGCAGGGTGATTTGGTGTGGGAAGAAAGCTGAAAATAGAATGTCTTGATTTGAGGTTCCATAGTGTTACACAGAATATTTATTATTTATTTTATTAGATTTTTTATACCACCCTTCCATATGGCTCAGGAATAAATTTTACAGACATACTTTAATAAGAAAGAAAGTTTATGTTTGCGCAAACAGGAGCAAAGCTTAGCCTTTTTTGGTGAAAGGCAACACCTTACTCAAAACTGCTCGTTCAAAGCAGTCTTTTATACAGTTCATCCAGGAATATTCCATCAGCTGTCCCTCCCAGGGCATTCCTGGGCTGGGCTCACACTCTCTTTACTATAGGCTGCAAGTCCATTAAAGTGATGATTCAACTCTGCTAAGAAGCCTAACCCAAGTGTCAACATTTGTATCTCTCACCTTTACTAAAAAAAAAAAACCCTGGTTTTTATAACGGGGGTCTTATTGACAAGAGGGGTGCCAAGATTCTTAGATTCTATCTAAACAGCTGTTTCTTTAGCCCATTTTATTATCAGGGTAAATACTTATGCTACTAATCAACAAATTCAGCTCTGACCCTTCAATAGGGTGCAGTTTTCTGTACTAGGTTTAGTTTTTGTTTGCTTCTTTTTTGTAGTAGTGGCTGATACTGAAGTCTGAAAACATTGCTGTAAATGAAATTCATTCATTCATTCAGTGAGGCCTAAGTCTATTAAGCAATTCCCAAAGTTCCTTCTAACATTTAGTGAACATTATAAAGAAGTTTGCCAGGGAAGCTCTGATGTACATAGTAGTTCAATTTATCATTTTCTGTGCAGTGAACAGCTTTAGCAAGGAATCTATAAGAGTAGATATGAATCTTGAATATTTGATCAGCAGAGTTGAAACAGTGTCCTTGATCTCAGTGTGTGGGTAGATTATAAAGCAGGCAGTGATTTGGGTTAGGATGATAAGTTTGTTAAAACCACACTCTCACTTTGGTTGATCTCAATTAACACGATATAGTATATTAGGGGCAAAGCCTGTTGTATCCAAGAATGCAACGGGCGCTAGAGCTTGGCAGTGGGAAGAGGAAGGGGAGGAGTTGTCCAGTCTGTAAGGGCATGGGGTTGAATGTGTGTGTTGTGTGGGAGGTTGGGGTGGCATGGTGGCAAATGAGGGTATGGGTGTGGAGATATGGGTGTCAAGAACCTGTGGTGTGGAATGTTTGTTGAGTGTGGGAGAGGATTGACCTTTGGGAATTTTAGCATAGTGGTTACAGATGAGCTTTCCAGAGCCATGTCCTCAGATATGTGAAGGGAAAATCAGACTGGAGACTCTTCTTAGGGGAAGATTACATGGCAACCAATTCCTCCCAGTTCTGCGTCATTTCCCTTCTTGTGTGAATTAGGCCACATTTGCCGAAATGCCCCTCTGCCCTAATACACATGGGGTAGTCACAGTACACAGGTGTCCACCCTGTTCCTTCTGCCTCCCATGTTTTCACTGTTGGTAAAATGTTATGTGCCCACATGCTTCTTTCATGGTTGCTCCTTAGAAGAACGGATTTTTTTACCCTATTGCTTACTACCCAAATGAGTCTCAAAGCGGTTTACAAACACCTTTTCCATTCGTCTCTCCACAATAGTCAACCTGTGAGGTTGTGAGAGATCTGAGAGAACTGGGAATGGGCCACAGTGACCCAGCAGGCCTCAGGTGTCTCAAAGCATTTTCCAATCGTCTTCCCTTTCTCTCCCCATAGCAGACTCCCCATGAGGGAGGTGGGGTAGCGAGCGTCACAGGGAAGCTGGCAACCCTAAGAGGAAGACTCTCTGTGCACAGCAGTCTTCACCTTAGTAAGGTTTTTTATACTGTTTTTTTAATTTGCCAGGCCAAGGTCATTTCAGTGACTCTGTGTCTCCAGACATTTACTTGTTCTCTATTTACAGTTTCAGGCTGTAAATATTTATTTAGATCTTCCTGCACTTTCCAAACTCACAGGACTGATGCTGGTCTGCCAGTCTGCACCTCAGAATACAAACAGTTGCTGGTAAGGGCTGGCCATAACCCATAGCCCAGGAGGGACACACCTGCACCACTCCCTACCAAGTGCAGGCAAAAATGGCTCCTTTGAAGGCTGGACTCTGAGGCATTGTATGATTTTGAAGTCCCACCTCCAAACCACCAGGAATATTTCCAACCCAGGGGTAGCCAACCTACAGGTGTGGCCTGGAGAGCTCCTGGAATTACAGCTTACCTGCAGAGTATAAAGATCAGCTCCCCAGGCAGAAAGGGCTACTTTGGACAGGGTTGTGGTAGAGAAGAAACATTTAAGGCTTCCCACACAGGTTGTTGTTGAATTGAAAGACTTTGAATTGAGGCCTACTGCACAGGGTTGTTGTGCAGATGAAACAGGAGACAGATGAAACAGGAGACAAAAGAGCCAGTTTCCTCTGCAGAATAACGCTGTGCAGTGGCCTCAAATCTGCAGAGAGTTGCAAAGAAGAAAGACACATGGCTTGGCTGTATCTAACCTCCGGGCAGAGCAGTATTTTAAGTGAGAAGGGGCTTTTCTGTGGCCTCCTGTCAGGCAACTGTTTGGCAGAAGGGGAAAGTCCCCCACCCCTCCAAAGGAAGGCCCCCAGGCTCCCCTGCGTTGCTCTTGGAACGGCCTCCTTCCCTCAGTCAGGGCCTGTCAGGTTCCTTCGCAGCAGGCCTGAAGGGGGGAAGGGGGAGCACTCTCCAGCCTCCTGCCAGTTCTGTCAGGGTTCTGAGGCAATTTACAGTTGGACGTGACAGTTAGGAATGCCTTGGGGTAAAAAGGGCTGGCGCAGCCTCTGTTCTCATCCCCCTTGGCAGCCCTACTGACCCTACTGACCTCCTTTCCCTGCGGTGGTCAGGAGCAGACTGGCAGCCAGACTGGGCTGGGTGAATGGAATTTTGGTCTGTCCTGGTGAGGGGCCAATAGGAAGGCGCTTTGCGCACCTCCCCATTGGCTGCTTGGCCCTGGATGGACACTTGGAGGGCCTAATCAGGAGCCGCTTCGCAGCTCCTGATTGGGCCCTCTGAGTTTTTATCCTGGACAGGGCCCGCCCTAACTCCTCCCCTGGTGGCCTTACCCTTTTATTTAATACCGTAGGAGCGGTTAAAGATAGTCTGCTTATAAAAACAGTCCACAGCAATGTGTCCATATTTCACTGCAATGAATGGTAACAAGATGTTTGTAGTATGTATTTCCCTTGATTCTTTAGCTTCTCTGCCGCTTGTATCCACATTGAATCACTGACTGTAGGCCTGCTACTTTTGTGGCCAGCTCTGACACAGTAATTTTCTTCCCTGACTGTATACATACATTTTATGCCCTTTCTTTGACTTTATATTTTCAACTGATGATACCTGATAGTTTTCTCTTCTTTTCTTATTGGTTGGAACTTGTAACCTGCACTTGGTATGTTTTTCAGTAAAACAGTAAAACATATATGACTTAAATAAATTATCCAAATGCAAAATCTGTTTTAATGTCCATCCTTAAATCACATGGACAACAATTGATAGCTAGCTGCTTCTGTTCAAGAGTTTCTCCCCTGCTCAGTCCATTTTGGTTTTGCAGTAAATACAACATTGATCATTGTGTATCCCTCCCTGTTGGTTTCCTTTTCATAAAGCAGGAAATTTACAGTGAAATAAGCCCTAATTGCATTTTTGCTGATAAGTTGCTGGATACGCTATGTAAATTATGACATATTTGTGATTGTGATGAAGCTCACTCCCTTTGTACATACATGCCTGTGTACAGATATATATGTGTATACTGTACATGAACTTTATATTTGTCTAAACGTTTATTAGGACAGGCATTTTGCTTATCTGTGGAATGTTTAAATATTTTGTAAAACACAAGCATATACATTTAAGCTTCATATTGTATAATAAGCATCCTATGCAGAAGATAAAGATATCTGTCAGTACATTCCTATGCATATTTATTTAGAAGTTAGTCTCTTTTTCAGTGGGATTTGCTTAAGGGTGCAACCAGCATCTGGCTTTTGGAAAGTTGTTCTTCAGTTTTAGACCTTAGTGCTATTACAACAGCATTACCATGAAGATTTTCTAGAAATTGTTTACAGAAAAGGAACATATAAACTTCCATAGTAGGTTGGATCAGTGATCCACATTCTCTAATAGGAAGCAGTCAGGTAATTCATGAAACGTAATAGTTCTGTATATTGCATATTTCTTGCTATTCCTTATGATAAGTGTGGATGTGCCTTACCTGCAGGTGCATGTTTGCCATTGCGGAGGACAGGTGTGGGAAGAGGTTGCATGGGACTAGACTGCAGCAAGAGGGTTCCTCCAATTTCAGGTTGCCTTCCCTGAGAAGAAAAGTTGGTTCTTATATGCCACTTTTCTCTACCAGAAGGAGTCTCAAAGCGCGACCAACTCCTGTACAAAAGACACCCTGTGAGGCAGGTGAGGCTGAGAGAGCCCTGATATTAATGCTCGGTCAGAACAGCTTTATCAGTGCTGTGGTGAGCCCAAAGCTACCCAGGTGGCTGCATGTGTGGAATCAAACCTGGCTTGCCAGATTAAAAGTCTGTTCTCTTAACCACTACACCAAGCCATGCTCTATGAGAGACCAAGTGTTTGACAGTTTCGGAGGTGCCGCTGGAATCAGGGGCTTCTTTGCTGTCTGCTGATCACAAGATGGCAGTGGTCCTCCCCATGCTACACCAATGCTGCTGCTGAGAGGTTGAAATAAAGCTACAGCCAATTTTATGCCAATGGAAAGTCAATCCTGTGTGTGTGTGTCCTCTTTCTGTGCCAATTTGCTCTCCTACTAGGCAAGCACCATAAGCTTAACAGTGGATTTATTATGATTTCATTTGGATAACTAGGATATTTTTCCAACAAAATGTATTGTGTTAAATTATGTTGTGTGAGTTTTAGGTGTGCGTGTTGTACATTTATAGCATCTAAGATCTAAGAATCTCTAGCATCTATAGATCTAAGAATCTCTCCACTGCAAGAGATTAACAATCTATATAAAGCACTGCACACCTTTTAAGTATTGCCCATTTTTTTCAGAATTCATTTGTATTGCCTTGTATTTGGCTAAAAACCAAATATTTGAAATGTAGGTTCCAAGGAAAACTGCTTAGATTATTCAATATTCGCTGAAAGTTAAGAGGAACAATTGTGGTATTTTAACCTGGCCATCCCATGATATGAAATTAATAGCCCTTAAACATGCACGTGGGCTTTTATGATACATATCTCATATTTTTTGTGGAATTCCACAAAATAGTTGTTTCCCACTGGCTATTGGATCTTTTCATTTAAACTGATTTTGAGGTCTGTATCCAAAGAACTGCATAACTAGTTCTGCTCTACCTGTGTGATGTTCAGTCTACATTGCAAATGTCTTGTGCAATTAAAGGAAATTTTAAAAATGCTGTGAAAATTTTTATATATCTTCATTTGATTTATATCCCACCATTCTCACAAAGTGGCTCGAAGCGGGTCACGATCATCTGAAAATCCCATAAAACATCAGAACACAACCCCAATAAAACCCAGTTTTCCCCCTTCTCCACTGTCGACCAACTCCCTTGCTCACAGACTTATTAACCCACCTCAGGAGGGCTGCTAGCAGCCTGATGTTCCAGATAGATCAGGATAACTCAGGGAAGGGCCCAGATCTTATTCGCCTGGCTTCAACCAAAGAACTGATGGGGGAGCTCTGTTTTAGAGGCCCTGTGGAACCGTATCATAGGGAACTGCCTTGAAAAGGGAAAAAAATAAATGAATGGTCATGTTCATGCAAAGTAGCTCTTTGGATTCTTGAAATTTTCCCTTGGATTCTTCTTCTTCTTGAATTAATAGTATATACAGCCAGAGGAGCACTGACATTATTGTGCAAGAACAGCTAACTCAAGACAGCAGCTGTTTTTTGAATTGGGAATATGTCCTTATTCCAGCAGGTGGTTAACTGGAGTAGACTCAAATTAGCTTCTCATACAGCATACTACTTTGTCCCTCTGCATATGCATAGGAAAACATCTGTTGTATTTATTTATTACTATATACCGTATTGGCCGGCGTAGAAGATGTGGATGCTGCACTTTGTGAGCAGCTTGAGAAAATATCCAAGCATCAGGACCTTGTCATCATGGGTGACTTCAATTTCCCAGATGTGTGCTGGGAAACAAACTCTGCGAAGCATCCTCAGTCATGCAAGTTTCTGACAATTTCATTCATCAAAAGGTAGATGAACCCACAAGAGGTTCAGCCATACTGGACTTAATACTGACCAACAGGCAAGAGTTGGTGGATGAGGTGAAGGAGGTGGGGACCCTAGGGGGAAGTGACCATGTCCTCATAAAATTCCTTTTGAGATGGGGAAGCAAGGAAGCTTGTAGCCAGACGCGGATGTTGGATTTTCATAGGGCAAACTTTAATAAACTCAGAGATATGATGAGTGTCATACCATGGATGAGAATGCTGGAAGGGAAGGGAGCATGTGAAGGGTGGGTGCTACTCAAACAAGAGCTATTGCATGCTCAATCAATGACTATCCCAGAAATATGAAAACACTGCAGGAGTTCTAAGAAGCCTATTTGGATGAACAGAGAACTTCAAGAGGAACTAAGAAAGAAAAGGGAGATGTTCAGGAAATGGAGGGAAGGACAGAGCTCTAAAGAAGAGTACCTACAGGTTACTAGGCACTGTAGATCAATCATCAGAAAGGCCAAAGCTGAGAGTGAGCTAAGATTGGCCAGGGAAGCCCACTGTAACAAGAAAGATTTTTCAGTTATGTGAGGAGCAAACATAAAGTAAAGGAGGCAATAGGCCCACTGTTGGGTGCAGATGGACAAACTCTAACGGAGGATGCAGAGAAAGCAGAAAGGCTCAGCACCTATTTTACATCTGTTTTTTCCCACAGGTCAAAGGGTTTAGGCACATCTAGAGATGGCAGTACCCAAGAGATAGTGTCTGGGTGGCAGGTTGACATGGACAGAGAGGTTGTTGAGAGGCATTTAGCTGCACTGGATGAGTTCAAATCCCCTGGGCCAGATGAAATGCACCCGAGAGTGCTCAAAGAACTTTCCAGAGAACTTGCAGAACCCTTGTCCATCATCTTCGGGACCTCTTTAAGGACTGGAGATGTCCTGGAGGACTGGAAGAGAGCAAACATTGTTCCGATCTTCAAGAAAGGGAGGAAGGATGACCCTGAAAACCATAGACCAGTGAGTCTGACCTCTGTTGTGGGTAAGATAATGGAGCAGGTATTAAAGGGAGTGATCTGCAAACATCTGGAGGACAATTTGGTGATCCAAGGAAGTTAGCATGGATTTGTCTCCAACAGGTCCTGTCAGACCAACCTGGTTTCCTTTTTTGACCAAGTTTCAGGTTTGCTGAATCGTGGAAATTCGGTTGATGTCATTTACTTGGATTTTAATAAAGCTTTTGATAAGGTTCCCCATGATGTTCTGATGGATAAATTGAAGGACTGCAATCTGGATTTTCAGATAGTTTGGTGGATAGGAAATTGGTTAGAGAACCGCACTCAAAGAGTTGTTGTCAATGGTGTTTCATCAGACTGGAGGGAGGTGAGTAGCGGGGTACCTCAGGGCTCGGGGCTCGGTCTGGTACTTTTTAACATATTTATTAATGATCTAGATGAGGGAGTGGAAGGACTACTCATAAAGTTTGCAGACAACACCAAATTGGGAGGACTGGCAAATACTCCGGAAGATAGAGACAGAGTTCAACGAGATCTGAACACAATGGAAAAATGAGCAAATGAGAACAAGATGCAATTTAATAAAGATAAGTGTAAAGTTCTGCATCTGGGTCAGAAAAATGAAAAGCATGTCTACTGGATGGGGGATACGCTTCTAGGTAACAGTGTGTGTGAACGAGACCTTGGGGTACTTGTGGATTGTAAACATGAGCAGGCAGTGTGATGCAGCGGTAAAAAGGCAAATGCCATTTTGGGCTGTATCAACAGGGGCATCACATCAAAATCACAAGATGTCATAGTCCCATTGTATACGGCACTGGTCAGACCACACCTGGAGTACTGTGTGCAGTTTTGGAGGCCTCACTTCAAGAAGGACGTAGATAAAATTGAAAGGGTACAGAGGAGAGCGACGAGGATGATCGGGGGCCAAGGGACCAAGCCCTATGAAGATAGGTTGAGGGACTTGGGAATGTTCAGCCTGGAGAAAAGGAGGTTGAGAGGGGATATGATAGCCATCTTTAAGTATTTGAAACGTCATTTGGAGGAGGGCAGGATGCTGTTCCCATTGGCTGCAGAGGAAAGGACACGCAGTAATGGGTTTAAACTACAACGAAATAGGCTAGATATCAGGGGAAAAAATTTCACAGTCAGAGTAGTTCAGCAGTGGAATAGGCTGCTTATGGAGGTGGTGAGCTCCCCCTCACTGGCAGTCTTTAAGCAAAGGTTGGATACACACTTTTCTTGGATGCTTTAGGATGCTTTGGGCTGATCCTGCGTTGAGCAGGGGGTTGGACTAGATGGCCTGTATGGCCCCTTCCAACTCTATGATTCTAATCTGAGCATACTTTCTTGCTTTCTTTTTTTTTATGGCTCTCTCTCTCTCTTTCTCTCTCCCCCCCCCTCTGATGCTCTTTTACGTTTTATTTGGTGTGTGGAAGGTGTGCAGAACAGGGGATAGTCTTATACATCAAGTATATAACAAACTATATTTTGAGTGGAAATGTTGGGGGGTCGTCTTATACGCCCAGTCGTCTTATACGCCGGCAAATACAGTATTTATAATTTTATTTATATACAGCCCCTCTCAGACTCGCCGTTTCAGAGCAATAAATGGCGGATTCAGTATTCAACATACTTTATTAAATAGACAACAAAACTATGAAAACAAGATACTTTCTGGGTTCTGCAGGGCCTGTAAGATGGAGCTCTTCCACCAGGCTTTTTGTTGAGGCCGGGCTGAATACCAGGTGATAAGAGTGGGTCCTTCCCCATCCTTGTACTTTCTGGATTCCCTGGAAGGGGCTTACAATCAAATCCTGTTTACATCTAATTGCCACCGATGGGAACACACAATTGGAGAGAGACTAGGGGCCTTATATGGGATTATGGTTTTGCCATCTGTGTTTTTTCTATCTGTTTGTACTGTATTTTATGGGTTTTATATTTTACATATTGTGAGCCTTCATGAGCTGGCTTGTCTAGAAGTGGCAGGATACATGTCTAATAAATAAATAAAATTTTACATTTGTAAGAAAAATGCCAGTTGACAGCACCAATGATGAAGAATTTCTGGTCTGTTACAACAGTGGTCCCCAACCTTTTTATCACCAGGGACCGGTCAGTGACAATTTCACTGAGGCCCGGGAGGGGGGGTAGTCTTTTGCCAAGGGACATTGCCACAACCTTATCCCCTTCTCCACTTGCTTTCCCGCCGGTGCCCCTAACTTCCCACTGCCTGCTGGGGGCATTGCCAGCAGCCGCTGCATAGTGCCATGCCAAGGGGGAGCCCCAGCCATGGTGGCCGCTGGAGAGCACCAAAGGTGAGCCGGCTGCAGAGTGGCAGGGTAGTTCCTGAGGCAGCAGACAGGGAGGAGGACAAGGAGGAGCCCCGCCCCAATACGACTGATCCCCAGACCGGTACCAATCTCTGGCCCGGGTGTTGGGGACCACTGTGTTACAAGGTTAGGAAGTAGTGGAGATGGGGGGAGGGGGAAGGAAGAGAGACCTGATCAGCTGTTTTAGAGTGTTTCCTAATTGGCCTCAACCATAAGCCTCGTGGAACAGCTCTGTCTTGCAAACCCTGTGTAATTTGAAAAACTTTGTCAGGGCCCTAATCTCTCCAGGGAGCTCATTCCACCAGACAGTCCTGGCTCTTGTTGATGAAGATAAAGATGAAGATAGATAAAAGGCTCCTATATCTTATAAGGAAACTCTATTCTTCTACCTGTTGCCAAGTCAAATTCACCCCCCTTGGGAGTCTTACTCCTAAAATACCAATCAACAAAGGGGTAAAACAAGGATGCATTTTGGCTCCCTCCTATTTAACCTTTTTATAAATGACCTTGCTCTGTCCCTATCCCCCAATTCTGGCCATAGCCCCAAAATTGGTTCTCTTCACATCCCACTGCTTTTATACGCAGGTGATGCGGTAGTGCTGTCCCATTCACAAATTGGCTTAAAACGCTTACTGGTTCAATTCCTGGACTTCTGTGAAGTAAACAAACTTGCTCTGAAATTTGAGAAGTCAAAAACTGTGGTTTTTGGAAAGCCTTGGAAGCCTCTTAAATGGAATATAAGAGGTAACAACATTTAACAAGTTAAAAGCTTCAAATACTTGGGAATATTTTTTCACCATAATGCAAATTGGGCTACACAGAGGAAATATGCAGTCACATCTGCAAAAACTAGTGCCCTGGCAATTACACGTTTCTTCTACACCAGTGGTAACCAGTACGTGCCAGCAGCCCTCAAAGTATTCAATGGGAAACTAAGTGCCCAACTGTTCTATGGCATCCCTATTTGGATCAACGCTTTTAACCAAGCAGTCGAAAGTCTCCAATCTGTCTTCCTTCGTAAAATCCTTGGGACCCCGAACTGTGTCTCTTATGCAGTCCTATGTCTAGAAACCAGCCAAAGACTATTGGAAACCAGAGCATGGTTGTTAACAATCAAGTTCTGGCTTCGCATTCATTTTAGATCTGACCCCAATAGTCTAATTTCCCTCATGCTATCTGAACATGAGTCATCTACTTGGTTAAGACACACTGAGGGAAAAATTAAACCTATAGGGATATTTCTAGACTCCTTGTATCTGATATCTGAAAATTCAGTTAAACGCAGACTGTTAGACATAGAACTGCAGGAACTTAGCAGTAAAGCTAGAAATGTTTGCTCGCCATTGAGCTTGGGGATCTCAACAAGCTCTCAGCCCCTAGCTGCGTACTTCTACCATCTAATCATCCCACAACAGCGTAGAGCATTCATGTTAGCTAGAACTAATGCTCTACCTTCTGCTGTTCTATATGGGAGATTTCAACAGATCCTGTATTCAGGTAGGTTGGGCCCATGTGGACAATGCTGTATAGAATCAATTACACACGTTTTCTTCCATTGTCCATTTTATTCTTCGATCTGAGCTCAATTTCTTAACTCACTGCTGTGTAAAAGAGAACTGCATTCGGATGAACGAAAAACTCAGTTTCTTTTGACATCCCAGAACCCTGATATAATTGAGCCAGTTGCAAAGTTTTTATATCTTGCCATGAGAAATTGTGAATGTATTATGTCTAAAGCATGATCTTTGCCTTTGTTCTCACTAGCAGTGGATCCTTTTGCACTTTCCCTTCTTATATTGTACTTTTATATGCTATTAAACGCTTGTTGTTGTTATTGAGGCCAAACATACTTATTTAGAGCCAGGGATTCTCAGCCTATTGACATTGCATTGTGACCTAATGTTTGCAAAATCACATACAAAAACTGAATGTATGTTGTTTGTAGAGTTTGTTTCCGCCAGAGTTAGCTCACCCACATCTAATGAACAGCATTTGCATCTGTGCCACTGATGCTGGATGGCTGGGTAGCTATTGTTGACTCATTCTCAAAATTTGCTGGTTTGTTTGGATTACTTATCTGCTTAACACAACCAGGGCCAACTCTACTTAGCTTCCAAGATTGGCAAAATCAGCCTATACCATGCTGTCTTTCCTCCCCAGCTATTGCTATGGTACTGTGTAAGTAATTATTGTCACAGTATGAATATTGATTATATTTCTCTTTTGGGTGAATAAATGAACAAGTAGTAATATATCTGACTAGCTTGTCATGTGGCGTTTCTTGTTAACATAGGTCGCTATTCATGTATAGTCTTCACCCCTTTTAGTGGATCCAGATTAATTTTAAATATCATAGAAATAAATGTGTTTGATGGTCACTTTGGGGTTTTTATCTTCACCTGAGAATCTTTTCAATTGCTATTTATTGTGAGATTACAGATGTGAATTTCTCTGTCAGGTTTGGATCTCTGCCCACCCATTAAATGTTAGCTCTTAAATGTTAGTTATCAGAGTACAAATGACTAATTATGCAGTGATTGTAAAAGTGGGCTAATATTCCAATCCAGATCAGAAAGTCCTCCTCATGCAGAAGTAGGCTTCTTGTAATATATTGCTTGTTGGATGAAGAGCTGTGGATCTAAACTGAGGTTCCACTCAGATGTTTTCTGCCCACATTGTGTGACTTTTAATTGGGTTCCCATTTGGATATGAGTCGCTATTTCTATTCTGGGGTAGATAGCCGTACTTGACTACATATTATTAAAGCTGGATTAGCATATAATAGGATAAGGCTGCAAGTTTATTGGAACTATATTCCATTTGTTGTTGGCAGTACCTCTTGGAGCTTTCCAGGCACTTACATAAGCTGAACATTTAGCAGAACTTACTAACTGTTAGCAATTTAGACCACTTCAGCACAAGGAATCTGTTCCTGGACAGCCTTTGAACATTGATGGGTTTTAGAGCCCCTTCCACATATGCTGCCTGCATCCCAAGGTTGTCCAGTAGCTGGGTCGAGTTTTGGCCATTTTTAACTCATGATGTCAGGAATCGCCAAAACTGGATTTACATCCCCATGTGTCCCATCGATGAGCAACCAGTTAGCAACCAGGGATAAGCTCGTATAGAGGGGGAAATGTACAATAGTCTTGACAGCTTTATCCCACCCTCGCCCTCCCCTCTTTATTTACTGCTCTGAGCAATTTTTTTAAATGGTGTGGTCTACATTGCAACCGCAAACCTACATTGTCAAAGATAAAATAAAATCTAATTTTAAGTTTCCATGGTATTTTTGGGATCAGGCAGGCAAAACACAGCCTCTTTTCTGTCTCCTGAAGGTGGGAATGAGCTGGTAAAGAGGGAGAATGGGTGATCGGGCAGCTTTCTCCCCATCATACAGTGGTCTGTATTTTTGTTTTTAAGCCAACCATTAACATAAAATGTCTTTTTGGACTCCGGGGACCATGTTAAGGGTCTCAGAAATCCACTCAGACAGAAATAAAGTCCCAAAGAATAGGAATCCCAAAAAGGTGGGGGATGTTGTATTGTCCTGGAATTTTTCCATAGCAATGCAGCAGTGTTGATTTTTATTAGAAATACATCTGTGTTGTGGCATTACTACATAGCAACATGGAAGTGCCTTTAAAAAAAATGTGGGCTGGGCAGGGGGAGAACATTTCAATCCACAAGAAAACTGCTGTTCTGTGACTGGTCGCTTGCCGTAATTGACAAGCCAAGGAGCAGAGGGAATTTGTTTTGCTTTCCCTTGTAGCTTCATCAGGAGGCAAAAGCTGCAACAGGCAGAGGGAAAATGCGAGAGGGGTGTCCCCTCGAGGAGGGCTGCAACTGTGAGATTTACCTTCCTGTGTTTTCAAGCAGGAAGCCACTCACGTTTTACCCCTCTGTGAGGAAATGGTATTAGAATTGTGATGGAGTTGAATTCATTTGTAAAGCATTTGTTCTCAAATTTTAATCAACAACTTCTTTCTCCAGTAGAAATGGCAACATTTCTTTCCTTGTATCGGAACATCGCCAAAGGTGTATTTGTTCCAATGGCCTTTCATAAAAAATACCATCTCACAGATGTTTCTAACAATGAAGTTTCTCAGAGGAGAGTTGAAATAGCTCTTTAATAGGAAATAAACAAGTTTTGAAAGTAGGCCATGCACATCACCAATAAACATGAAAATTTCATTGGTGGGACCTTCTATCCCCTGCCAAAGTGACCTTGCTTGGTGGAAAGATGACAAAGTGTTTTCCTGGCTGTGCCTGACAGCAATGCGATCGCAGCACATTTGACAAATCGCTCGCATTAAATCGGGGGGCACTTTCGGCAGCATTGGCGTCCCTATCCATCAGTCCTGATTACTACACAAACGTCAACCATGGCACAGAGCACATTTGTCAGAGGGAGTAAAAAGCAGTTGTTAGTAAAAACACTACCTGTCATACTAATGGACTAAGGCTTGTTGCTTTGTGACTTGCAAGAGCCAGCAAATTTACAAAATAAAAATAAAAAATCAAGACATACCTTTTATAGTTTGGCTAGTATTTCCTGAAACTGTTTGGTCTTGTTCGCCATTCCCCAAAGGAACAGTTTCCCTTAAAATGGTCCCTCACACCTTGTGATTGGAGATTTTCAATCTTCCGAGTCTCATTGTCTATCTAAAACATTGTCTATAGATGTCTATTTCAGGAAAAGGAATCTTAGTTGTCATTGTTTTTCCAGTCTCTTAATGCCCATTTTTACCTCTTTGTATGTACAGAGAAGAAAGAAGGAAGTATAAAACCTGTTCAGAGTAATTTATTCAGTGTGCAGTCTTAGACAGAGGCATATCCTTCTAATTCCATTGAAATGACTGCACTGTTAAAATCCTAAAACAGATTGATGTCCCCCAGATTACTTTCCATTTGATCTTCAAATAGTCTTGCCAGTGTGTTGTAAGCAGCCCTGGGACAATTTCAGAGAGGGGGAGTCTAAAAACCAAATAAATAAATAAATATATTCTGGGTTTGGAAATACCTGAAGATTTGGGAGATGGGGCTTGGAGACGGCAGGGGTTGAGAAGGGGGAGGACCTCAACAAAGTATAATGCCATAGAGTCCGACCTTCAAAACAGCCATTTTCTTTAGGAGAACTGATCTTGGTGGTCTGGAGATCATCAGTTGTAATAGCTGGGTATATGCAAGGGTTACTTGGAGGTTGGTAACTCTGTCTTCGGATGTGGTTTTCATTATGTGAGCATCAGAAAAATAGTACATTTCTAGTTTAATCCATTTTGAGCAAGAAACATACATTCTCTGGGGGATAAACCTTCTGTGTACATAATCATATTACATTGTTCTTAATTTTAGTCATTGGCAGTCTATTAACATGAAAATATTTGAAGGCCATTGAAACATCAGACATGCTTTTAAAATGGTAGCTAGCATATTCTATCATGCAGCCACACTATTGTAAATAGTAGGCATGTGTAGGCCAAAATTCAGAAAATGATACTGACAACTTTGCAATATGATATAGTTTACTACATGAACTACTACGACTAAAATATCAGCCACAGCTTGGGGAGAAATGATGGCATTTAGTACACATCCAAGATGCAGAGAGATCCTTAAAGATATATTACTAATCCTTAAACATTGATATTTGGGAATCCGTGAAGCCTAGCCATGGATAATGTAACACTAGCATGAGTACTTTGCATCGCTTGTAAATGTATACAGATAACATTTTAAAAGTCCAATAGTTTTCTCATCTGCTGGTCCCAATCTGTAGGCAATTGACCCTTTCCATAATGAAAATAATTCACCTGTTTAATGTAATTCTATTCTGCCTTAACAGTAGTTAAAAGAAAAACACAAAAACATGTTAAAAGAAAAACACAAAAACATGTTAAATGATTGTCTCAGATTTATTTGACCTAAACACAGGCACTTTTATATACCCAACACTTGTAGGGATAAAGGAAAGGGGGGATAAAAATCCAAAGTTGGTGTTCTCATGGAAATGAAGAACATAGACTTTTTGCTAATAAAAATGGACTTAGATAAGGAGATGGATATTTCTGAGGTGCTTTTTCTTCTACCTTGGGATGGATTTGAGGTGCAGTCTGAAGTACTGGCAAGATTGATAGACATCTGGGATTTGAAGAAGGTGAACCATCAGGAGGTTTGGGATAGTTGAAACCATGAAAATATATTAGTCCACTTTGAATTCTTATAGGATGCTGAACAGATAAATTAGAAGAGGAGAGGCAGTGGAAAAATTTGGTAGAAAGTGAGCAACAACAAATTTGGTAGAAAGTGAGCAACAACAGTGGAAAAATTTGGTAGAAAGTTGAACATATCTATCTGTGATCTGTTCTCCTCTGTAAAAGATTTCACTTGATGAAATATTTTGAGTCAGTTCCACACTTTCTATACAGCCAAATAATGCCCGTTTTCTTAGTGGTCCTTTTGTGTTCACCCTCACTATCCCCACTTTCTGATGCAGTGATAAAAGAGCACTCACATTTAAGTCATCGAGAATGCACACGTATCCAGTCATGTTTTTCATTCTGTTAGCATGGTGGACAAGGAGAACAAAAAGTCAAGTCATGTCCCTTTACTCCACTGGGTAATTGAACATGCCTAGCTAAACGTTCTAGTTACTCAAGCTAAAAGCTAATATTCTAGTTACTCAAGCTACCTATATGTAGTCTATCATGCTATACTGTGCTGTGTTGTAATGGCCTAGGGATGCCAGTCTCCATGGAGATCTCCTGGAATTACAGCTTGACTCCAGACTAGAGACTGAATGGGTGCTTCAGATGGTGAACTCCATGGCATTCTACCCTACTCAGGTCCTTGTAGGATGTGGCAATCCTAGAGTGGTCATGTATTCCCTAAACCTCCACTAAGAATTGTGACTGTTTCCACAGAAATTTATTTGTGGTCTACAAGGTATTGGATGTATTGGAGGTTTTGTTATCTCAGGTCTTATGAAGCCACATAGTTTGGACTACATGGTATGTGGGAGGGCTACTGTTCGAAGGACAAGGAGGAAGAGGAATTGGTTTTTATATGCCACTTTTCTCTATCAGGAGTCTCAAAGTGGCTTACAATCACCTTCCCTTTGTTTTCCCCACACCAGAAACCTTGTAATGTAGGTGAGGATGAGAGAGCCCTGATATTACTGATTCCATGATGCCTAAAGACAGGGTGTGTGGCCAGGAGCCAGCAGCGAAAGCCTGTTTGGGGAGGTGTGACTAGCAGATAGCCTGCAGTGTTATGCCTTCCCATTGGCTGCTTACCATTTTAAATACCCAAATCGAGCTTCATGTCTTCCCTCAATACCATTGGGCCAGTGCCAACTGCTCCCGAGCATTAATACAGCAAATTGTACTTTACACAGCATTTTATTGAATGTGAAATGCTGTAGCTTACTGGCTATATGTTACAATATTTGGTTCGGAAATTGTTAGTTCTTCAAATAATCCTAGTTAGGTTTACAAGCAAATTACCTTTTATGTTCATCATTACGTATAGTACTGTTCAAATAGTTTTGTTATAACCTCAATAAAAGATTTTAGTATGGAACACAAGCTTTGTACAAAGATTAATGTGCTTGTCAGCATAAGTACATGTTTGGTTTAGGTGTAGTACTAGAGTGTTTAGCTCCAGATTTACCTGTTAGCTTTATCCTTACAAAATAGATCAAAGAAAAAAAATTGTTTCAGTATAAAAATTCATTTTTTCTCTTGTTTCAGTATAAAAATTCATTTTTACTATAATTGCAATATTATACTATAGCAATATTTCAACCCTATTGTATGCCATTGTTATTTTGTGAGTTTGGATTACAGTTTCCCATCTACTTTCAAAGATGACAATATTATTTTCAAATTTGATTTAACAAATTTTAATTCACAGTAATAACTGGGTTGTGTCCCTTTGTAATATATTCATTAGCAGAGAGCCATGAAATGCTTTTCCTTTGATAAACAGGGCCATATGTTTCATTTTTATGATTGTCATTGATGACAAACAGCACATACTGATTGATGAAGTATTTCTACACATTTGGTCTGAATTGATTAGTTCAAATATGAACAATTATCCTGAATGAATGCTAGGCCCACCCAGCTTGGTGTATCAATCAATTAAACTTTATATTATGGTCATTCAGACCAAATTTCCCAGCTTGGTGTAGTGGTTAAGAGTAGGGTTGAGTGCTCCGGCAGGCTTCGGTGAGCACTGACACCCGAGGTGGCCAGCACTGCGGCGTGGAGGGAAGGGGTGGTGGTGGCACAATGCAGTTATTAATGTGAATTAAAATTTGCTAAACCCTTAGTGCAATTATATTCCATATATCTATATCTATATCTATATCTATATCTATATCTATATCTATATCTATATCTATATCTATATCTATATCTATATCTATCTATATGCAGAATGTTACCCTGGAAGTTCAACAATTTCAAAAACTGAAGGTTTTTTTAAAAAAAGGAAAAAGAAGGTAAAAGGGAACTAAAAGGAAATTAAAACAATTTTAAATTTATCTATTTTAATTCATGTATTTATATTCTTATGTATATGTATATTTATACACCTTAGGCCAGGGTATATAACAATGAAAATATCAACCCAGTGTGTTACAGTGGTGAAAAAAGACAAACTCTATGCTGGGAGATTATTAGGAAAGGATTGAAAAGAACATGGCCAGTACAGTTCTCCATATAATTCTATGGTGTGGCCTCATTTGGAATACTGTGTGCGGGTCTGCTTATTGGTCATTGCAGAGCTGGGAAAAGTATGGAAGAGGGCAGCTAAGATGATTATGGGGTTGGAGCACTGTCCATATGAGAAATGTTGAAAGGTCTGGAACTTTTCAGTTTAGGAAACAGATAGTTAAGAGGGAACATGATCAAGATTTATAAAATTATGCATAGGGCAGAGAGAAATACTAGAACTTCAGGACAGAAGATTTAAGATAGACAAAATATTTGTTTACGCAGCAAACAAAATGTGGAATTCGCTGCCAGAGGATGTAGTGATTGTCACAGGCATAAACATCATTTAAAGGGGATTGGATATATTCATGGAGGACATGTCTATCAGTAATTACTAGCCATGTTGACTAAAGGGAACATTTAAAGGCAGTAAAGTTCTGAATCCCAATGCCAGGAGGCAACAACAGGACCAGGCCTTGGCCTCTATGCCCTGTTATTGGATCTCCAGAGTAATTAGTTGGCCACTGTGTAAGATGGGATTCTGAACAAGATGGACCAATGTTATGTTCATTGTGTAATAGCTAGGTAGAAATACTTTAAATAAAAAAATAGGAAAAAAGAGGGGAAAATGAATACAATGAGATGAGAACTGTTTTGGACCGCTTGCTCAGGAGGAATCGAAAGGAGCACATGGGGTGTTTTAATTGAAGGGATATTGTTAGAGAGGGAAGTTGCTCAGATATAAGGTGGACCAATAATAATAGGCAGGTAAATGAAAGCTCTGGTGGTCAGAAATAATGTTCATAGGATTCGACTGAAGATGGCGCCGTAACAGCTGGACTTCTGTCCGGCTCTTAAGCCATGCTGAGGGTCAGGAGCATTCGCACCTGGCTGACCTGAGCAGATACGCAAATCTGCTCGCTAGTCGCCCCAGGAACTGGGAACGGCATCCTGAGGGTCCTACAGATCCGTGGGGAGGTAGGGAGACCGAGCTCTCCGGATCAACAGCGGCGTGTGCTCAAGGTCACGATGGCGCCCTTGTCGTAAATAACTTTCTATGCTTGAAACGACCGGCTAACCCTACATTCTTCCCAGATCATCTTTTACCAGACTGACAGGAGCCGAAATTTATAACAGTAAGGATTGAAAGCTTTCTGGCTTTTCCTTTTCTTTTCCCACAAGCTCTTCCCCCCCCTCCTCAACCAATTTACAAGTGAATTCCCTCTTTCGTCGAGTGAGAGACTCCCAGCTAATTATACCCACTAACCAAACAAAGAGAGAGCTTTAAAGTTTTGTTGGAGAGAGTTCAGTGGGGGAAGCTGACTTGAAACAGAGATCGACAAACTGATAATTTGGGATCGCTTGTGCTCCCGCGAGACTTCACGAGACTTTCTGTTTATAGTTTGTGACTGCCTAGAACTATGGAAAAATTAACTAAGGCACAGCTTTTCAATTTGTTATGCAAAGGGAACTCAAAGATACTGAAAGCAGTCAATAAGGTGGAAAAGGAAATCCGTGGGACTAAGGGGGAGCTTTTGGACGGAGCTGACGGTCTGGAGAGAGCAGCTGATGACACAGCTCAGCCAACAATACATCAAACGAAAATTCAATGTTTGGAAGTTAATCAACAGGAGGGGGAGAGAGCTAGGGATGTAAAAATCCAAAGCACCTTGGAAGAACTTGGGAAAACAGATTTAAGGAAGGAAAGCACCGAAAACCTGGAAGTCTATTTAGAGCAGGAAGTGATTTGGATTAGCAAAATAAAAAGAGTCTATTCAAAAGCGACAGCACCCAGGAAGCTATCAGGAGATATCTCTGTGCGACCAGAGGAAGAGATCCAGATTGATAAAGTATACAGAGCCTACTTAAAGGCGACTGCAAGCAAGAATCAAGTAAGAGACTTCTCTGGCCCTGACAGAAGAACAATCAGAAATACTCTACTATGGAAAAAAACACAATTTCATTTTCTGCGACCACCTGAAGGATGAGTTGAACAGTGGAGTATTCTCCTGGTTCCCTGTGGGGAAGACAGCAGCAGTAACTTTTAGGACAGGACCAATATATGAAGGGAACTGACTTTATATCATCTAAGACAATAATAGAATATATTCTTATAATAGATTATACTCTCATATGTATCAACAACTATTCTGCTAAGAAAGATGGTAATAACTTCTAGATCAGGATCAATATGTGATGGGAACCGAATATGTATGCCAATATGTATGCTAAAAGAGGATGACAAACTATACTTCATAAGTATTAACAAGACGGCAGCAGTAACTCTTAGGTCAGGGCCAATTCATGAAGGGGACTGACCGTATATCATTTAAGATAATAACAGAATATATTCTTATAACAGATCATATTCTCATATGTATTAACAATCACTTTGCTAAGAAAAATGGTAAAAACTTCTAGATTAGGAATAATACGTGATGGGAACTGAATATGTATGTTAAAAGAGGATGGCAAACCATATCAGCTGGTCGCTTTTATCTTTATTTTTCTGTAAATGCTTCATATAATAATAAATAATAAAATTATTTTTTAAAAAAGAAATAATGTTCATAGACATAAAGGGGTATAAAAACAGTAGGAAGGAATTTATACCTGCTAAAAATCTGATGCATTGTCACATGTAATATGTCATGGTAATATTCAAGGAGCTCAGCAGTTTAGAATGTGGGGCTTCCTATGACATAGGAACATCAGGTTTTGTGTAAATATTTTAATAATGCATAAGAATTACAGCTAAGTAGTGCCAGTGGGGGCCTTTAAAAGTTGCTGAGTCATGTGATTTCTGCTTTTTCTTTAGCTCTGCCAGCGCAGCTAAGGTAACATTTATCCCTTATGTCGTTCCATGTATCCCTTATGTTGTATATAAACTGCCCTGAGCCATGTGGAAGGGTGGTATAGAAATCAAATAAATAATGTAACTATTTATGCATAAATCTGTCATCTGGGTGTTTCCTGTATTGCTAATTCTGTGCACAAGTTACAGTTTACACAAATGCAATCATAGAATCATAGAATCATAGAATCATAGAGTTGGAAGGGGCCATACAGGCCATCTAGTCCAACCCCCTGCTCAACGCAGGATTAGCCCTAAGCATCCTAAAGCAATCAATGTAAAGTGTATATTTGATTTTTATATATATTCTTTTTTTTATAATTTTATAATGGATTTTGTTAAGTAAAATAGAATACAGAAAAAAGAAAAAGTATAGTTATATAAGTATAGATTATTATACTCTCCATTGTAGTCAATATATGTCAGAACTACTTGTTCACATAGTTCATATAATAGTTCCAGTGCTCTTAGAATTCTTCCAGGGTCTTCTATTCACTAAATTAGTCAATTTGACCATCTTGGTAAACTCTCATGTGGTCACATCTGGTAGGCCTTGCTGCTTCCTCTTTGGGGCAGTTACAAGTCTTGCTGCAGTTGTAGCATGGGGAAAAAATTATAAGGACTATCAGATTTTGTCATATACTTCACTCACCAATTTTAAAATATTATTAAATGCTTTGGAATAGCCTACTAATTTACAGTTTTCCGAATATAACAGCACTGTTAAGTAGTTTAAAATATGAAATCAAAATGCAACCTTGCTTTTAAAAATAACTGTTATGAAATCTATGTGCACTAATCACGTAATTGTTTGCTTTTAATAAAATTCCTTCTCTTTTAATGGTGCCAGCATGATGTTTTACATTGTCTTAATTATATTAAGAATGGATTAGATGGATGAAATCTGTTATTAAAAAGGCAAATTCATTTCAAAAGAAATTACAGATTTAAACGAAACAAACTTCAATAAGCCTTATTAATATTCCATAGGCTAGCCTAGTGCAGGAAAACAAAGCATCTGGGCTTTCAATGTTGTGTTGTCACTTCTGACTTAAATCCAGTTATGACATCACTGTATCAGGGTGAAGCTCTAGAACAGGGATTCCAAACCAGGTCTCTGAGAGAGCTCCCAAGGGGCTCCCTGGCCTTTCTCCTATATCCCGACTAATGGATTTAGCCCCAAGCAATGCCGTGAAAGCAGGGAACTGGCCACCTCCATTGACCTGAGGGTGGCATTATTACATAGTTACCAAGCCTGTGAAATGGAGCAGAGCCCATAGCCTACTCCTGCCTCAAACTGCCTCCTTTCTCTCCTCCCAGTCCTCCATAGTCATGGTAGGGAGGCATGGGCAAGTGACATAACCTCTGGCCTAGTTTGAAGGCTCCTCAAAGTATTTCAGGTCAAAGGGTTGGGAAAGGCTACGAACTAGAAGCTCTAGAAATTATTTAAAAACTGTGCCAAGTAGCAGAGGGATCAGTGGGGCAACACTGCCAACACTAAAATTTAGCATGTCAGTGAGTACAGGAGGGAAAATAGTGAAAACAGTTTCATTTTATAAAATATCCATTGTATATGTTCAGACTATCTTGATAATTACTCCCCTCTATATTCATGCATTTCTGAAATGTGAATTAGTGTTCAATGTGGAGTCATATTTATTTATTACCATAGTTAACAGCAATAGTGATATTAATCCAGAAATCCACTAGTCAACATTTTTTCAGTAGTTCATACTTTGTACTAGTTTGATGTTTAACTCTAAGTACAGGAACTAACAATCATACCAGATGAATTCTTCTCAGAAATCATATATTAGCAAACATGGTACTGTTCTTCAGAAAAGAGTTCAAGTCTTGTTTTATTTCAGTTCTTGGGTTTTCAGGAGTTTAGTATTCTTACAAAAATACAAAATGCATCACTAGCCAACACTGATTAAAGTATATCAGCTTTGTGTTTTTTAATATTGATAGGGATCTGTATGGTGTTTGTTGAATTTAGATTTGACAATGAGCAAGCATTTCAGAAATCTTAGTTTTTCTTTTGCATACATTTTACTTTATTATTTTTTCAATACTTTCTACAAGTGTATCAGTATTTTATAAAGGATAAAAAATGTTCAGCAGTTCTTCTGTAAAAGAACAATGCATGTGCATGTTAGATTTTTGAGAATCTGCTAATGAACGTTCCATCAATTGCTTGGACAGCATGTTTTCTACCAAATTTGTTTTTATTTTACCTGCTAGTATAATCATTTTATAACGAGTATACTTTCCACGCAAAATGGTAATGGTTTGCCTTCTGTTTTGGACTTAATGAAACAATACTTTTTGCTTACATGAAGGAGTTAATTTTCCATTATGAAATCTCTAAGGAATTTATTAAAAGTGAAAGATCTGCATATTCATAAGACATTGTTGCTGACAGCCACATACGTTTAAAAGTAATTTATAGATTGAATCTTAATAAGGTTGTGTTAGGGTGCAATTTGTTTTACAACAGTCATAATTTATCTTTATTATAATGCAAGCAAACTAGGTGAAATTGAGGAATAAATAATGTTTATATTTTTGTCCAGTTTTCGATTATAAGCTGTGATTACTGGAAGTATCTTTCATTTGAGTTGGAAAAAAGAAATAGAGAGACTCTGAATGAAGCTTTTATTCAAATACCAGGTAGATTCAATTCCTGCCATCAATCCCTGCAATTTCCATTTTGATATTGGGTGATTTAAATTTCCCCTCTGCAACAAGCAGGATTGATCTGGAGTGACCCTACCATTCCTTACAATATCCTGGAGTGGATATAACCCTCAATATTTGAAAAATCAGCATGAGTAAAGGTGCAGTTCTCTATTTGTCCAGAACTAACTAGCTTCCTCGAGCCTCCAACGCTCCAAAGCCGTGATTGGCCAGGGCATCAGCTCAAAAGCTTCCTCATTCCCAGGCTGCAAGGTTTCCCTTAAAGGGGAAGCCCTAACTTCTCTCAGCAGAGGCTCCAGAAACACTAACTTCTCTTAGCAGAGACTCCAGAAGCGCTAACTTCTCTCTACAGAGATTTTCCTTTTGGATTTATTCCCCCTCCTCTGCTGTCTCCAATCCTCTCCCCACCTTCAAGAAAAGAAAGAGGCTCCCGCTGCACTTGGCTCCCCCCCCCGCCTTCTGAGCTTCCTTAATCATGTGCAGAACACTTTTCTGTTTCAATGGGGGTGGAATAGAGGATAACCCGAGTTCAAATCAATCTGAATTCAGCAGGATTCCCAACGGGATGAACAGAGTAAGAGCAGAATCAGCCTCTGTCTCTGTACATGTATGTACATATATAAACTATCTTTAACCGCTCCTAGCAGAGCGGATTAAATAAAACAGTAAGGGCCCCGAGAGCGGGCCGTGTCCGGGATGAGGAAGGGTGCCGATAGGCCCCTTCCCCTGGACTGACAATCGAAGGGGCCAATCGGCAGGTGTGAAGCGCCTGCCAGTCCAGCGGCAAGGGACCAATTGCGAGCCGCATGCATTGCGGATCGCAATTGGTCCCTTGCTGCCGGACTGACTAATCGGGAGGCATGAAGTACCTCCCGATCTGCCCCCTTCCACTCTCCGCACATTCACCCGCCCGCCGCCATTACCTGTCTCACCGCGGACCCGGAACAGCTGGCTGTGGCGGAGCCGGTGGCGGCAGCAGGGATGCTAGAGCCGGCTCTGGCGGCGACAGAGCCGCGAGCAGCACCGGAGATGGCAGCGATGGCGGCGGCTGAGGTGCGAGTGGCGGCAGCGCAGCCACTGGTGGCAGAGCCGCCAGCAGCAGCGGAGACGGCCTTCCCTGGTCTTCCCTGGTGACAGCCTACCCTGGCCTTTCCTGTCTCACCTTCCCGCCAGCCCCAGAGACGGCAGCGGCGGCGGCAGAGCCACTGCTGCTGCCGGGGGCCGTGGACCCAGAACAGCCGGTGTTGGTGGTGGCGGCTGGGGCAGAGCTGGCAAAGCCAGCGGCAGCAGCGGGGCCATTAGAGCCGGATCTGGCGGCGGCAGAGCGGAGGCGGAGACGGTAGCGGCGGCGCTGGGGCTGAGTCGCAAGCGGCGGCAGCGCAGCCACCAGCAGCAGTACGCCACCAGCGGTGCCCCACCAGCGGCAGCGGAGATGGCAGCGGCGGCGCATGATCCGCAAGCGGCGGCGGCGGAGCTGGTGCCGGCCGGCGTCAGAGCCGCCAGCGCCCACCACCCCCGCCCCACCCGCACACAGACCCGCTCAGACTCCGCTCAGACAGGTAGGCCGCGCCGCCGGGGGGGGAAGGACAAACAGCTAGCGCCCGCTGTATCTAGAGTACAGCGGGCTTATTTACTAGTTAATAAAATAATACATTTATTTTCAACATTCCAAACACAGCTTGGTCCTCTAAGTTTGTGCTCTAAAGCACAATATGTTAAAAATAAGCAACAAAAACTACCTACAGACCTGACAGTTACTTAAAATACTGTTTTCAGTGATGGAAATGACAGCTCTTCTCTAGGGAAAAAGAAACAGACTCACAAACATTCCCGTCTATATATGTACCAGTCCAAACACTAGCTAGAAAGCCATTTGACTTGGGATTTCATCACTTTGTTTATCAGTGTGTTTTCTTTTATTTGCTTCCAGCTTTTCTCTGCTTCTTTTTAAACTATTGCAGACTTCTGTGAATCTTGAATCTTTAAATGGTTTTTTCCTTGTGTTACATGAGTGATTTTTCTGAACAAAGAATGCAAAAAATGTTTTCTCACACATAGAGGGTTTAAAATGCATAATTCTGAGAAGGAAATTAATTTTCTAGGAACATGCATAGCTTTTGAGCATACATACTTGTTTTTAACAGCTTCCATATTTTCATTTGGAATGATTTAACACGTACCAAAGCAAAAGAGAAAGTACATCCAGGAACTGTATTTTGTAAACACATCATAAGCCCAATTGTATTTAGGAGACTGGATTTCCAGCACAGTTTTTGCTCTTGCTCTTTTCCCCTTTCTATACAGAGAAACAGGAAAAAGGCAAGTTGGCTGATTTCCCTGTTAAGTGGGTGGGGTACATTTCTCGTGTTCTGTTTTAATAGCATCACATTGAATTGAGAATGTAAGATGATGACATATACATAGTATGTTTTCTAGCTTCAGAATTATTTTGATCAAGGGTGACAACCATGATGGGCCCTGCCTACATCAGTATTTTAAAGAATGAACATTTAAAGGTGGCATACAACAATAAAGATTTAGAAAATGAAATTGCTTCTTATTATATCACATGCACGCACTATTCAATAGGCTATGGAATTAGGGTCTCCATCCATATTTCTTGAGTGGTTTTTTGTTTGTTTTGTTCATGGCATATTTCCTAATTTAACCCAGATTAGTAGACTTGCAAATGTGTTTTTATATGTATTTAGCCAGGTTATCCTTGAGATTTTCTGCATCTGTCCTCAACATTTCTGCTTCTTTGGCACTATCTCTTATCTGATTTTTATCGGTAGTAGAGAACATGTATTAATGATTTTATCTACCTGTTTGTTTGAGGATTTGGGGGGCAGAATTTAAATATGCAAAGAAAGCATCAGAAGGCTTACAGAATAAAATAGTTTTATTAAGAAGAAGAACAACTTTGTGAATAGGAGAAGAGATAGTCCTAACTTACTGTCTGTTGTTCTGTATTCATTGTCTGCTGCAGAGGCAAGGAGGGAGGAAATATGCTCAAAAGAGCAGGCAGTTTCTAATGAGCCATTCAGAACACTGGACGATTTGAAAAATTCCAAGACATTCCTAATCTAACTATGCAAAATAATTTGATGCTTCTTACAAAATATTCTTCGTATGGTCTTGAATCATGTACGCTACTGATCTTGCATATTCTACGTTGTTACCCTCTGCATTCTAAGGAGTAACCAGAACTATGACCACTAACCATGGCAGTAGGGAACTCTCCTTGAGAGGCCAGAAAACCTAGTGGATCCATTATTCTCCTGGGCTAGATCAACCCAATAGGTCGTCCACCCCAGCAGAGGGTCAGAACTGTCAACAGCAGTGATTAAATTATAAATCAACTAGGAGCGAAGCCCATTGTATCCAGGAATACAACGGGTGCTAGAGCTTGGTGGTAGGAAGAGGAAGGGGAGGATTTGCCCAGCCTGTAAGGGCATGGGGTTGTGTGTGTGTGTGTGTGTTGTGTGGGAGGTTGTGGTAGCATGGTGATAAATGGGGGCATGGGTGTGGAGAGATGGGTGTCAATACACTGTGGTTTGGAATGTTTGTTGAGTGTGGAAGAGGACTGACCTTTCGGAATTGTGGCATAGTGGTTACAGATGAGCTTTCCAGAGCCATGTCTTCAGATATGTAAAGGGAAAATCAAACTGGAGATTCTTCTTAGGGGGACATTACAACCTATTCCTCCCAGTTCTGCGTTATTGTGTGAATTAGGCCACAGCCACTGAAATGTCCCCCTGCCCTAATCCACATGGGGTAGTCAAAGTTCATAGCTGTCCACCCTGCCCCTTCTGTCTCCATTTTTTTACTTGTGATAAAATGTTATATGCCCGCATACTTCTTTCACAGTTGCTCCTTAAAAGAAGGTGGATTTTTGTACCCTGCTATTTACTAACCAAAGGAGTCTCAAAGCGGTTTACAAACACCTTTTACCTTCATCTCCCCACAATAAACATGTGAGGGATGTGGGGCTGTGAGATGTTTGAGAGAACTGGGAATGGTCCACAGTCACCCACAGCAGGCCACAGGTATCTCCTGTGAGGAAGGTGGGGTAAAGAGCCTCACTTGGAAGATGGCAACCCTAAGAGGAGGTCTCTCTGTGCACAGAAGTCTTGACCTTAGTCAGATTTATGTACATCTAGAAAGTGTGGGATTCCAGATCATGCACCACTCTGGCAACCTTTCCTCCTATCTGCAATGTTTTCTTGACCTGAAATAGGTCAAGGAATGCTCAGGGGCTGCAGGGGCATTATACACTTTTGAGGCTCCAATTCCCATTTTTGGCAGAGTCCAAGTCTAAATAAATAACTGAAATAATAGGGACTCTTAAACTTTTGATTTTTAATTAAGCCATTGGGCAGATTCTTTCTTTTGTTGCATCTCCAGACTATAGCAATTAGCTTCCCGGTCAAAAATGGCTGATTGGACTGTGTAGAATTGTATCCCACTGAGGTTTAGGGATGCCAGCTTCCAGGTGTGGTCTGAGAATCCCCTGGAAGTACAGCTTATCTCCAGGCAGTTAAGTTGAAGGGAAAGCTATCTCCCCTCTCATGCATCTCTTCAAAAAGAATGAGCATGGCCCCAGGCACCCCCTGGCTAGCACAATCTGTTGCTTGGCTTGTGATATCTGTCCTCCTGAATCCTGAGACCTACTGCTGGCAACTGCAGTCCCTGTTGTTGTCTGCAAGGCCAAGTTGTTGCCTAATAAATGTGGATCACCTAGTTTCCCCCAAAGTATCACTGTCTATTTTCCTATTAAGCTAACTCCACTTGAAATTCTGGGCCACTTGCGTGTTTGATTTCATAGGACCCTCCTGGCAAATGCTGTTTCTTATTTACCAGGCCAAGCTTGGGGGAAAAAATCACTTTAGTTCCCATGTCTCTCCAGCCATTTACTTTTCATTATTCAAAATTTCAGCCTGAAAATATTATTTATTTAGATCTTCCTGTGGTGTTCACACTTGCAAGACTGATACAAACAGTTGCTGGTAAGGGCTGGCCAAAGCCCCTAGCACAGGAGGGACATACTTGCACCACTCCACCCCAAACGCAGTCTGCAAGATTGCTCTCTAGATTGCTGCTCATCTCTAGATTATGATGATCAGCTCTGCAGGTAAAAATGGCTATTTTGGAGGCTGGACGCTGAGGCATTGTCCCACCTCCAAACCTCCAGGAATATTTCCAGCCCAGGGGCAGTCAACCTCCAGGGGAGGCCTGGAGAGCTCCTGGAATTACAGCTCATCTGCAGACTATAAAGATCAGCTCTGCAGGCAGAAAAGGCTGCTTTGGATTTTGGACAGGATTGTTGTGGAGAAGAATCATTTAAGGCCTCCTATGCATCTTGTTTTGGAGTTGAAAGACTGGATGATTACTCCACAGGGGTGTTGGGCAGATGAAACAGAAGACAAAAGAACCTCCGCAACAGCATCCAGTTTCGTCTGTACAACAGCACTGTGCAGTAGGCCTCAAAACTGCAGAGAGTCACAAAGAAGAAATACATGTGGCTTGGCTGTTTCTTCCCTCCAGCAGCGAGGCTGGCCAGAACAGTATTTTAAGTGAGATGTAGCTTTTCTTTGGCCTCCCTGTCAGCCAATTGTTAGGCAGAAGGGGAAAGCTCCCCCCCCCAAAGGAAAGCACAAGTATGTCCACAGACTCCTCTCTTTTGCTTTTGGAAATGTCTTCTTTGCCTCAGACAGGGGCTGTTAGAAGCTTCCTTCACAGCTGGCCTCAAGGGAGGGGGCAGGGAGTGCATTTGCAAGGCACATGCCAGCTCTGTCAGTGTTCTGAGGCAAAGTGAGGGACTTTTTAGCACCACGTGTGTCCAGAGCAGCTTAGTACGAAGGAGTCTCTTCTGGTCAAGTGGATTAGCCCATGATTCATGACAGACCTGTGCCTGGTATAAGAGCTCTGTTCTGCAGGCCCTTCAGAAGTATGTAAATTCTTGTAGGTACTGCGGATCTTCCAGGAGTTCATCAAGATAGGGGCCAGAATCAAAAAGGCTGGGTGTCATGCAGGTAGGGGCCAGGACTGAAAAGATAACATCTCTGAGGGTAGGGATCACCAACTTGTTTGCACTGTTGTTAGGTGCTCTTCAGGGGATATTGTTAGAACTCCCTTAGAGTGTATATGCTTAGCTTGGGATGTTTCTGAGTCCAACATTTTATTTGGATGTTCAATTGTCATTGGTTGCATGAAACAAATTGCCTGGTTTATCTTCTTTTGGATAGAAATAATCTTACCACTGTTATCTGTACTTCATATTGCTCCCATACTTTCAGAGATTAGATGGATGGCTACTAGGCAGATGGTGTTTTCTGGGAGCACCTTAGTTATTGAACATTCTCACCTCTCCAATTCATCTACCACTCACACTATCACAATCTAGCTGCCAAATGCAGTTTGTTGTTGGAGATTCTAATGTGTAAAACTAGTGATTCTTGTGATATTTATATTGCACTACGGTGTTTGTTCGAAACTGTTTGTTCTAATTTTGTTTTGCTATTCTGTTATCTTCTTTGATTTGTTTTTAACATTTTGATGCTAAGTTATGTTATGGGAAAAACAAGTAAAACATTCTTAAATAGTTTTGTTTAGTTTATTAGATTTTTAGAGCACCCTCCCAGCAACCTGGCTTAGGGCAGTGTACAACAAAATATAATATACAAATTACCATAAATAAAAGTTACACTTAAATCTAATTAAAATAAATAGTGACAGATTAAAACAGCAACAATACTTTCATATGTTTATTGTGGTTAAGTTCTTCCAAAAATTCAGATGAGTGGGTGGGGCCATAAATAGGTAGGTAACTAGATGTTAACTTTGGCCCCAACCAAAAGCCTGGTAGAATAAGCTCCATTTTATAGGCTCTGTGGAATTGTGTCAACTCCAACAGGGCCCTGATACACTCCATGAGCTCATTCCACCAGGCAAGTGTTTGAGGCCAGACATACCTCCTTGGGGTCAGGGACCACCTATTGATTGGTATTTGAAGAATGGATAATTCTTCAGGGGATATATAGAGAGAGGCAGGTTCTCAGATTAAATAATTACAGTCCATTGCAGATAATTTAATCTGACAAAACCATTGACCAAATTTACCTGCTGTAACCTCAATCTGCACTCTAACCCCTCTCATCCCTTGCCAGTAGCTAGTATGACCATGCCACCCTACTATACCTGTATATCTTATTAGTCTGCACCCAAAGCAGCCCTAGAAATGACCTGTATTAGTTCATTTTGACACAGGTAATGTCTCAAAATGTATTATTTCTTGCATTGTAGGTTCAAGAGAGCCATCTTGGTATAATGGTTAGGAGGAGTAGCTTCTAATCTAGTGAGCTGGGTTTGATTCTGTGTTCCCCCACATACGACCAGCTGGGTAACCTTGGGCTCACCATAGCACTGATAAAGCTGTTCTGACAACAGGGACTGCAGTTGCCAGCAGTAGGCTCTCTCAGGCTACCTCACAGGGTGTCTGTTGTGGGGTGAGGAAATGGAAGGCGATTGTTAACTGCTTTAAGACTCCTTCCAGTAGAAAAAAGCAGCAGATAAGGACCATCTCTTCTTCTTCTTCTTCTTCTTCTTCTTCTTCTTCTTCTTCTTCTTCTTCTTCTTCTTCTTCTTCTTCTTCTTCTTCTTCTTCTTCTTCTTCTTCTTCTTCTTCTTCTTCTAAAAGTGCGTGCCAGTGTGCTGAAAAAAATTGAATTGTATTACAGAAGTTGTGTGTTCTGGTATTATCTTTGCCTATTTCAGTATCTCCAATCAATGAAATGTAGAGAAGAGAAATGTCCTTTATACAGTTTCTGAAAACCATTATAATTCCACATATAGAGTGACAGTATATTTAATTTTAATTTATAAATTAAAGTGCAGAGAGCTTTCCATTCATCATCACATTCCATTGTAATTCCTATGACAGCTATTCATATAATCATCATCATTATGACAACATTTTTCTGCTTGTTACTTGTGCAAATGTTATCTATATGATGATGCCGTGACACAGTCCTGTTGTGTTGCTGGACAAATATAGAGAACATTTGGGCAGATCTTTGAATATACATTTTACCATTCATCTAAATCTAATTGCATCCATAAAATGTATCCCTTGGTATAACAATTGTAACTGAGTGGTATGAGTGGACTGTGTACTATTGTGCCTGTTATTTCATCCTAGTTCTTAGGTATTTGGCTCTTGCAGTCAGACATATTTCTTATTCTAAGAAAGGGGAGTTGTTCTGCTTTGGCCAGATTCTCCATAGTCCTGTATTCTGATTATG